>NC_090651.1:332738158-333041254 GCF_040937935.1 Hyperolius riggenbachi
TAAAATAGCTAATCACAACCACAATTTGATAAATTGACGGAAAACGCTCATGAAATTGCTAAAAAAAAAAAAAAAGCTAATTCAAAGCGCTAGCGATTACGATTTGCCATTTGCGACTTGTAGTGGGTTCCAGGCCTCATGTTCCAATGTGTGTGAGTTAGGCTGGAGTTAGTTCAGAGAAAGGCCGCTGCTGAAACCAAAGAACATGTAGTATTTGTATATTCAGAGATTCACATTTAAGATCCTTTATAGGATGTGATAATTTAGCTCTTTGGAAACCTGCTCCAGATGAATGGAAATGGAAGCCACTCAGCAGCCAACTTATGCCACCTTAGGCAAAATAAATGCAAATGGTGTTCACATTTGATTTAGACAAACGTTTGTCAGTGTAATGCTAAAAGCGCGAAGAGCAATAACCCAAAACACAATCAGCTAATCAGTTCAAATGGAGAGTTACCATAAATGTGTTTTTTGTTTTTTTTTAGAATAAGACCCAGTTGACCAGGGGCTCGATGGAAAAGTGATCCATGTAAAAAACTGGTCTGTGGCACGGATCAGTTTTTTAAAAGGCATCGGTTTTCCATCCAGGACCCTCTGTTCTGTTAGCGTGTGGTCAATGCGACACATCAGGTGATCCGGAAAAATCGCTGCAGACAAAAACTTGCTGTGCATTGGCAGAATGGTGCCTAACAGAACTGTTTGAATGGACCAAAGTGAACGGATCCATTGGTTAACGCTGGATCCATTTGCATCCGTTCCATTATGGTCTGCTAAACTGTCCATTTTTTAGGTCAAAGTGAACCAAGCCTTAATGTGTGTACAAGAAGTACATTTTCTTTGCCTAATATGTTTGCCTGTGAATGCCATGAGATAAAATGGGATTATGTGTCCATCAACGTCATTAATGTTGTTAGTGACCTCTTTTGCTGTAACACTAACAAGTGATGCTACAGTTATTCTGCTGCCCCCCTAGTAGGGCCCCTTCGGCTCATCCTTCTCACTCCCCTAAAAGAGCAGGACAAACTACTCGGTGGCATAGCTCTGCAACGTGTTTGTACAGAAATTGTTCCAAAACTGTCACCAAAGTCAATCAATTCCCAAAAGCCAACAGCTAAGTACAATGCAGTACCCATAGAAACTAAAGGCCTATACATACATGGGACTTTTCCGAACGACGGGTCGTTTGAATGTCCCATCGATCAGTCGTCCGCACGCTAAATCTGGCGTGTGTACAGTCCGTCGTTGGGGTGATAAGACTGGTCTTGAGCGATCCGAGCGACGGACTGTACACACGCCCGATTTGGCGTGCAGACGACTGAATGACGGGACGTTCAAACGAACCGTCGTCCGGAAAAATCCGACGTGAGAATGGGCCTTAACTCTAATTCACTTTTACCAACCCTACTAGAGTATTACAAGATAAATCTTTTGATTAGTCTACTAAATACTCTATGCCATTCTTTGCACCACAATAGTGAATAAGACAGTACAGCTGATCTTTCACTGACTCACAGAAGTGTTCCAACGATTCCAATCTTTTTCACTCTTTTTCACTCCCTCTATTCAGCCATATCTCATGCTTAAATGGAACCTGAAGTAAAATTATTTCAAATAAACAATGAACACATGATGTACCTGCAAATGAATATTACATACTTACCTTGCCGTCAGTTCCTCTCAGAAGCGCACAATTTTCTTCTTACAATGATTACTTCCATTTCTAAAGATTTTCCTGCCACTTCTTCAAGATTTTGTCAGAACTGAAATATATCAGTTGCTGTCAGTCATAACTGAAAGCACAACTGATGAGCAAGGTAATGTCCATGTTTCCCTATAGCTCAAGTGGGCGATACTACAGTTTAACTGGATGCTGACCCGGAAGCTGTTACAATGTAATAGCCATTTTCAAAATGGAGGGCGGAGAATTCTATTGATCACAGTGAACAAACAGGATGCAGGAGAGGAGAAAGAGATTGAGTAGAGTACATAGGAGGTAAGAATGATGCGTGTATATTTATTTTGAATTTTCATTTTCAGTTCAGGTTTGCTTTAAGCAACAAACAATAGATTGTCAACTAATCTGAACAAAAATGACCACAATGGACAACTGCATCACATCTCTTGAAAGGACAAAGGCCCAAACACACCTTAGACTTTCATTGTTGGAACCGATTGTTTGTAATGATTTGGGTTGACCAACCAGGGTGTGTACAGATGTCCTCTGACGTATGCAGGCTGGTGATTGGTTATTAGTCTTGTTGAAAAACCAAGCCCAACTATTATTGTTATTTTTGATGTAATGGGCTCTTGTTCTTCCTCCATCATTTCCTCCACATTGGGCAAAACAGCCTGACTAGCAATGTGTCACAAACCTTTGAGGTGACCAAAGTCTTAGGCTGGTACTAGTTCTAACTCCATGTAGAACTAAAAACCTTGCAGGGGAGGCTGACCTTCAATGCCTCTATGTGAAGCCTATGACAACTCACAGCAGTGGATTCTGTTTCACTGTGACCCATTTTGGAAGCACGGCCACAATTCTATCTTCTGGTTATGGTTTCATTCACCCTAATACAGAATGAATGGGACAGAGGACGGAAGAGTTGCAGCAGCACTTGTTAAGAGGATTACAGCAATGCAATGACTGCGAGCAGCTTCAGGTTGAGGCAATGCAGAACCTGTTGGCTTGGAAAGTGCCATGGAGGATGTAAGTATTAATCCTCCTCTGCCCTGTAGATATTTTTTATATTACTTAAAACTACATTTTAACCCGCAGCAAACCGATCATATTTCAGCCATCAATGGGTTTAAAGATGCCCTAATCGTTGGGTGCCCCAGTTACCTTGGACCCTCTGTTACGCCTTCTGGGCATTATCCATGATGCAGATCTCCACTTTACAACAAAAACCTTCATGTAAGAAGCCCTGTCTGTCACGAGACAAGAAGTAGCTTTAAAGTCAATTTCCTCTAACTCACCAACCTTAAAGGCGTAGTATAGCTGGGTTGATAGGGGTATCCCCTTGAAAAAAACTCATATATATACAGGACAGGCTGAATATGTTCAATTTGGTTTGCGATAAGGGGGGGAAAGGAAATAGGTCTTTAGGATACAAGAGCGATGCTGCAGGTTTTTAGATACCTCATTGCAATATGCCTATAACTTATGGATGCATGCCTGAGAATATATCTTGATGTATTCATACTGTAACACTCATTGACCTTTTTCACTGTACATTGTGCTTTCCTGTATGATGCCATACATGTGATGCCTGTTTGCTGTTTGTAACCCAAGACATTTGCAAAATAAACTCTCCTTTGTAAAAAAAAATAAAAAAAAATGACCTGATCTCATTGTAGGGCTGTATCCCTTAGCAACAAAACAGTGTGCTTAACCATGCACTATGTTATTTAGCACACTACATTGTTGTGCAACTCCAGAGATGATAAGTCCTAAGAGTGGAAATTGGTCCTATACTTTGGGGAAATGCCAGTGGCATAGCGATATGAGATGCAGAGGTACCGGCCACTACAGCATTTCTGGTCCAGAGGGGCCCTCCTTCAACTGTTGTATTATTCTTTCACTGGGGATATGGTGGTAATGATCACCTCTACCTGTGCTTTGAATAGTGGTAATCATTAACAAACTCTTCCCCTCCCTGGTTACACCTCTCTGACGTGATTGTCCTTAGCACATTTTGGTGCTCCATATCAATTTTTATGTGTAGAAAGTTTAAGGGGGCCCAATGTAAAACGCTGTACTGGGTCCAATAGCTCATAAGCTTGTGCTGGAATCACACACCTGAAACGAGCATGTGGCTGATTTTGTCAGACTCGAGTCTCAGTGACATTTGAACTGAATGCTGGTTTAGGGAGTATTAGAGGCATAAGAACAGTCTGCCAGGCAATGTGCATTTTTTTAAAATAAATATGGCAGCCTCCACATGTCTCTCACCTCGGGGTCCCTTTAATAATAGGCGTACAATTAGGATTAACACTTTGCTGTATTTTTCTGTTGTGGACATTATTACTTTGTAGAAGATTGGGGATTGCTTTGGGGTGGCAAATAGACAGCTTGGTGGAGATGTGGCATTGACTGCTACTATTGTTTCTCCAGAAGACGCCCATACACCATGGATGCACCAGGTTTAGGATATTTTCTTTTATTTTCCTGTTATTCGTCCTCTAAACCTAGGTGCTTCTTATAGTCTAGTCAAGTGAATCTTATGGTGTAAAATATAGGATACTTATGTCTAAGAAAGGTGTGAGATTGCTCTTATGATACCTATATGATTGTGCCAGTCAGTATTGTCTCAGTTGGCTACTGTAACAAATAAGCCTTGGCAGAAGCACAACTATGGACTCAGCTGCCAGTGCCAAAAACAAGATAATGACATCACTAGAAGGTAGGGAGAGTAGTGGTCAACATAGGTGGGATAAGGCTCCAGCAGGCAGAGGAGTGGCAAGAGGAACAAGAGATGTGCCTGGGCTTGCAAACCAGGCAAGTAGTGCCTCATAAGCGGCAGTAGACTGCGTTGCTGAGGTGGAAAAGTTGCCATGAAGTCCTCCACTATTTTTTTTCAAGATCATCATGGTGGAATTAGATGATGTCACCATATCAGCATTCTCCGGACCTAATGAAAACACACTTTGTATGGACGTGCTGCATCATCAGGGGCCGTCTTGTTCTACATGAAACAGATCTTTGTCAGTGGTTGATGGAAATTTCCTGGGTTAGATAATCTTCTTACATGAAAAAGTGAAATGTAAAGGTATGCTAAAAGTTTGTAAGAATTGGTGAGTAACTAATGTGTTCTGTAATTCCAAAGAAGGTGAGAAGATTGTGAAGTCCAGTATAGGCAAATGGTGAGAGGAGGTGATTCTAGCGGTAAGAGGAAGTTGTGAGCAGAACAGAGATTGCAGCTGGAGTGGTGTCTGTGTACTAGTGATAACATTTATGGAGAAGAAAGACTAGTAGATTATGGATGTTAGCTGTAGGTGTTGGCTCTCGATCAGCTGGGTAATTGGCAGCCATTAAAGTGCTAAAGACTGGCAGCAGCTGCAGAGAGGTCAGTAAGCCAAGCTGCAGATTCCAGTATGGGATGCAGCAAAGCTTCTCTGGCAGGCAAGCAAGGAGAACATTACAATAATTAAGGCCGGATACGATTCGATGTTTATTTGGACATGCCTTCTACTAGTGGCTGGGTAGTATAATGGTTCAGGGTTCTGCCTCTGACACAGAGACCTGGGTTCAAACCTCTCGTTCAGTAAGGCAGCACCTATTCAGTAAGGAGTCCTTGGGCAACACTCCCCAACACTGCTACTGCCTACTGAGCATGCCCTGGTGGCTGCAGCTCAAGTGTTTTGAGTCCACCAGGAGAAACTGTTACTTGTCTTGACTAGTGTTGTGTGTGAAGAAGGAACAGATGCAAAATATCCTATTGATATAAAGATAACAGAAAGTAGAAAGCAAGTAATTGTACCTTTTTCCTCTCCGTAGCCCGCCCACCGGAAGCCGCTTTCTTCAAAAACGGAAACAGTTCATTTCTGACCAGAATTCATTAGCTTCCACTGGAAACCAATCACATGCCATGCTATTCCCCAGCCTTAGCAACAGTAAATGTCACACAGTTGTAACCGAGGGATGCGTTTTATGAGCTTGTGCACAAAACGGTCACTCTTGGGAATGACTCCAGATGCCTGCGGACCACACTTACAGTGCCTTTTACACGCCTTTAGAAAATACATTTTTGCAACTATAGATGCATTGTAAAGGAATAGTCTTGCATTCCTTGACAATGTATCTTTATTTAAAAAAAATTGTAAAGACTTAAGGGTATTATGGTTTGGAGCGTAGAGACAGAGTTGTGTACAATCTATACAAAAGCCGTATTGAGAGCAGAACGAGTTAATTAATTTCTCGTATGTATAGATGGCTAATGAGGACAGAGCTCTGAGGCATCCCAATATCCAGAGAGTGTGTAGGTGAGCCATAGTTCAAAAACAGACATTGTACAACCTCCCAGGAAGGAAAAAAAAAATCCAAAAAAGAGTGAGGTCCTTTATGCATAAAGGTGAGAGTGTGTTGAGGAGAAAAGCATGGTATACACCAGGCATGGGCAAACTCGGCCCTCCAGCTGTTACAAAACTACAAGTCCCACAATGCATTGCCTTTATGATTCATGACTGTGGCTGTCAGACTCCTGCAATACATTGTGGGACTTGTAGTTCCTTAATAGCTGGAGGGCCAAGTTTACCCATGCCTGGTCTACACAATGTTTCTCAGCATTTTTACAACACATACCCATTTACAATAGTTTCCCAAGTAACCCCTGTTGTAATTGAGATGATCTCAAATATGACTTGTAACATATGCAATGAGGGACATTTGTACTCAAACTAGATTTTCAGTTGAAATGATCATGACTTATGTTTTGGGTAAAAAAGATCTAGTGTGTGTTTGTGGTTTAAGTTTCGCAGCTCAATATAGTAAGAGATCGATCCCTCCCTGACTGAAATTCGAACGAGTAGTAACATACAATGCCTGCTATCTAGAAACGGTTCTAACCACTTGCGCTTTACGACCTGATGCAGTTCAGCACTATATGTGGTGATCATTTCCCCATCATTCCATATCAGCTATTGATTAATAAACTGCTTTGAATTGATTGATACTTAATCAGGCATGTTGAGGGCAATAGATCTGAAGAACATTTGATATAAGTGGTAGAACTGAACAAAAAAAAAAGATCGATATGTGGAAGACCAGTTTAATCCTCTTCTGTGCTGTGAAAAAGGGCAGTGACTGAACCAGTGAACACAGCCAACTGCAGTTTAGCAGCCGTTGCACCAAGGCTACCCAGAAAGATACAATACCCAGAGCTAGCAACACAACCAAATGCTGTAAAGTCATTTATAACAGCAGAATCAGACAACAATCTAATGTTCATATTTCAATGACAGCAAATCTGTTACGGTTTTCCCTCAGCTGTGCCAGTGTGAAAAATGTCAATTCTGTGTAAATCTGTACCAGCACAATTAATAGTGGTCTGATGTCTGTGGGTACCCTATGGAGCAGGGATGTGAATCCGATCCTTCGAGGGCCGAGGTCCTCACACATTTTTGACACACCTCAAATGAATTGATGGGTCTGAATCAGGAAAGGTGTGATCCATCAGGTAGAACACATTCCTCTCTCAGTCCATCCTAAACACCGGCATGGATTTGGCCCTCCAGGCCTGGAGTTCGACACCTGGGCTTTGAAGGAACAACCAGGTGGGCTGGAAAATCTGATCTGGTCACTACAGTGCTTTTTGTTATCTCTTCCCATTTTCCCCGTTTTCCATTCAAAAAGCTGACCATTTAATGTTACAGTACAGTATGAGTATTAATAAGAGTGTTCATGCAGTAGGTGTTTGTGAAGTGCCTGCAAATCTGACCAGCCTCCATGATCTACAGAGGCCTTATGATGAGGTGTGGACATGATTACAGGCCTTTTCCCACTACCAATCACAAGTTCAGAGGGGAACACGGAATAAAGAACTATGACCTGTTTATTCTTACTTTTTGCAAGCTTGAGTATCATAAAAATGCAAACCTATAGGTTATTTTCAGTGAAAAGAAAAAAAAATGCATGTCAAAATGATCAGTAATTAGAGATATAGGCTGATGAATTTTTATGCAGCTTTTTGACTTTTCCCACAAAAATCTAACTTGGTCTCATCCCTTCTACCTTAAGCCGCATCTACACGCGTAGATGCGGCCGCGATGCTCCTTATCAATCGAGCCGCTAATGCGGCTCGATTGATAAGATCCGACAGGACGGATCTCCGCACCGCCGATTCCCTGCTCGATCCCCGCGAGGGGACAATGGCAGGGAATCGTGCGGGAGATAAGCGGCGCCGGCGGGGACGAGCGGGGAATCGAATGCGGCGCACGCGCGGCGAGTGGGGACGCGGCGGGCACGCGGAAGAGGCGATCCGGCGGCTAATCGAGCCGCCGGATCGCTACAATGTCCCATGGTGTAGATGGGGCTTTACACATCTCCTTATTGGTGCAATAATGTGAATAATGTCTTCACTGACCAGCAGGGAAGTTCAGAACCTCAACTTAAAGGACACCCAAAGTAAGAGGAATATAGAGGCTGCCATATTTATTTTCTTTTAAACAATACCAGTTGCCTGGAAGACATGCTGATCCATTTGGCTGCAGTAGTACCTTAATAACACCAGAAACAAGCATGCAGGTAATCCTGTCAGGATCGGGAGGATAGCCAGGCAACTAGTATTATTTAAAAGGAAATAAATATGGCAGCATCCATTAATTTTTTGCTTCAGATTCCCTTTAAGGTCTGTACACAGGCTACCTTCCCGACGCCTATCAGCATTAGGCGGTCGGGAAGGGGTTAAAGTTGGCGCACACAAACAAGCGACATCACTTAAAAGACATTACTCAATAATAAGAAGCAATAAGTAATTTAAACAAAGTTGTTCACACACAAAAATGATTATGTCGATCAAATATTGTGTGCTCAAGCGACTTTTCACACAACATATGCACGAATATACTCTGGAACAACATCAATTGAACGACATCGTACACACCGTCCAACTGCACCATATGTGACCACTAGTCATCAGAATTGATCTGCCAGTTGTCCAATATGGCGATATCTGTCATTCGTCGGACGTTTCAAATGACTTTTATCCAACGCGTGTACAAGGCTGTATGTCAGGCTCACTTTCAGTGCCACTAGGTGTGTCTTTGGGTTTACTGCCAATAGTCAGGGCCGGATTTGTACTCTTTACCGCCCAAGGCCACTGTCGCCAGCCCCCCCCCCCCCCCACCTTCATTATAGGTAGCGAGATGACCCCTCCCTCTTCTCTCCAGTATAGGTAGCCAGAGGACCCCTCCCCCCTTTCCCTCCAGTATAGGTAGCCAGAGGACTCCCTTAATCCCTCCATTTCCCACCCCCCTTCAGTATAGGTAGCCAGATAACTCCCTTCATACCACCTTTTCCCACCCCCCTTCAGTATAGGTAGCCAGATAACTCCCTTAATCCCACCTTTTCCCACCCCTCTTCAGTATAGGTAGCCAGGTAACTCCCTTAATCCCTCCTCCCCCCCCCCCCCCACTTCAGTATCAGTAGCCAGCTCACCTTCACACTGCAGCAGACATCAGTGTCACTCATTTCTCCACTCATCTCCAGTGCAGAAGCTTCCTCTTCCTTTGCGTCTCCAATCCTGCCCAAGTCCATAGCTGCCGGCCACAATGCAAATGTGCAGAGAGAGCAAGGTGGCAGCTGCACAGGCACCTAGCAGCAGAGTACCGTGGTCAGGCGCTCATCTGATCTCGCTGCATTGCAGCATTTGCAAGCTTGCAAATGCTGCACCAGTTTAGCCTGCTGCTTTGGTGCCCTTGCTCCTGTGGTGCCCTAGGCCATGGCCTAGGCGGCCTTGGCCTAAATCCGGCCCTGCCAATAGTAAACAGAGATGGCCCGAACCTCCAATTTTCGGTTTGTGAACCGGGTTTGCGAGCCTCCCGCGAAAGTTCGGTTCGCGCAAACTTTCGCGAACCGCAATAGAGTTCAATGGGGAGGCAAACTTTGAAAAATAGAAAAAATTATGCTCGCCACAAAAGTGATGGAAAAGATGTTTCAAGGGGTCTAACACCTGAAGGGGGGCATGGGATACATGGCAAAAGTCCCTGGGAAAAATCAGGATTGGACGCAAAGCAGCGTTTTAAGGGCAGAAATCACATTGAATGCTAAATTGCAGGCCTAAAGTTCTTTAAAACATCTTGCATGTATATACATCAATCAGGGAGTGTAATTAGGGTACTGCTTCACACCGACACACCAAACTCACTGTGTAACGCACCGCAAACAGCTGTTTGTGTAGTGACGGCCGTGCTGGACTGGTGCGCACCGCGGCCAGAGTGCAGGCGATAGCGGTTTTCAAGCCCATATGGTAGTTGGGCATAGGTAGGTGTCCCAGTAGTTAGCTAGGCATAGATAGGTGTTCCCGTATAGGTAGGTGGGTGCCCCAGTAGTTAGCTAGGTATAGGTAGGTGTTCCCGTATAGGTAGGTAGGTGCCCCAGTAGTTAGCTAGGCATAAGTAGGTGTTCCCGTATAGGTAGGTAGGTGACCCAGTAGTTAGCTAGGCATAGGTAGGTGTTCCCGTATAGGTAGGTGGGTGCCCCAGTAGTTAGCTAGGCATAGGTAGGTGTTCCCGTATAGGTAGGTGGGTGCCCCAGTAGTTAGCTAGGCATAGGTAGATGTTCCCGTATAGGTAGGTGGGTGCCCCAGTAGTTAGCTAGGCATAGGTAGGTGTTCCCATATATAGGTAGGTAGGTGCCCCAGTAGTTAACTAGTAAAAACATGCAAACGAGAGAGCGCTCTGAGTGACAAATAAATAAGAGCATCCACCCTGCCAAGGACAGGTCTCACCTGTTCAGAAATGGCTGCTCGTAGGACACAGCCTCTGATAGCGTTTGTCCCTTTAGGGGCCAGGGACCAGGCTCACGATCCAGCTCTAGGCGGGGAATCCGGAGGGCCACCAGGGAGTCACGGTCTCAGTTTGGACACTTCCAGGGAGGCTGTAGGCAGGCCAAACGTTAGATCCGGATGCACGCTCACCGTGCGAGACCAAACGGGAGTGAGCGGCGTCTATGCGATGTCAGTAGCGTACTGAGTAGTATTGTGCGGCTAGCAGATATAACCGCTGACTTGCCGCAAATAAAATAGAGAGTGGTGAGGTGGTAAGGTATAAAAGGGGGGCTTATTTATTAGTAAAAACAACGCGTTTCTCAGAGAAAACGTTCTCTGTTTCATCAGGCTAATATAAAACAAGATGGCAGCATCTCTTTTTATAGGAAGGTACATCATTAGCACCACCTTTATGACCTCACACTATTTTGCATAGTACTGCCCATGTAATGTGGATTGGCCAATCCCAAAGAACCAATGTTTAGCATTTCCTATAAAAAGAGCGGAAATTGCAAATGGAGTAGTATCTGGAAACTAGTGTGGGAATGTATGGGGGAGAAAGATTATGGCAAGCAAATATGGTTTTTCAATGGAATGCATATTTTAAACTGTGTGAATTTCCGATAAATAAGTTAGGGTGGAAAGACTCTTACATACAGTGGCTTGCAAAAGTATTCGGCCCCCTTGAAGTTTTCCACATGTTGTCACATTATTGCCACAAATATGAATCAATTTTATTGGAATTCCACATGAACGACCAATACAAAGTGGTGTACACGTGAGAAGTGGAACGAAAATAATACATGATTCCAAACATTTTTTACAAATCAATAACTGCAAAGTGGTGTGTGCATAATTATTCAGCCACCTTTGGTCTGAGTGCAGTCAGTTGCCCATAGACATTGCATGATGAGTGCTAATGACTAAATAGAGGGCACCTGTGTGCGGAGCAGTGCTTTTCAGCGCTGCTAGATTTGGGTGCAGCCAGCGCCGCCATAGACTTCAATAGGAATCATTTCTATTGAAGCGCTCAGTGAGTAACGTCGGCTCCGTCAGAAGACGGAGCCGAAGTTGCTTAAAAACATAATAATTCGGCCTCCAGCAATAGCTGGAAGCCAAATTATTTCATTCCCCCACTATCCATGTCGGCCTGGAGGGGGAATAGTAATTAAATCGGCCCGGACTTGTGCAGAAGCAGGATCAGCCATATACCGCTGTATCCTGCGCCCAAGTCTACCGGCGCCGATTTTAAATGTACTCCCTGTGTGTAATCTAATGTCAGTACAAATACAGCTGCTCTGTGACGACATCAGAGGTTGTCTAAGAGAATATTGGGAGCAACAACACCATGAAGTCCAAAGAACACACCAGACAGGTCAGGGATAAAGTTATTGAGAAATTTAAAGCAGGCTTAGGTTACAAAAAGATTTCCAAAGCCTTGAACATCCATCGGAGCACTGTTCAAACGATCATTCAGAAATGGAAGGAGTATGGCACAACTGTAAACCTACCTAGACAAGGCCGTCCACCTAAACTCACAGGCCGAACAAGGAGAGCTCTGATCAGAAATGCAGTCAAGAGGCCCATGGTGACTCTGGACGAACGGCAGAGATCTACAGCTCAGGTGGGGGAATCTGTCCATAGGACAACTATTAGTCATGCACTGCACAAAATTGGCCTTTATGAAAGAGTGGCAAGAAGAAAGCCATTGTTAACAGAAAAGCATAAGAAGTCCTCTTTGCAGTTTGCCACAAGCCATGTAGGGGACACAGCAAACATGTGGAAGAAGGTGCTCTGGTCAGATGAGACCGAAACTGAACTTTTTGGCCAAAATGCAAAACGTTATGTGTGGCGGAAAACTAACACTGCACCTCACTCTGAAGACACCATCCCCACTGTCAAATATGGTGGTGGCAGCATCATGCTCTGGGTGCGCTTCTCTTCAGCAGGGACAGGGAAGCTGGTCAGAGTTGATGGGAAGATGGATGGAGCCAAATACAGGGCAATCTTGGAAGAAAACCTCTTGGAGTCTGCAAAAGACTTGAGACTGGGGCGGAGGTTCACCTTCCAGCAGGACAACGACCCTAAACATAAAGCCAGGGCAACAATGGAACATATCCATGTGTTAGAATGGCACAGTCAAAGTCCAGATCTAAATCCAATCGAAAATCTGTGGCAAGATCTGAAAACTGCTGTTCACAAACGCTGTCCATCTAATCTGACTGAGCTGGAGCTGTTCTGCAAAGAAGAATGGGCAAGGATTTCAGTCTCTAGGTGTGCAAAGCTGGTAGAGACATACCCTAAAAGACTGGCAGCTGTAATTGCAGCAAAAGGTGGTTCTACAAAGTATTGACTCAGGGGGCTGAATAATTACGCATACCCCACTTTGCAGTTATTTATTTGTAAAAAATGTTTGGAATCATGTATGATTTTCGTTCCACTTCTCACGTGTACACCACTTTGTTTTGGTCTTTCACGTGGAATTCCAATAAAATTGATTCCTGTTTGTGGCAGTAATGTGACAAAATGTGGAAAACTTCAAGGGGGCCGAATACTTTTGCAAGCCACTGTATTGATAGGCTGATTAGGTTTTATTAGGAAAAGTCAGTATCTGCATAAAACATAGCTTGGCATCACCCTTTCTACCCATCGTGTCTCCCTATTGGTGCAATTATGTAATTAATGTCATCCTTGATCATATGAGGCAAGGATTGTACAAGGAGGATGGGGTTCCTGCATAAGGGACATGGCTGTACATGGAACTAGGGGTCCTTCATATGGGGCATGGAGTAGACATGGAGAAAGGGGTTCCTGCTTAGAGAGCATGGCTGTACACGGAAGAAGGGTTTCCTGCATATGGGGCGTGACTGTACATGGAGGATGGAGTTTCTGCATACAGGGCGTGACTGTACATTGAGGATGGGGTTCCAGCATATGGGGCAAGGCTGTATATGGAACTAAAGGATCCTGTATATGGGGAAACACGTATACATGGGAGTTTCCTGCATACAGGGCGTGGCTGTACATGGAGGATGGGGTTTCTGCATACAGGGCATGGCTGTACATGGAGGATGGGGTTCCTGCATGCGGTGTGTGGCTCTACATGGAGGATGGAGTTTCTGCATACAGGGCGTGGCTGTACATGGAGGATGGGGTTCCTGCATAACGGTGTGTGGCTCTACATGGAGGATGGAGTTCCTGCATACAGGGCATGGCTGTACATGTGAACAGTGAAATATCTAGCGATCACAGTTGCTTAAAGCTACATACACATGTCCAACAAAGTGCACAACCAACACCATGACGGGACCGACACGACGACAAACTGTTTACACGACTTTCCACCACCAACCAACTGAATGACCAACTCATTTACATACAGCACACGCAAGCGAAACGACAGACTGCATGACATGGCTGCATTCAGAACGTTGTACACACATTGCCAACTGCACGATATCAGCCCACAGTCATGTGAGTTGGTCCGCCAGTTGGATCAGGCAAACCGCCTGTTATCAGTCTCTCGTCTAGTTGTTTACCATGTGTAAACTTACCTGACTGTCGTCCAGCAGACCAAACTCAGATGACAATCAGGTGGTTTGGTTGAGCACGTGTGTGGACCTTTAGGGATACACATTTAGCCCCCCCCCCCCCCCCCCGCTGGGGGCATCCTACAAGGAATCCTGACCAAACAATTCAAACAAGGACATTGTCAGGTGGTGGAAGATTGCAAGCATTGTGCTTTCGATGATACACATTTTTACAAACTTTGCATTTAAATTTCAAATGAATGTTTAGTGCAGGCATAGAGAGCAAGTGTAAAGTCTATATGTCTGCTCTATGGTAACCTAGCACTCTCGTCTGACATGTTTTTTACTGCCCACTGGCTCAGCAGCAGACAGGAAAATCTGTTAGATAAAGCTAATGTCATGTTTATTGACCACAATTACAAAACAGGGCACTGCACGAGGTCTGATCCCCTTTGGAAGACTACAAACAGCGCCGGAATTTATACGAGTGAACCATTCCTATGATATTCAGTTCAGGTGCAGAACAATGCTTGCAGAGATGTATTGCAAGGTTCTGCCTATGCACTCCAACATGGCAGCACCAGCTGTGTTCTCTCTACCTTCAGGAAGGCTGTGGCCCGGCACGGCACTGCTGCACGCAGCAGCGGTGAAGGGGTTAAGGGCTGTGGGCTCTGTGGGCTCTCGGGCTAATCAGATCTTGTCATCTCCCGAGTGAGGACTTGTTTAAACAGAGATTTAGAGCGGGAATCAATAGGAAATTTAAAAATCAATGTGGTAAGTATGAGAAAATCAATGCTCTTTAATCGCCTTGCCGATTCCAAGTCAAAACAATTAGAAGCGAGGAAGTGTTCCACGTGTTCCCGGGGCCCGGAGGCTTCATGCTGCGCACCCCAAAACACGCACTGAGAGGGGGGTTCCCCTTACAATAGCGGGGGGAGGGGGTATGGCCTGTGTGTCTGCAGCGAGGGCGGAAGAGAGAGGGGAGAAATAGAAAAATGGAGAAAAAGAGGAATGGAGGGAGATTTATTAATGTGGATGTCATGTTGGATCGAGCAGCATCACCCTGCATCAGAGCGGAGTCTGCAGGAGATGAACGGCAGAGAGAATCAGAGGGGAGTGTATGGGGGGGATGTTTGCTGTGGGATATGGCAAATAAAGCACGTATTGATACACAGAGCAGAATAAAAATCATACAGGTTTATACAACAAATCAATGGAAAGAGCAGCGAGCAAAGCACAATAACTTAACACAACCAATCCAATCTCACTGTACGGCAAATCACGGCGCGTGTGGCTCTGGCTAGCTATTATGGGATACCGCAGAGTGTGAAAAAAGGTGAACTACTTCTCGCATTTAAAAAAAATATATGCTGAATTACGCATAATTATTCCTGTTTTCAAAAGCTCAACACAAATTTGTATGAAGAGCTAATCCACCCAAATGTGGCATTTCCATTATAGGTGAAGACTACATAAAGCAGAACTAAAGATATTATTAAAACTAACCGTTTCACTTGCCTGGGGCTTCTGCAAGCCCCTTGCAGCCGTCCTGTCCCGTGCCAGTCCTCCTCCATTCTGCCGCCGCCGGTATTTTCGGTTTCGCCGACGGGCCAATGCGCCTGCGCGGTTCTGGCCACGCGTATTCTCCTTCATGTTCCAGTTCGCAATATCGCTATTGCAAACAGGAAGGAGGAAAAAGGATACGCTTGGCAGGGCTGCTGCAGGCGCACTGGCCCCTCGACTTATAAGTCGAGGAACGAAACTTGCTGGCGGTGGGGAACGGAGGATCGTTGAAGAGCGCTGTGGGACATGACGGCTGCAAGGGGCTTGTAGCAGCCCCATGTAAGTGAAAATGTTTGTTTTTATAATATCTTCAGTTTGCACCGCTTTAAGGTGGCTATACATCTATCGACTTGGCGGTCGATCGACCATTCAAAAATTATTATTGAATCGGATGAAAATCGGTGTAGCCAAGAGCATACCCAATTGACCGACAAGCGCTGAACGTGACGAAACCCCACATCACGGCAGCAACCACATGGAGCGTGAGTATGCGGATTGCGGACAGAGACCCGAGCCAGCGGTGGACACAGACAGGCAATGTATACTGTAGGCGGGCACATTTTACATTAGGGGGGACAGCGCCAGGGGTTTTCCTCGTGTTCGCCCCGATCGATTTTAGTCGGCAATCAGCCTGCGTATATGGGCCGCTGACACATCTCTTTCTAATCATATTTGATCAGAGAGAGATCTGTCTCTTTGATCCCTGTCGATCTGCCCATATATCATCTGATGTATGGGCACCTTTACGGTATCTTCTAGCTTCTCATATCTCTTGAGGACTCCAGCAGTGAGATCTCAAAGTTAAAAGGCTACTCCATTTAAAACATACCTAACCTAACATGTGATAAAACATGGGTACATATAGTACTAAAGGTTTGCACACACACAATGATTACGGCCCTCAGAGAGCGAGACTTGATCCCTCAGGTGACAGTTCAAGGCCATGTTCTGTTGCCACGGATGGGGAAAGAAGGATGACAGAGAGGTGCGTGAGAGAGTCGCAGGGTAGAGAGGTGTGTGTGTGTGCGCATGTAAAGCCTACTTAAAACCTGCCTATGTTCACATTATATTTATGGGACTGAGAGACATAAAAAGCAGTGTTATTTATATGCAATTAAAGCAGTTAAAACCTCAAGTTGAACGCAACCAGGGCTCTTCTGAAGACTAAACAGAAGCAAACTAGTTTTAACTTGGTGAGCAAAGAGAACCCAGAATTCTCCTCTTGTTGTGTGTCTCATTGGTTGAACAAACCAAGAAGTACGGTAACATTTATTCCATCCCTTCAAACCTAACTGCTGTGCTGGGTTTACTGCAGTGACATACTCATTCAACAGTGAGATTCTACATATCTGAAGGGATGTGGTATGTATGAGTAGTGGGGTAATCACTCCCTTCTCACTAACAGCTGAGAGTAAAGCAAATCAGTTTTCACAATAGAACATACACAGCTACTGAGCGCGCCAACCTGGGAAAACAAGAGTAGCACAGGTATGTCTGTCAGAACAGAAATTTGCCTTCTTAAAACTGAAGGCATTTGCGATTATTCAGGTTGGAGTGAGTATATGAGGTCTCCCACAATGCATCACTGCCGAATATGCAAACAATCCCTTTGTTGTCCCCAAAAGCCAAGACACACCTCCAGAACCGCTAAAAATGAAATGATGTGTCAGCTTGCTTAATTGCAAAGAGCCACAATAATCCAACATGCATACAGACTGTTTCAGACTGGTTGGTCCTCATCAGTGTATGG
Source organism: Hyperolius riggenbachi (assembly GCF_040937935.1). Taxonomy (NCBI): domain Eukaryota; kingdom Metazoa; phylum Chordata; class Amphibia; order Anura; family Hyperoliidae; genus Hyperolius; species Hyperolius riggenbachi. The sequence goes on from NC_090651.1 coordinate 332,755,483, forward strand.
CATGGATTAATGTGGCTCTATGTGGTCCTTCTGGAGGTTCCCGAGCAGCGATGGAGGACAGCGTGGGGAGCCTCTGGAGCATGCCCTTCCTCAAATTGCAATCTAGCTGGCTATATTGCAATTTGAGGAAGGGCATGCTTGCCCGGAACAGCACTCTGTCATTGCAGTCTTGCCTTCAATAAAAGAGCTATAATTTGTTTTTGGTGGTGCCGACCGATCCTTGATCCATTATACTGTGTACCCCTGGAGGTGCTGGGGTAGGGGTCTGGGCACGCTAACTGACTCATCGGATGCTCCTTCATCCTCTTTTTGTTTACAATGTAAGTATTTACCTTTTAAGCCTTTTGACACCTTGGTTTTTTTCTTAAAGAGACACTGAAGCGAAAAATAAATGATATAATGAATTGGTTGTGTAGCACGGATAATTACTAGAACATTAATAGCAAATAATATATTATTTTTTTATTTTCAGTTATATAGTGTTTTTTTATAACATTGCATAATTCTCTAATATTTGCAGTTTACACACTACTCAGAATTCTAAATGATTTCACAGAGCAGGTCACTGAACTTTTGAACTGTGAAAAAGAAAGTGAAAAAGAAAATACAGTGACTGACAGTTGAGATAACAAGCTTCACAAGACAGAGCTCTCTGTGACTTTAAAAGCTCAATGGCTCTTTTGCATAGATAACAACTGGAGTTTCTTAGCTCTTCCTGTACTGGAAACAATATTAGACTTATGACTCTGCTCCTAATGTTTTATTTCTTAGCTGTACTACACATACAAATCATTATATCATATTTTTTTTTCTCTTCAGTGTCTCTTTAAAGCTAATCTCTACCAGAGGCTCTGGACCAGGACTCTTCAGTCAGGAAGTATATTGCCACTCGTGTAAGTTTAATGCAAGACAACCAAATGCACAAGATTAATGCAAAGGTAAAAAAAGAGTAATAGAGGAATCGACTGGCCCTGTTATAGGCAGTAAACCTGAACCTAATGCACTTTCACCGACAGTCCAACATCTCAGTACACACAAGTACTTCTCTGCAGGATGCTTGTGAATTCAATACTGCATGCAGCATGTTCATTTCAACACTACAGCCCTTATTTACTTATGCAGCTCCCACAATATAGTATTAATGAGCCCAAAAGTTTAACATCTTAAATGCAAAGTACTGTACTAAAAATGCTACCGATATCACTGGGTAACAAACTCATGTCTATGGGACCAACAGACAACTCTGACCAACAGTGTCTGCATAGCAAAAAAGGTGCACTTGCTGGTAAAAGGAGATTTCAGCACCCGTGAACCCGTTAAGTTTGGTTGCCCAATAAAAAGAGGGCACTGGGGCCGCCCACAATGCAAAATGCGGCTATAAATAGCAGGCTTGACCAAAACATTTTGTTTTTTTGCAACACTAGGTGTGGGAAGGGCGTATGGCTAATGTTAGGCATTGTAGGGCGGATGGGTAATGTTAGGCATCGGAGGGAGGGTGGTTAGGGTTAAGCATCGGTAGAAGCAGGGTACTGTGTGAGAAAAAGGTTAGGTTCAGCTGTAGCTAAATATCGGTATGATTTACTGATCTTTTACTATTGTAATTGGACTGCAAAAGAGAAGAATATCAGTACATTTACCGATATTCTACTATGTACCCTTTTTTAATGTACGAATGCACAATTGCTACAATTTCAACACTGAAAATTATTTGATGTGCCTTTCTTCTGTTTGTTTTCCTCCATGTTTGTTTTTATCTATGAAACTGTGGCCAAAAATAGCCAATAGCCAAAAATATCTCTGGTCAAAACCCGGCTAAACCTTCAAACTGCCTCTGATGTCCACAGTCTCCTTTATAGCGACTGCTAGGATAGTATCCGTCTCCAGACACACTGTACGCTCGGAGAAGCGAGATTTTCCTCCTCTTTCTTGTGCTCCTTCAGGACTGACCCACCTGGTACCAGGGGGGATAACACCACTTAACCAAAAGCCCCTTAGTAGGCAAATTACTGGGGAAAAATGTGCACGAGCCAGCATCTTCTGGTAAATACTGTACGGCTCCCCACGGAAAAAAATGCACTTGATGAATCTGCTGTGTGGTGTCAGCCATATTAGAAATACGCAGGGAGACGCAGCGAATCCCAGAACACTTTATAGATTTGGAACGGAGCTGTGTTCATTTGTGTACGCGTGCAAGTGATTTCCTCCTTATACTGCTGTGGCCACTGCCCACACACACACAGGTAATCTGGCCTCATACAAATGACTTTAATTCATCAAACAATAAAAAACAGATTAAAATTAAGGTGAGACCCTCTGGCAGAAGGAAAATATCGACGTGATAAATGACCCTTTTAAAGAATGCCGTTTTCAAATATTTGTTCGCAGAGAAAAAATGTGGAGCCTTATTTATCAAAGCGTCAGAAGGATGACCTGTTCTTGTTGCCAAAAGTAACCAATCAGATTCTCCCTTTCGTATTCTTAATGTATTATGGGAGAATTAAAGAAAGAGCCAAACTGGTCACTATGAGCAACACTGACAGGCTGATTTCGGATCATTTTTTGCATTATAAATCAAACCGACAGTTTTCCAGTCAACCCAGTTTCTAAGCATGAGTTTATTATATCTAATTTACTGTATATTCATCATAGAGAATACTACACTGCATTGGCCTCCTGGTGTCTCTGAGCTCACAGTATATCTCTGAGTTATATGTCAAAGGGTCTTCAGGTATCTTGTTTCTTGTTGCCAAGAGCAACTGTACTCCTACTTGCATTTATTGCACTATTTCCGCTGACTTGAAATTGATCAACGTGATCTTCAATTTCTCAACGCTCTTCCCAATACATGATGGCAATGTATTTGTAGTAGTTACAGAGGCACCAGCAGAATAAAAATTAGTAATAATAAAAAATTGGGGGATCGGGGTGGATCCGTCTCCCCAATATATATGACACAACCACCATATATGGTATCCAGAAAAATATATATTTAACCAGTACTCCACATAAAATTATGCAACGCGTTTTGCAGGTTCCAAGCCCGCTTCCTCAGGCAAATACAAGAGCAAAAGAGCAGGAGCAACTCTGAGGTTGTGCAGATAGGTGCAGCGCCTGACAGAGGCGCTGCACCTATCTGCACAACCTCGGAGTTGCTCCTGGTCAGAGGCGCTGCACCTATCTGCGCAAACTCAGAGTTGCTCCTGCTCTTGTATTTGCCTGAGGAAGCGGGCTTGGAACCTGTGAAACGCGGTGCATAATTTTATGTGGAGTACTGATTAAATACATATTTTTCTGGATACCATATATGGTGGTTGTGTCATATATATTGGGGAGACGGATCCACACCGGTCTCCCAATTTTTTATTTGGTTTTAATAGACTACTAATTTTTATTCTGCTGGCGCCTCTGTAACTACTACAAATATCATTATCCACCTGGTGTATGGGTGGGTACACCCTTATTTTTCTTCTACGGAGAGCGACTTCTTAGCCTGAGTGGGGACAGGCTCAATATCCCCATATGCGATTGGAGTGGTTGCCTGAGGTCGGCAACCCAGACTTGTGAGTATATATATATCTGCTGTACAAATTGAAGACTACCTTATATCAACAATAATACACTATTGGGGCCTCTCGGTTGTTCTTTCTTTTTGTCTTTCTACATGATGGCAATGTAGTGCATGATTATCATTATTTAGTAATTATATAGTGCTGACATCTTCCGCAGCGTTGTACAGCGTATATTGTATTGTCACTTGCAGCAGTTTCCAGTGATCAGAATAATGTGGGGAACAATATGTATGTGCTTCGCTACCAGATCTTATACATTGAAAATCTGCACATGTTAGAATCTTGCCCAAGACACACCCGAACAACCACCACGACTAAGTTCCTTCTAGCGTGTGAAAAAAGGCTTTGGAAAGATTAAAAGAACCCGGTCCAACTTACTATTTCTACTAAGTTTTCTCCTAGGTGATATTTTCACATTATAACTACTGTATTTTCCAGCATATAAGACGCACTTTTTCTCCCCCAAAAATAGGGAGAAAAAGTTGCTGCCTATTATATGCCAAATACAGGGAGTCCCCTGCTGAAGAACACCCGCGGACTCCCTGTACTGTCCCTGTGTGTCCTCTGCTCCCCTCTCCTGTCCCAGAGAGACACATGGGGGACACAGGAGGACAGGTGAGGTAGAAGGAGGACACAACAATAGGGGGAGAACATCTACAAGATGCTCCTAGACTAGGGGTCAGGGACCTTTTTGGCTGAGAGAGCCATAAACGCCACATATTTTAAAATGTAATTCCATGAGAGCCATAAAATGTTTCAAACTGGGACAATAGGGCTCATGTCCCTGTTGCCATGGTGAAGTGTATACAGTTAATCCGCCAGGCAGCGGAAGTGTCAGACATGTCTTCAGCTTCTCTTGGGTTTCAGCAACATCAGCGATTTCCCCTAGAGCCAGACAGGAGAAATACCGACTAACAGATTGTACAATTAGCTAGCTGACTTGGGGGTTGATTAATTTTGTAGGATGAGATCCCGCACTTTGGCCCAATAGGAGTGCGGGGATCTCGTTCTATAAAGTCACTGGACCTGACAGGGTCCAAAGTGGGACAACTGGAGCAGCTGTTCGTTTTAGAGTAGCGCAAGTAAGTTAGTAGTGCATGCTACAGCACTGGCGTGCCTACTTTAAAAATGTTGCATGCCCTACCACACTAAACTGTGCTGCTTGAGCAGTGTAGCTTAGTGAATCAACACCTACAGATTTGACTGCGAGCCACATGCAGCCATCAAAAGAGCCACATCTGGCTCCCGAGCCATAGGTTCCCTACCCCTGTCCTAGACCACGCACCAGGTGTAGTATATTCACCCCCCCCCCGGTTTTTAGTCCAAAGCAACTTATATGCTGGAAAAATACGGTAAAATGCCTGTTAAGCCTGCAGGAAAAAACAAGAAAATTCTTTGAATAATGCTGACAGTACTTTTTTACCTACTTCTTGGTTCTTGTTCTATTGTAGAGTGCAAAAGTTATTTTATTTTAATCAGAAGATAAAAACTTTTCTCCTAAGGCAAACTTAGGAGCAACTTAGGAGAAAAAGTGAATTGAATCGAGTCCAAAGTCTCAAATGTTGACCATCCGTCTGCAGGGATGTGAGAGCTGATAACGTACAAATATATGCCCAGAACTCGATGGTTGAAGTTTATAGTGTGAATGCTGATATGACATTTTGTATCTATGGAAACATGGGGTTTTATCCATTCACCACCATACCACTACTTGCTTGCCTGAACATTGTCAGCTGAAACAATGCCAGTAAGCACTGTGTTGGCAGACCATAGTCCTCAGTGTCTATGAGCATTTGTGTATTCGTGTAGACAGCAGTCCCTATAGATGTGCAGCAGTTTCAATGATCAGATAGATTTCTGACAGATGCCTGTCAAGCCGAATCTGACTTGAATCTATCTGATTTTTGCCACACACTAGGAACAGATTTCCAATAGATTTCAGAAGAAATCTATTGGAAATCGATCAAAATGCATTATTGGACCATTAGATCCAATGCAACTCTATGGGCCATGCTGGCAGCATATCGACCTAGATTTTCCATCCAGTCAGATAGATCAAATCGATCGAAATGGGCTGCAAATCGATTGATCGGCTGATTTGATAGAATCGATTTCCGAATGATCATTTTGATTGAATTGATCGATCGATGGCTGAAAACGACCAGTGTATGGGCCCCTTAACATGTATCGGTATGGTGACACAGTAATGTGCTTGTAATGTATTCACTGTAGCATTTTGATGGACTGGCAATGCTCTTGGTATATAATAATTGCTTTTCAATCAATGTTGAAACCAAATTAATTGTTATGGTTTGTGAACTTAAAGTGAACCTCCGGACTAAAAATCTACTTAGCAGAACTGAAAAGGTTTGGTGTTTCTTTAACAATTTCACAGCATCAGAACTTTGTTTTTCTTACCAAAGCATCATTTTTAGCTGCATTTTTAGCTAAGCTCCACCCATCAAAGAGAACTACCCGGGCTTTTTTTCCCTGATGCTGTGCAAAGCATGATGGGATTTCCTATGTTGTTATTCACGTTGCCTGGCAACTGGGAGGGGTGATCAGCACACAGGACAGTTGGAACTGTGTCTCATGCTCCCTGTCACCTCCTTTCAACCAAAAAGATGGCTGCCCTCATGAAATCAAACATTTGCCTGTTCTTTTAAAACAGGGTGGGTAAGAGATTATATTACCTATCTATTTTAATTAACATAACTAATGTAACTTAATGAAAGTATGTTTGTTTAGGATGAAGTTCCTCTTTAATTCAATAAAATGTAATTAATAAAATATCTATAGGTATCTTAGGCAAGCTCCAGGGTTCTCATCCTTCTCATTTCACAACACAGTGAGTCAGGTGTGAGGCCACTAAAAATCACAATCAAAATCACTTAAGCGCTTTTGTGGTGATTTCTGCAGCATTTCCCAGAGCGATTCCTGGCGATTTGGCAATTGGGATTAGCGATCTCCATTAGCGCAAGGCTTTATGGGTACAGCAAGTGGTTTGGGATAGTAAAAGTTCTACAAAATAGTTTTATATGGCAATTGAAAAGCGATTTCCCAGAAATCCTATACTTTTTTTATCAGAAAGGGGTGAAATGGGGCCCCGGGCAAGACGGCATTATTTGTCCACCGCTGCTGGTCACCTGGCTTTTTTAGTAAGATGTAATGGGGATTTGCATCTACTCCCTCTAGGTCCTAGGCAACTGCCTAGGTTTGCCTTGTGGAAGATCCAGCTCTGCTTTGTATTGAAGAAACAACACAGACAACAATGGTTGATTTGCATATTTCAGCAGTGATGCATCGTGTGAGACATCTTGAAACTCACTCCAACCTAAATTATTGCAAATACTTTCTGTTTTAGGAGAGCAAACTTTTGTTTTCCATAGCATTTTAGCAAGAGGGCTTTTTGGTCCTTTAGTCCTTTGGTCCCTTACACACTCCTAGAAGTTTTGGTTCACCATGAGCTCGCTGGGTACTCTGTAACTCTTGTATTGAAGAACAAACAATCCAAAAATTCTGTAGGCACCCAAAATGTAAATTAAGGAAATTGCAATCACTACGTGGGATCATCTCCTTTGACTTTCATTAGCCAAGCACTTTTGGAATCAAAAGTGATTCAAAAATGCTGCTGAAAGCGCTCTAGCGGGCCCCTGGCCTCTGACACAAGACAGGTGTGCGGGAAGAGAAGGGTTAGGATGTCTGTGACTTAGCATCAAAGAGGATAACGACAGCCAGTCGCGTAGCAATAGGGGATACAGAGGTTGTGACTGCACTGGACCCCATGGACCAGAGGGGCCCACTAGAGGCCCTCCTACATCCATCTTATTAGCTTTTCATTGGTGCTATGCTGGTAATGAACACCTCTATGTTTGCATTGAATAATAGTAATCCTTACTCTAAATACGCCTCTCTGACACTGCAGCTGTCTTTGGTTGGTTTTGGGGGCACCATATCAATACAATGCTTGGGGCCCAAAGTAAAACTTGCACTGGGGCCCCCATCTCCTTAGTTACGCCACTGATGATAGCCTCAGAATTTTCCCCCTTACCCTCCCCCCCCCCCCCCCTTTTCCAAAGCAATAGCAAGTCTTATATTACATCCTAGGAGGTTCCACAGTATTTTTCTACAAACCAGCTAAATGTACAGTTGAAATACCTATACAGTACACTATTTGTTTAGGGAGCAGATAGACAGTACGCATTTGTAAAATCTATAAAACAATGAACTCTGATCACATTACAGATCTCCTGGATCTATTTTAGCTGCAGGAAGCGTTCCTGGCTATATTAAAGGAAAACTTAAGTCAAAAATAAAAAAATGATATTTACTCACCCGGGAGATCCCTCAGCCCCCCGAAGCCCCGCTCCGATCGTCCTGTCCCTGCCGGCGGCTACTTCCGGGTTCGGCGACAGCCGCCGACAGGTTGGGAACGCGGCTGATTTTCCGCGTTCCCAGCCGCTATATCACCCTCTATGCTGCTATAGCTTATATGTTATACGCTATAGCAGCATAGAGGGTGATATAGCGGCTGGGAACGCGGAAAATCAGCCTCGTTCCCAGCCTGTCGGCGGCTGTCGCCGAACCCGAAAGTAGCCGACGGCGGGGACAGGACGATCGGAGCGGGGCTGCGAGGGCACCATCCAGCTTCGGGGGGCTGAGGGATGCCCCGGTGAGTAAATATCATTTTTTATTCAGCATCACAAACACATCCTATATGTACATATTACTGTATATTGGTATGTAGCCTCTCGCTGCCAGCAATGCTTAGTCTAGGCTCATTGGCTAAGCAAAGTTATTCTCCCAGAGCATAATGGGAGACCAGGCGTTATTTTCACTGGCTTTAGAATTCTTAGAAACATTCTGCAGAGCTGCATCTGACTGGACTAAAGATGTCACCACCTTCGATAAATTTCAGAATGTAAATTGGGGTGAGGGAAAGATTTTACAATGGGCAAAAACTAACTATATAATTTATAAATGAATATTGTAAAAAAAAAAACAATTTCATTCATTATGTTATTTTCACTACAAATCAGTTCATTACTACATTCAGATTATTCAGTTAAAGGAGTTATCAGGGAAAAAACAACAAAAAAACAGCTTTACTCACCTGGGGCTTTCTCCAGCCCCTTGCAGCCGACTGTCCCTCGCTGTGACCTCTGCTCCCCGCCACTGTCCCGCTCTCGCCGCTCGGTATTCAGGCTGACTGTGAAGCGCCGCTGTCAATCATGGCCGCTGCGAACTGTGCAGGTGCAATAGACAGCCTGTGGTTTACTATCTGCAATCACAGCCCAGCTGCTGAGCAACAATACATCGCAGGGTAGCCACACTGACCCAAAAGTGTGAGTAAAGAATGCAGGATGACTTTTCACCACACATTCTTAGTATATAACTTAAAGAAAAGTATACTTTTGTTATTACATGGTGATGTAAGTGCGCTTGTGTCACCATGAGGACAGCTGTACTAACCAATATAATAATGTTAGGCTGTAATTAATCCCCCGAGTACACAAAGTGCTCCTGAACATTTCCTAACACCTGCAAACAGCTACTTGATGTCCCCAGCAAAACACAAACACTCGAGCATTCGTCACGGTGCCAGGGACTGAGAATGACCAGTCTTGTGATTCACACAGTCCTCCCACACAGCCAATTCAGTGATGTCACTTTTTATCGACAATATCAACCTATTCGGCTGACCATCAGCAATAAAGGAGATACAAGTCACACCCAGCGAACAACTGCTCACGGCTGATGACTGGATTTGCCAGATTGGGGGTGCAGGTTATTGTTAAAGGGCAAATGACCTGTGAGAGATATGAAGGCTGCCATTTTTGTTTCCTATTAAACAATGGCCTCAATTCACTAAGCTTATCTCCTGTCTTTAATAACTCTTCTAGAGTTGTTACCATGGTGATAAGGCATGTAGTATTCAGGAAACATTTTACCTCAGGCAAATCTAAAGTTAACTCTTCTGTCTTTAAGTTAACTCTTTAATCCTTAAAATAACTCCAGAGTTATAGACAGGCTGTTCATTAACTGTGTGTGAAAATAACTACAGAGGAGGTAAATTAACTACAGTACAGACTACAGTACTTACACTACATAATATAGACATATGGCAATGGTAGGGATTAGATTGTGAGCTCCTTTGAGGGACAGTTAGTGACAAGATATATATACATACACTGTACAGCGCTGCGTAATATGTCGGCGCTATATAAATGCTAAATAATAATAATAATACAGAGGAGGTAAATTAACTACAGAAGAGGTAACGTAAGGAATGAAGAGATAAGATAACTCTCTTACTGTGTGGAGGTAAGTTTTCTCTTGCCTTATTATCTCCAGCATGATCTTAGTGAATTGAGGCCAATGTACATTGCTTGGCTTTCCTGCTGATTCTCTGTCTCTGATGCCTTTAGTCATAGACCCTGAAGAAGCATCCAGATCAGATGTCTGACTTACCTCGGGAGGGTGAAGCCTCTGGATCCTAATGAGGCTTCCCCCGTCCCCCTCAGGCAGCTCGTTCCAGCGCTGGGACCCACGCATGTGCACTATTATGTCTCCGCTCGGCCGGAAATAACCGAGCCCGATCAGTGGCGTAGCTAAGGAGCTGAGGGCCCCGATGCAAGTTTTACTATGGGGCCCCCCCAAGCACTCTATACATAACAATTGATACGGTGCACCAAAACCTGCCAATGGCAACTACAGTGTCAGGGGTGCAAGAGGGGGATGGGGAACAGTGTGTTAATGATTACTACTATTCAAAGTATCTATAGAAGTGATTATTATGAGCACAGGGCCAATACAGAGCTAATACTGTAGTTGAAGGAGCGCTCTTCGGGGCCCCTCTGGCCCAAGGGCCCCGATGCGGTCGCTACCTCTGCACCCCCTATTGCTACGCCCCTGAGCCCGATCGGGCCCACTTTACTGTGCTGGTGGCTCATGCCTGCTCAGTCGAGCGGACCGGATTCGGCTCGGCTATTTCTGCTGGAGCACGAGTGGAGAGCCGCTAGTGTGCATGCGCGCACTGCCAACAAACGCTGACGACAAGATTTTGGTAGGGAACAAGCACTGGATCCCCTCAGCCAAGGAGGACGGGCAGCCTCTTTAGGATCCAGAGGTCTCCCCCTCCCCAGGTAACTACCCCTTAGGGGCACTTTTTTTAGTACAGGTATAACGCCGTCCTCAGTCTTCTGCAGTGCCGGTACTGGGTCCCTGCACTTCCGTCAGTCGCAGCCAGTCTGATGTAAGAGAAGTGCGCCCTCTATGTATCTCTCCTGCAGCTGCTGGAGAGATACGCAAAGAACGCACTTCTCCTGCGTAGATAGGCCGCGACTGACGGAGGTGCGAGAGGATGGCTGCTTAGGAGCAATCGGAGCAAATGGGGCTGGAGGAAGCCTTAGGTATGTATAAATCTTTTTATTCAAACGAGCTCTGAGTCCCTTTAAAAGGAAATAAATATGGCAGCCTCCATATCCCTCTCACTTCATGTATACTTTAGGCAAAGACTTTCTCCGTCCACCATGACTACAATGCCCAAGATATTGCTGGTAAAACTGGGCCTCTGACCAATGTTTCAGCTGACAAAATCTGTGATGTTATCATCAGCTAATATATACCAGCCAAGATGATAATGCAGTAAAATGTATTTGTCACTAAATTACCACTGTCATTTCTATTATGGCCATTTATAAAATAGTAGTCACACAGCTGGGGAGAGCTGTACCGAAAATGTGCCTCTTTCTGTTACTTCCTCATATTAATTCACAGGTAAGTAATGTATTTCAGTAAATTATAAAGCACAGTGTTATCACTGGATGGTGCCATGCTTAAAGGACAACTGAAGCGAGAGAGATATGGAGGCTGCCATATTTATTTCCTTTTTAAGAAATACTAGTTGCCTGGCAGCACTACTGATCCTCTGCCTCTAATACTTATAGCCATAGCCCCTGAACAAGCATGCAGCAGGATCAGGTGTTTCTGACTATGTAACTATGTAACATTATTGTCAGATCTGACAAGATTAGCTGCATACTTGCATGACTGGCCCTGACTCTTCCGTCCTAGCCTGAAACCAGCACACCTGCCTAAATGTTGCTCTTCTGCCTTCTCCTCTCTGTAGCCGCTAATGTATTGTAAATGCTGTTAGTATGTGTAATTTGTAATTTGTTGCCGTATATGTAAAATGTACAACTGTCACTATCTACTTGCCCAAGCCATGTGTACCACAAGCAATTCCGAGTACGGCAACAACCGTACTTGGCGAATAAATCCATCTTGTATCTTGTATGCCTGTTTCTGGTTTTCTTTAGATACAACTGCAGCCAAACAGATCAGCAAGGCTGCCAAGCAACTGGTATTGTTTAAAAGCAAATAAATATGGCAGCCTACATATTCTTCTCACCACAGCTGCCCTTTAAGGGTCCATTTCCACTATCGCGAATTCGCATGCGTTTGCCGCATGCAAATTCGCATAGCCAATACAAGTGGATGGGACTGTTTCCACTTGTCAGGATTTCTGAGCGTTTTCGTCCGCGTCAAAAATTCACATGGCAGAGCCATCAGAATTCGCATTCCGCATACGCGGGTGTATGCGAATATTCATGCGAATTCGCACGGAATCAATTGAAAAGCACACAGGCACTGCCATGGTTAAATTCGCATACAGCATCATCCATGCGAATTCGCGTGCAAATTCGCATGAAAATCCGCATACAACTGCATGCGAAATTTGCATCCACATGCAAATTTTTTCCGCGGCGATTCGCACTGCACAACTGGAAATGGGCCCTAAGTATTACCACTAGAGAAAGCATCAACCAATACTTCCTTTTGCCAGTAGCACTCGATCTCTGTCACTCTAACGTTCATTTATGGATTGTTAGGGCAGCAATTTTGGGAATGAATGCTGCATAGACATGCTGCTTGGCTGCAACCAGGAAGCATGTGCTGTTCTATGGAAAGTGGAGGAGAGATGGCAGGCATTGAACAAGCGAGTGATATGACGGGGTATGGGGCACAGTGAAGTATCCACCATGGCAGATCACTAAACTATCTCAAGTCACAACTGTACACACAGTAGATTCATGGCCTAAGCAGCACAAAACGATTGTCCAAGGAGGATTATCTAACATGTACGAGGTGCTGTTATTCTCCAAATTACCTCTGCTATATCCATGCAGGAAGCTATTCAATAATGCAACAGAATGGCTTACTTTATCAATGCACATTTTGATTTGTTAAGGTTTTATAAATACCACAATAAAGGCATGGTAAATTATCCCTGTAATTACTGTGGCATTATAAATCAGCCCTTTGAGAGACTGTGTCTGCTTAATGGCAGACTTGCCACAAAGAACAGCCAACCCACAATCGGGAGGCAAAAGTATAATGTTTATGGCTACCCAGCTAACATACCCTACTCTGCTGCAATAAAACAATACAGCTTTGTTACTGACATCTTCTGCACTCCTGTGTAGAGCCAATGATCATGCCACTGACTGTCCCACAAGGGAGCTCACAATCTAATCTGCCTCTGATGCAGGAGACCAGCGTTCGAATCTCGGCTCTTCCTGTTCAGTAAGACAGCACCTATTCAGTAGGAGACCTTGGGCAAGACTCCTTAACACTGCTACTGCCTACTGAGCACGACCTAGTGGCTGAAGCTCTGGCGCTTTGAGTCCGCCAGGAGAAAAGCGCAATATAAATGTTCTATGTTGTGTCTTATCCCTAGCATACTCCTAGCTTAACCCTCCTGGCGGTCTATTAAAAACCGCCAGGGGGCAGCGCAGCCGTTTTTTTTGTAATTTTTTTTTTTAAATCATGTAGCGAGCCTAGGGCCATGATAGCCGCTGTGCAGCAGCATCCCCCTAGCCTCTTCGATCGCCTCCGCCTCCGCCATGGCGACGGGGCGGGATGACGTCACCGACGTCGTGACGTCATCGGGAGTCCCGATCCACCCCTTAGCGCTGCCTGGCGCTGAAAGGCCAGGCTGCGCAAGGGGTCGGGGGGGGGGGCGAATCGGCGCGGGGCGGCGGCGATCGGTGTGCTCACGCAGCTAGCAAAGTGCTAGCTGCGTGCAGCAAAAAAAATTTGTACAAATCGGCCCAGCAGGGCCTGAGAAAACCTCCTGCGCGGCTTATCCCGAACTACGTTCGGGGTTACCGCCAGGAAGGTTAACGGACAACTGAAGAGAGAAGTATATGGAGGCTGCCATGTTTATTTCCTTTTAAGCAATACCAGTTGCCTGGCAGCCCTGCTGATCCTCTGCCTCTAATACTATTAGCCATAGCCCCTGAACAAGCATGCAGCAGATCAGGTGTTTCAGACTTTAAAGTCAGATCTGACAAGATAGCTGCATGCTTGTTTCTGGTGTTATTCAGATACCACTGCAGAGAAATAGACCAGCAGGGCTGCCAGGCAACTGGTATTGATTAAAAGGAAATAAATATGGCAGCCTCCGTATACCTCTTACTTCAATTCCCCTTTAATCTCTCTTAAAGGACACGTACAGGAACAATAAAAAAAAAAAAAAAACACTTACCTGGGGCTTGCTCCAGCCCCTTGCAGACGTCCTGTGCCCTCGCCGCAGTTCTGCTCCTCGCCAGTGGCCTGGGGTCCCCTCCGGTAAAAGAGGCCTACTTGCGCTCCAACGTCATCCGGACTATACTGCGCAGGCTCTGTAGTGCTGCACCTGCGCAGTACAGTCCGGATGATGTCAGAGCGACTCAGTGAGCCACACCCTGGAGCGCAAGTAGATGCCGACCTGGTGAGGTCGGCATCTGCACCGGAGGGGACCGGGAGCCACTGAGGTGAGGGCTAGTGATGATTCTAATCAGCAAAATTACGATTTTGCTAAATTTCGCATAATTTTTCGCAATTACGCCTATACATAATTACGATTAGCAAACTAAATTGATTTCCTAGTCATTCGTAATTTCACATAAAAATTGGCGTAATTTTCGCGAAATTTCGCATAATTTTGTGCCGACTTTGGAGGTTAATAGCAAAGCCCCCATACACGCTACTGACACCAAAATTGCTATCTATGTAAAAGGGAATAGTGGGTACAAGGGAAAAAAATAGATTTTCCAAATAGACCATATAGTTTTTGAGAAAATCGACTTTAAAAAATGCAAACAAAAAATGGTTTTTAAACGTGGAATATTTAAAAAAAAAATTTCTTTGCATTTTTAACCACTTCAGCCTATCTGGACGGATCTGCTCGTCCAGATAGGCGCATTGCGGGCTAAATGGACGCACAAGTACGTCCAGCGTTAATTCCGCGGGTGCGCGCGCATGCGCGCGCACCCGCCGCTCGTTCACAGCCCAGCCGACGGAGCGCTAATTGGTTCAAGGGACCAGCAGGTCCCTTAACCAATCAGATGAGTTTACAGGCAGAATGCACATTGTTACAGCCAGTAACAATGTACATTCTGCTAAATGTTTATAAACAAAGTTTCCCTCTCTCTCTCTCACAGCTCTCTGTCATCACAGATTCTGTGAGTGATCTGTGCTGACAGGAGCTGAGAGAGAGACTGCAGCAGTGTGGTAGGACTTATATTATTAAAATTTTGCCCCCCATTCCTTGATTTTAACCCCATATCTACCCCCTTATCTCCTGATCCTCCCTCTCCTTGCCATTTATTCTTTCTAACCTCCCTTCCTAACTTTTGGGTATTTTCACCCTCTCTACTCTTTCTATATACTCTTTCTATCTACCTTCTATCTACTCTTTATCTATTTTATCCATCTATTTCAAAAAAAAAAAAAAAAAAAAAAAAAACTGTCACTTTAAAAAAAAAAAAACAAAAAAAAAAACACAATCTATTTCTTTCTTTTTCTTCTTACTTTTTATTTCTATCTCTTCTTTTTAGTATGGCGAGGAGGCGCTTTTCTTTGCAGGAGGCAGTCGCCTTCTGCGAGCAGAGCAGCAGTGAGGAATCTGGGGATGACTCAGGCAGCGAGTGGTCCCCTCCGAGCGACTCTGATTCAGGTACTGAAAGCTCAGAGTCCGGAGGGCTGCCATCTCACCAATTGTGTTGGGATGATCCTGATTCCCCTGATGAGGAACCATCAGGACAGTCAGAGGCCATAGCTGGGGTCTCAGCGGGCAACACCACAGCAGCCAGCAGCAGCAGTGGGCAGACAGGAGCCAGCAGACAGGAACCAACTGGACAGTCAGAGGCCATAGCTGGGGTCTCAGCGGGCAACACCACAGCAGCCAGCAGCAGCAGTGGGCAGACAGGAGGCAGCAGACATGAACCAACTGGACAGTCAGAGGCCATAGCTGGGGTCTCAGCGGGCAACACCACAGCAGCCAGCAGCAGCACTGGGCAGAGGGGAGCCAGCAGACGGGGTGAGCGGCCATCGGTACCTCGCAGGCAGCCGGTACCAGATCATATCCTTAATGGCACTTGGTCACCCCCTAATTTTGAGGTGCCCAATATACCACCCTTTACAGCTACTCCTGGTGTGTCAGTGCCTATTGACAATCTGTCACCCATTGAGCTGTACCAGCTCTTTATTACGGTGGACTTTTGGCAGCATATGGTTGAGCAGACTAATCTCTATGCTGAACAATTTTTAGCTGAAAACCCAACCCACTGGACTGTGACAAAATGGAAGCCCACCAACGTGCCCGAATTTAAAATTTTCATTGGCTTGAATCTCAGCATGGGTGTCACAACAAAGCCACAGCTGAGAATGTATTGGTCCAAGGACCTCTATCATAGCGCGCCCCTCTACCCAGCAACAATGAAAAGGCAGCGATTTGACTTGCTATCTAAATTTTTTCATTTGAATGATAATACCAACCATGTTTCACGGACTGACCCTGCCCATGATAGGTTATTCAAGTTAAGGCCCATGCTGACCCACCTTACTGCAGTATTTCGAGATCTCTACACCCCAGACCGTGACATTGCAGTGGACGAGTCCCTTGTACCATTTCATGGTAGACTTGCCATTAAACAGTACATACCTAGCAAGAGGGCAAGATATGGGGTAAAAATGTACAAGGCATGTGAGAGTGGCACTGGCTACACCTTTGCCTTTACAGTATACGAAGGCAAGGACTCTGCTTTACAGCCAGCTGGGTGCCCACAGTACATTGGCACCAGTGGGAAGATTGTTATTGATCTTTTAACCCCTTATCTCCACCAGGGGTACCACCTCTATGTAGATAATTTTTAATCAAGTGTACCTTTGTTTAAGTTCCTGTACTCAGCCAAGACTGGAGCATGTGGGACGGTTAGATCCAACCGTGTAGGCCTCCCACTACAGGTACTGAACAAAAAACTACATAGAGGACAGTCCTACAGCCTCAGATGTGGCGAACTCCTCGCACTAAAATACTTTGACAAGAGGGATGTGTTGATCCTAACAACGATCCACAGTGAGGCCACCGTTCCTGCCTCGTCAAGAGGGGAGGGAACTGTAAAACCACAGGCTGTAGTGGAGTACACCAAGAAAATGCGAGCAGTGGACTTGGCAGACCAAAAACTGGCTCCTTATATGCTAAGAAGAAGGCGGAGGGCATGGTATAAGAAGATAGCCTATTACTTGCTGGAGGTGTCAATGCAGAACGCATTTGTCTTGTATGCAAAAACAGGCAGAAGGGACACCTTTGTGCAGTTCCAGGAGAAAGTCCACAAGTCTCTAATTTTTGGCCCTACCCAAATCGCTCAGCAAAACGATCCGATTTATTTGGAGAATACCCTCAGACTTAAAGAAAGACACTTTCCTGCCCTGATCCCCCCAAATGAAGTGAAAGCCACCCCTATGAGAAGATGCAGAGTGTGTGTGAAACACAAGATGAGGAGGGAGTCCAGATATTTTTGCCCGGATTGCCCCTCAGCCCCAGCACTATGCGTTGCTACTTGCTTCAGGACATACCACACTCTTCCACATTATTAATTTCTTCTTCTTCCTTTTTTTTTGGGGGGGGGGGGGGGGTGTCTATATTTTTTTTAAACCTGGACATATTTTACTGGCCTTTTACTGTCCCTTAAGAAGCTCCCATTTGGCCTACCAATGTGTTTCTGAGGTGTTGGAGGAAACTGGATGCTTGGGAGAAGCCCAGAAACATAATCAAGCTGCCAAATTGAACTTTGGACCCTGCTTCCAAATTGAACTTTAGCCACATGCTTGGAATGAACTATGCTGACCCCTCCCTTCTTCTGACCCACCAATTTGCTTTGGCTTCTGACACCTGACTTCTGACCTCTGACGTTTCTTCAATCCTGCTAGACGTCCAATGGTAAGTTCCATTGTATTTGTCATCATTGTATTTGTCTTACTCTAAATACGCCTCTCTGACACTGCAGCTGTCTTTGGTTGGTTTTGGGGGCACCATATCAATACAATGCTTGGGGCCCAAAGTAAAACTTGCACTGGGGCCCCCATCTCCTTAGTTACGCCACTGATGATAGCCTCAGAATTTTCCCCCTTACCCTCCCCCCCCCCCCCCTTTTCCAAAGCAATAGCAAGTCTTATATTACATCCTAGGAGGTTCCACAGTATTTTTCTACAAACCAGCTAAATGTACAGTTGAAATACCTATACAGTACACTATTTGTTTAGGGAGCAGATAGACAGTACGCATTTGTAAAATCTATAAAACAATGAACTCTGATCACATTACAGATCTCCTGGATCTATTTTAGCTGCAGGAAGCGTTCCTGGCTATATTAAAGGAAAACTTAAGTCAAAAATAAAAAAATGATATTTACTCACCCGGGAGATCCCTCAGCCCCCCGAAGCCCCGCTCCGATCGTCCTGTCCCTGCCGGCGGCTACTTCCGGGTTCGGCGACAGCCGCCGACAGGTTGGGAACGCGGCTGATTTTCCGCGTTCCCAGCCGCTATATCACCCTCTATGCTGCTATAGCTTATATGTTATACGCTATAGCAGCATAGAGGGTGATATAGCGGCTGGGAACGCGGAAAATCAGCCTCGTTCCCAGCCTGTCGGCGGCTGTCGCCGAACCCGAAAGTAGCCGACGGCGGGGACAGGACGATCGGAGCGGGGCTGCGAGGGCACCATCCAGCTTCGGGGGGCTGAGGGATGCCCCGGTGAGTAAATATCATTTTTTATTCAGCATCACAAACACATCCTATATGTACATATTACTGTATATTGGTATGTAGCCTCTCGCTGCCAGCAATGCTTAGTCTAGGCTCATTGGCTAAGCAAAGTTATTCTCCCAGAGCATAATGGGAGACCAGGCGTTATTTTCACTGGCTTTAGAATTCTTAGAAACATTCTGCAGAGCTGCATCTGACTGGACTAAAGATGTCACCACCTTCGATAAATTTCAGAATGTAAATTGGGGTGAGGGAAAGATTTTACAATGGGCAAAAACTAACTATATAATTTATAAATGAATATTGTAAAAAAAAAAACAATTTCATTCATTATGTTATTTTCACTACAAATCAGTTCATTACTACATTCAGATTATTCAGTTAAAGGAGTTATCAGGGAAAAAACAACAAAAAAAACAGCTTTACTCACCTGGGGCTTTCTCCAGCCCCTTGCAGCCGACTGTCCCTCGCTGTGACCTCTGCTCCCCGCCACTGTCCCGCTCTCGCCGCTCGGTATTCAGGCTGACTGTGAAGCGCCGCTGTCAATCATGGCCGCTGCGAACTGTGCAGGTGCAATAGACAGCCTGTGGTTTACTATCTGCAATCACAGCCCAGCTGCTGAGCAACAATACATCGCAGGGTAGCCACACTGACCCAAAAGTGTGAGTAAAGAATGCAGGATGACTTTTCACCACACATTCTTAGTATATAACTTAAAGAAAAGTATACTTTTGTTATTACATGGTGATGTAAGTGCGCTTGTGTCACCATGAGGACAGCTGTACTAACCAATATAATAATGTTAGGCTGTAATTAATCCCCCGAGTACACAAAGTGCTCCTGAACATTTCCTAACACCTGCAAACAGCTACTTGATGTCCCCAGCAAAACACAAACACTCGAGCATTCGTCACGGTGCCAGGGACTGAGAATGACCAGTCTTGTGATTCACACAGTCCTCCCACACAGCCAATTCAGTGATGTCACTTTTTATCGACAATATCAACCTATTCGGCTGACCATCAGCAATAAAGGAGATACAAGTCACACCCAGCGAACAACTGCTCACGGCTGATGACTGGATTTGCCAGATTGGGGGTGCAGGTTATTGTTAAAGGGCAAATGACCTGTGAGAGATATGAAGGCTGCCATTTTTGTTTCCTATTAAACAATGGCCTCAATTCACTAAGCTTATCTCCTGTCTTTAATAACTCTTCTAGAGTTGTTACCATGGTGATAAGGCATGTAGTATTCAGGAAACATTTTACCTCAGGCAAATCTAAAGTTAACTCTTCTGTCTTTAAGTTAACTCTTTAATCCTTAAAATAACTCCAGAGTTATAGACAGGCTGTTCATTAACTGTGTGTGAAAATAACTACAGAGGAGGTAAATTAACTACAGTACAGACTACAGTACTTACACTACATAATATAGACATATGGCAATGGTAGGGATTAGATTGTGAGCTCCTTTGAGGGACAGTTAGTGACAAGATATATATACATACACTGTACAGCGCTGCGTAATATGTCGGCGCTATATAAATGCTAAATAATAATAATAATACAGAGGAGGTAAATTAACTACAGAAGAGGTAACGTAAGGAATGAAGAGATAAGATAACTCTCTTACTGTGTGGAGGTAAGTTTTCTCTTGCCTTATTATCTCCAGCATGATCTTAGTGAATTGAGGCCAATGTACATTGCTTGGCTTTCCTGCTGATTCTCTGTCTCTGATGCCTTTAGTCATAGACCCTGAAGAAGCATCCAGATCAGATGTCTGACTTACCTCGGGAGGGTGAAGCCTCTGGATCCTAATGAGGCTTCCCCCGTCCCCCTCAGGCAGCTCGTTCCAGCGCTGGGACCCACGCATGTGCACTATTATGTCTCCGCTCGGCCGGAAATAACCGAGCCCGATCAGTGGCGTAGCTAAGGAGCTGAGGGCCCCGATGCAAGTTTTACTATGGGGCCCCCCCAAGCACTCTATACATAACAATTGATACGGTGCACCAAAACCTGCCAATGGCAACTACAGTGTCAGGGGTGCAAGAGGGGGATGGGGAACAGTGTGTTAATGATTACTACTATTCAAAGTATCTATAGAAGTGATTATTATGAGCACAGGGCCAATACAGAGCTAATACTGTAGTTGAAGGAGCGCTCTTCGGGGCCCCTCTGGCCCAAGGGCCCCGATGCGGTCGCTACCTCTGCACCCCCTATTGCTACGCCCCTGAGCCCGATCGGGCCCACTTTACTGTGCTGGTGGCTCATGCCTGCTCAGTCGAGCGGACCGGATTCGGCTCGGCTATTTCTGCTGGAGCACGAGTGGAGAGCCGCTAGTGTGCATGCGCGCACTGCCAACAAACGCTGACGACAAGATTTTGGTAGGGAACAAGCACTGGATCCCCTCAGCCAAGGAGGACGGGCAGCCTCTTTAGGATCCAGAGGTCTCCCCCTCCCCAGGTAACTACCCCTTAGGGGCACTTTTTTTAGTACAGGTATAACGCCGTCCTCAGTCTTCTGCAGTGCCGGTACTGGGTCCCTGCACTTCCGTCAGTCGCAGCCAGTCTGATGTAAGAGAAGTGCGCCCTCTATGTATCTCTCCTGCAGCTGCTGGAGAGATACGCAAAGAACGCACTTCTCCTGCGTAGATAGGCCGCGACTGACGGAGGTGCGAGAGGATGGCTGCTTAGGAGCAATCGGAGCAAATGGGGCTGGAGGAAGCCTTAGGTATGTATAAATCTTTTTATTCAAACGAGCTCTGAGTCCCTTTAAAAGGAAATAAATATGGCAGCCTCCATATCCCTCTCACTTCATGTATACTTTAGGCAAAGACTTTCTCCGTCCACCATGACTACAATGCCCAAGATATTGCTGGTAAAACTGGGCCTCTGACCAATGTTTCAGCTGACAAAATCTGTGATGTTATCATCAGCTAATATATACCAGCCAAGATGATAATGCAGTAAAATGTATTTGTCACTAAATTACCACTGTCATTTCTATTATGGCCATTTATAAAATAGTAGTCACACAGCTGGGGAGAGCTGTACCGAAAATGTGCCTCTTTCTGTTACTTCCTCATATTAATTCACAGGTAAGTAATGTATTTCAGTAAATTATAAAGCACAGTGTTATCACTGGATGGTGCCATGCTTAAAGGACAACTGAAGCGAGAGAGATATGGAGGCTGCCATATTTATTTCCTTTTTAAGAAATACTAGTTGCCTGGCAGCACTACTGATCCTCTGCCTCTAATACTTATAGCCATAGCCCCTGAACAAGCATGCAGCAGGATCAGGTGTTTCTGACTATGTAACTATGTAACATTATTGTCAGATCTGACAAGATTAGCTGCATACTTGCATGACTGGCCCTGACTCTTCCGTCCTAGCCTGAAACCAGCACACCTGCCTAAATGTTGCTCTTCTGCCTTCTCCTCTCTGTAGCCGCTAATGTATTGTAAATGCTGTTAGTATGTGTAATTTGTAATTTGTTGCCGTATATGTAAAATGTACAACTGTCACTATCTACTTGCCCAAGCCATGTGTACCACAAGCAATTCCGAGTACGGCAACAACCGTACTTGGCGAATAAATCCATCTTGTATCTTGTATGCCTGTTTCTGGTTTTCTTTAGATACAACTGCAGCCAAACAGATCAGCAAGGCTGCCAAGCAACTGGTATTGTTTAAAAGCAAATAAATATGGCAGCCTACATATTCTTCTCACCACAGCTGCCCTTTAAGGGTCCATTTCCACTATCGCGAATTCGCATGCGTTTGCCGCATGCAAATTCGCATAGCCAATACAAGTGGATGGGACTGTTTCCACTTGTCAGGATTTCTGAGCGTTTTCGTCCGCGTCAAAAATTCACATGGCAGAGCCATCAGAATTCGCATTCCGCATACGCGGGTGTATGCGAATATTCATGCGAATTCGCACGGAATCAATTGAAAAGCACACAGGCACTGCCATGGTTAAATTCGCATACAGCATCATCCATGCGAATTCGCGTGCAAATTCGCATGAAAATCCGCATACAACTGCATGCGAAATTTGCATCCACATGCAAATTTTTTCCGCGGCGATTCGCACTGCACAACTGGAAATGGGCCCTAAGTATTACCACTAGAGAAAGCATCAACCAATACTTCCTTTTGCCAGTAGCACTCGATCTCTGTCACTCTAACGTTCATTTATGGATTGTTAGGGCAGCAATTTTGGGAATGAATGCTGCATAGACATGCTGCTTGGCTGCAACCAGGAAGCATGTGCTGTTCTATGGAAAGTGGAGGAGAGATGGCAGGCATTGAACAAGCGAGTGATATGACGGGGTATGGGGCACAGTGAAGTATCCACCATGGCAGATCACTAAACTATCTCAAGTCACAACTGTACACACAGTAGATTCATGGCCTAAGCAGCACAAAACGATTGTCCAAGGAGGATTATCTAACATGTACGAGGTGCTGTTATTCTCCAAATTACCTCTGCTATATCCATGCAGGAAGCTATTCAATAATGCAACAGAATGGCTTACTTTATCAATGCACATTTTGATTTGTTAAGGTTTTATAAATACCACAATAAAGGCATGGTAAATTATCCCTGTAATTACTGTGGCATTATAAATCAGCCCTTTGAGAGACTGTGTCTGCTTAATGGCAGACTTGCCACAAAGAACAGCCAACCCACAATCGGGAGGCAAAAGTATAATGTTTATGGCTACCCAGCTAACATACCCTACTCTGCTGCAATAAAACAATACAGCTTTGTTACTGACATCTTCTGCACTCCTGTGTAGAGCCAATGATCATGCCACTGACTGTCCCACAAGGGAGCTCACAATCTAATCTGCCTCTGATGCAGGAGACCAGCGTTCGAATCTCGGCTCTTCCTGTTCAGTAAGACAGCACCTATTCAGTAGGAGACCTTGGGCAAGACTCCTTAACACTGCTACTGCCTACTGAGCACGACCTAGTGGCTGAAGCTCTGGCGCTTTGAGTCCGCCAGGAGAAAAGCGCAATATAAATGTTCTATGTTGTGTCTTATCCCTAGCATACTCCTAGCTTAACCCTCCTGGCGGTCTATTAAAAACCGCCAGGGGGCAGCGCAGCCGTTTTTTTGTAATTTTTTTTTTTAAATCATGTAGCGAGCCTAGGGCCATGATAGCCGCTGTGCAGCAGCATCCCCCTAGCCTCTTCGATCGCCTCCGCCTCCGCCATGGCGACGGGGCGGGATGACGTCACCGACGTCGTGACGTCATCGGGAGTCCCGATCCACCCCTTAGCGCTGCCTGGCGCTGAAAGGCCAGGCTGCGCAAGGGGTCGGGGGGGGGGGCGAATCGGCGCGGGGCGGCGGCGATCGGTGTGCTCACGCAGCTAGCAAAGTGCTAGCTGCGTGCAGCAAAAAAAATTTGTACAAATCGGCCCAGCAGGGCCTGAGAAAACCTCCTGCGCGGCTTATCCCGAACTACGTTCGGGGTTACCGCCAGGAAGGTTAACGGACAACTGAAGAGAGAAGTATATGGAGGCTGCCATGTTTATTTCCTTTTAAGCAATACCAGTTGCCTGGCAGCCCTGCTGATCCTCTGCCTCTAATACTATTAGCCATAGCCCCTGAACAAGCATGCAGCAGATCAGGTGTTTCAGACTTTAAAGTCAGATCTGACAAGATAGCTGCATGCTTGTTTCTGGTGTTATTCAGATACCACTGCAGAGAAATAGACCAGCAGGGCTGCCAGGCAACTGGTATTGATTAAAAGGAAATAAATATGGCAGCCTCCGTATACCTCTTACTTCAATTCCCCTTTAATCTCTCTTAAAGGACACGTACAGGAACAATAAAAAAAAAAAAAAAACACTTACCTGGGGCTTGCTCCAGCCCCTTGCAGACGTCCTGTGCCCTCGCCGCAGTTCTGCTCCTCGCCAGTGGCCTGGGGTCCCCTCCGGTAAAAGAGGCCTACTTGCGCTCCAACGTCATCCGGACTATACTGCGCAGGCTCTGTAGTGCTGCACCTGCGCAGTACAGTCCGGATGATGTCAGAGCGACTCAGTGAGCCACACCCTGGAGCGCAAGTAGATGCCGACCTGGTGAGGTCGGCATCTGCACCGGAGGGGACCGGGAGCCACTGAGGTGAGGGCTAGTGATGATTCTAATCAGCAAAATTACGATTTTGCTAAATTTCGCATAATTTTTCGCAATTACGCCTATACATAATTACGATTAGCAAACTAAATTGATTTCCTAGTCATTCGTAATTTCACATAAAAATTGGCGTAATTTTCGCGAAATTTCGCATAATTTTGTGCCGACTTTGGAGGTTAATAGCAAAGCCCCCATACACGCTACTGACACCAAAATTGCTATCTATGTAAAAGGGAATAGTGGGTACAAGGGAAAAAAATAGATTTTCCAAATAGACCATATAGTTTTTGAGAAAATCGACTTTAAAAAATGCAAACAAAAAATGGTTTTTAAACGTGGAATATTTAAAAAAAAAATTTCTTTGCATTTTTAACCACTTCAGCCTATCTGGACGGATCTGCTCGTCCAGATAGGCGCATTGCGGGCTAAATGGACGCACAAGTACGTCCAGCGTTAATTCCGCGGGTGCGCGCGCATGCGCGCGCACCCGCCGCTCGTTCACAGCCCAGCCGACGGAGCGCTAATTGGTTCAAGGGACCAGCAGGTCCCTTAACCAATCAGATGAGTTTACAGGCAGAATGCACATTGTTACAGCCAGTAACAATGTACATTCTGCTAAATGTTTATAAACAAAGTTTCCCTCTCTCTCTCTCACAGCTCTCTGTCATCACAGATTCTGTGAGTGATCTGTGCTGACAGGAGCTGAGAGAGAGACTGCAGCAGTGTGGTAGGACTTATATTATTAAAATTTTGCCCCCCATTCCTTGATTTTAACCCCATATCTACCCCCTTATCTCCTGATCCTCCCTCTCCTTGCCATTTATTCTTTCTAACCTCCCTTCCTAACTTTTGGGTATTTTCACCCTCTCTACTCTTTCTATATACTCTTTCTATCTACCTTCTATCTACTCTTTATCTATTTTATCCATCTATTTCAAAAAAAAAAAAAAAAAAAAAAAAAACTGTCACTTTAAAAAAAAAAAAACAAAAAAAAAAACACAATCTATTTCTTTCTTTTTCTTCTTACTTTTTATTTCTATCTCTTCTTTTTAGTATGGCGAGGAGGCGCTTTTCTTTGCAGGAGGCAGTCGCCTTCTGCGAGCAGAGCAGCAGTGAGGAATCTGGGGATGACTCAGGCAGCGAGTGGTCCCCTCCGAGCGACTCTGATTCAGGTACTGAAAGCTCAGAGTCCGGAGGGCTGCCATCTCACCAATTGTGTTGGGATGATCCTGATTCCCCTGATGAGGAACCATCAGGACAGTCAGAGGCCATAGCTGGGGTCTCAGCGGGCAACACCACAGCAGCCAGCAGCAGCAGTGGGCAGACAGGAGCCAGCAGACAGGAACCAACTGGACAGTCAGAGGCCATAGCTGGGGTCTCAGCGGGCAACACCACAGCAGCCAGCAGCAGCAGTGGGCAGACAGGAGGCAGCAGACATGAACCAACTGGACAGTCAGAGGCCATAGCTGGGGTCTCAGCGGGCAACACCACAGCAGCCAGCAGCAGCACTGGGCAGAGGGGAGCCAGCAGACGGGGTGAGCGGCCATCGGTACCTCGCAGGCAGCCGGTACCAGATCATATCCTTAATGGCACTTGGTCACCCCCTAATTTTGAGGTGCCCAATATACCACCCTTTACAGCTACTCCTGGTGTGTCAGTGCCTATTGACAATCTGTCACCCATTGAGCTGTACCAGCTCTTTATTACGGTGGACTTTTGGCAGCATATGGTTGAGCAGACTAATCTCTATGCTGAACAATTTTTAGCTGAAAACCCAACCCACTGGACTGTGACAAAATGGAAGCCCACCAACGTGCCCGAATTTAAAATTTTCATTGGCTTGAATCTCAGCATGGGTGTCACAACAAAGCCACAGCTGAGAATGTATTGGTCCAAGGACCTCTATCATAGCGCGCCCCTCTACCCAGCAACAATGAAAAGGCAGCGATTTGACTTGCTATCTAAATTTTTTCATTTAAATGATAATACCAACCATGTTTCACGGACTGACCCTGCCCATGATAGGTTATTCAAGTTAAGGCCCATGCTGACCCACCTTACTGCAGTATTTCGAGATCTCTACACCCCAGACCGTGACATTGCAGTGGACGAGTCCCTTGTACCATTTCATGGTAGACTTGCCATTAAACAGTACATACCTAGCAAGAGGGCAAGATATGGGGTAAAAATGTACAAGGCATGTGAGAGTGGCACTGGCTACACCTTCGCCTTTACAGTATACGAAGGCAAGGACTCTGCTTTACAGCCAGCTGGGTGCCCACAGTACATTGGCACCAGTGGGAAGATTGTTATTGATCTTTTAACCCCTTATCTCCACCAGGGGTACCACCTCTATGTAGATAATTTTTAATCAAGTGTACCTTTGTTTAAGTTCCTGTACTCAGCCAAGACTGGAGCATGTGGGACGGTTAGATCCAACCGTGTAGGCCTCCCACTACAGGTACTGAACAAAAAACTACATAGAGGACAGTCCTACAGCCTCAGATGTGGCGAACTCCTCGCACTAAAATACTTTGACAAGAGGGATGTGTTGATCCTAACAACGATCCACAGTGAGGCCACCGTTCCTGCCTCGTCAAGAGGGGAGGGAACTGTAAAACCACAGGCTGTAGTGGAGTACACCAAGAAAATGCGAGCAGTGGACTTGGCAGACCAAAAACTGGCTCCTTATATGCTAAGAAGAAGGCGGAGGGCATGGTATAAGAAGATAGCCTATTACTTGCTGGAGGTGTCAATGCAGAACGCATTTGTCTTGTATGCAAAAACAGGCAGAAGGGACACCTTTGTGCAGTTCCAGGAGAAAGTCCACAAGTCTCTAATTTTTGGCCCTACCCAAATCGCTCAGCAAAACGATCCGATTTATTTGGAGAATACCCTCAGACTTAAAGAAAGACACTTTCCTGCCCTGATCCCCCCAAATGAAGTGAAAGCCACCCCTATGAGAAGATGCAGAGTGTGTGTGAAACACAAGATGAGGAGGGAGTCCAGATATTTTTGCCCGGATTGCCCCTCAGCCCCAGCACTATGCGTTGCTACTTGCTTCAGGACATACCACACTCTTCCACATTATTAATTTCTTCTTCTTCCTTTTTTTTGGGGGGGGGGGGGGGGGGTGTCTATATTTTTTTTAAACCTGGACATATTTTACTGGCCTTTTACTGTCCCTTAAGAAGCTCCCATTTGGCCTACCAATGTGTTTCTGAGGTGTTGGAGGAAACTGGATGCTTGGGAGAAGCCCAGAAACATAATCAAGCTGCCAAATTGAACTTTGGACCCTGCTTCCAAATTGAACTTTAGCCACATGCTTGGAATGAACTATGCTGACCCCTCCCTTCTTCTGACCCACCAATTTGCTTTGGCTTCTGACACCTGACTTCTGACCTCTGACGTTTCTTCAATCCTGCTAGACGTCCAATGGTAAGTTCCATTGTATTTGTCATCATTGTCATTTGGTTTTCTTTTAACCGTGACAAGCTGTAGAATAGATTTTGGTGTGTTTTAGGATTGAGGCCTATGTCATGTGAATTCTTCATACTGCCAAACTGGAAAAAACTGTTCAAAAATGCAATTTTCAGAGTTATGGTGCAACTTTAGCAAAACCGCATACGTCCCAATGTTACCAAATATGTATATCTGAGTAGGCCTGGGTCTCTAATTTTCAGAATGGTAACATTTATGACATGTATTGAATGTTCTGACACTCCATGGGCGTTGCTAAGAAAGAATGACATTGCTGCATTTGTTGAAAAAAATGACTTTGAAAAATCCATTGGCGCTACTTGTGGTTAATAGTGTGCTGTGAGCCCAAAACACTATGTGATTATGTATATAGGGTATCTTTTTAACCGTGACAAGCTGTAGAATAGAATTTGGTGTGATTTAGGATTGACGCCTATGTCATGTGAATTCTTCATACTGCCAAACTGGAAAAAACTGTTCAAAAATGCAATTTTCAGAGTTATGGTGCAACTTCAGCAAAACCGCATACGTCCCAATGTTACCAAATATGTATATCTGAGTAGGCCTGGGTCTCTAATTTTCAGAATGGTAACATTTATGACATGTATTGAATGTTCTGACACTCCATGGGCATTGCTAAGAAAGAATGACATTGCTGCATTTGTTGAAAAAAATGACTTTGAAAAATCCATTGTCGCTACTTGCGGTTAATAGTGTGCTGTGAGCGCAAAACACTATGTGATTATGTATGTAGGGTATCTTTTTAACCGTAAAAAGCTGTAGAATAGAATTTGGTGTGTTTTAGGATTGAGGCCTATGTCATGTGAATTCTTCATACTGCCAAACTGGAAAAAACTGTTAAAAAATGCAATTTTCAGAGTTATGGTGCAACTTCAGCAAAACCGCATACGTCCCAATGTTACCAAATATGTATATCTGAGTAGGCCTGGGTCTCTAATTTTCAGAATGGTAACATCTATGACATGTATTGAATGTTCTGACACTCCATGGGCGTTGCTAAGAAAGAATGACATTGCTGCATTTGTTGAAAAAAATGGCTTTGAAAAATCCATTGGCGCTACTTGCGGTTAATAGTGTGCTGTGAGCCCAAAATGCTATGCGATTATGTATATAGGGTATCATTTTAACCGTGACAAGCAAGAGAATACAATTTGGGCAGTAAGAAAGTTGAGGCATATTTCATGTCAATTTTTCTAACTGCCAAAGTGAATGAAAAGCAATAATATTGGTATTTTCATAAACTCTGTACCAAAATAAAACACTTGTAAAACCCCCAAAAAGTGACAGATTTGAAAAAAGAATACATAAATCTTTACCTTAGGGACTCAGCTTTGTAAATATGTATGCCATGAGGGCGTATTCCTGTTAGTTATGCAAATAAGGACTTTTAATCCTTGGTAGTGTACAATGAGAAAACAAAAAACACAACATAGAAAAAATACACCTTTATTTCCAAACAATATACTGTCACTATACTTTGTACTAGGGACATAATTTATATGTTGTGATAACCAAGACATATGGGCAAATAAAATGTGTGTATTTTATCTATAGTAATATTGTTTATTTTAAAACTATAGGGGATGGAATTTGAGAAATAGTGTATTTTTTCATTTTTTCCTTGGTTTTTCACTATAAAATGCATAGAAAATAAAGTATTTACTGAAAACAAGTATCGCTCACAAAAAGCTTGATTTGTGGCAAAAAAAACAAGATATAAATCATTTATGTGTGATGAGTAGTGAAAAAGTTATTGGGGAATGAATGGGAGGAGTGCTGAAAGGGGAAAAGTGTCTGCGTGCTGAAGGTGAAACATCTGTAGGCTGAAGTGGTTAAAATCGGTTTTCTCAAAAACTACTATGTCTTTTTGAAAAATTCTTGACTTGTACCCACTAATCTCCTTAACATATGTACTAATTTTGGCAGCAATAGCATGTATGGGGGGCTTTGCTATTAACCTCCTGGGCGTTACGCACGCCGGAGGGTTTGCAGCCGACAGTCCCCCAGGATGATTTTAAGTGATCGCATTGTTGTAACAGCTTCAGCTAGCACTAGGCTAGCTAGCAGTGGTGCCAGGCATCCTCAGATTACTTGTAATCCCCCCGATCGCCGCTAAATACATTACCCCCCCCTGGATCCAGCGATCAGCGCAGCCTTCCCGGACATGTCCGTTCTTCTCTATGGGGACGACGTCATGCGCAGACCCGATCCTCCCCATAGAGAGGACGGGAGATGTGCAGGGAGGCTGCGCCGATCGCTGGATCCAGGGGGGGTAATGTATTTAGCGGCGATCGGGGGGGATTACAAGTAATCTGAGGATGCCGGGCACCACTGCTAGCTAGCCTAGTGCTAGCTGAAGCTGTTACAACAATGCGATCACTTAAAATCATCCTGGGGGACTCCTGGGGACAGCCGGCGGTATGCCCGACACAGTGTCGGGCATACTGCTAAGGAGGTTAACTGCCAAAGTCGGCACAAAATTTCATGAAATTTGGTGGAATATTACGTGAAAAATTACACGAAATTATGAAATACTACTATTACATACGAAATGAATTACGATTTTCCCTGAAATTTTGCATTACGATTACGATGCAAAAATGTGAATTTTTGATGCGAAATTTCGCACATGCGAAATTTCGGCACATCACTGGAGAGGACACAGGATGGCTGCCAGGGGCTGGAGGAAGCCCCAGGTAAGTGGATTTTTTACATTTATGCTCCTTGGACCTTCCCTTTAAAGTGTACATGAGACAAGAATGAAGAAAGATTTGATATTTACCCGGGGCCCCATAAGTACCGCTGAGTCCCGCTGTCCTCCCTGGTGCCTCCGTAATCCGGCTATCAGTCCCTGTGATCTTGCTCAGTTGCGTCAGTCGAGGTCTTCTACGCATACAGGGCCCCTCTGAGCATGCGCACAAGAGCCTGACTAGTGCGGCTGAGACGGTTACCGGGACCAATAGCCGGAGAACGGAGGCACTTGGGAGGATGGCAAGGGACTCAGCGGTACTTATGTGGCTGGAGGAAGCCCCGGGTAAATATCAAATCTTTCTTTATTCTTGTCTCAGGTACACTTTAAAGGGAAGGCCGAGGAACATAAAAATAAAAAGTCCACTTACTTGGGGCTTCCTCCAGCCCCTGGCAGCCGTCCTGTGCCCTCACCGCAGCTCTGGTGGCTCCTGGGTCTACTCTGGTGCAGATGCCGACCTCGCCAGGGTAAATATCAAATCCTTCCTTATTCTAGTTTCAGGTTTACTTTAAGTTGCCCATTAATGGTACAAAGATCAGCCGTATGATCGATCGGATTGTGTACCATTAATGGTGCAGATCGATGACAAACAATCTTTCTATCGATCCTTCTGTGAATCCGAATTCTAGAACAAATCTTTTAGTCTGATCGGATTTCTTATCATTTTGTCCTCCTTTGGTGGGTCCAAATGATTGTTTCCGATAGATCGCAATGATCGGCTCTGATGATCGATCATACAGGGAAAACAGATTCATTAATAGGCACCTTAACATATTCTAGAACCAATTAATTTACTTATACATGTTGGGATGTAGAAGGAAACCCACATGAGCACATGGAAAACATACAAACTCCATGCAGAGTGGCCTGGCCTAGGGTTTAACCAGTGCTCTCGCCACCACACCACTATCTGTACGTAAAACTCCCCAATCTGTTTAGTTAGTGCCACTGGACTTGGCATAGCTGACAATAGTCTGTAAAGTGTATGGCAGTGTCTACTGAAGGATTGTCTTTCACACGTGCAACAACCTCAAGTACTGTATTTAGCTTCAGGCTGACAGCTCTGTACAATGCAAGATCCTAAAGTGCTTTACAACACTGGTCCTGCTTCTTTCAGTTTGACTCTTGCATTGTGAGGGGATTTATGCCAAAAAAAGGACTAATCTCTTCTGAAGTAGTGGGACCAGCATCACACTTTCCAGCACTTTGTTTTTCGCTGGCGATCAGCAAAGTGCTGTAACATTGTAACCCTACAGAAGCATTCTCACTGCAGTGTTGTGATTTGTATAAAATCGCAAAGCCCCGGCATGCAGTATTTTTGAAGCAATTGCGATGCGTTTCTCATTCCCCGAACCATACTACAAAGTGCAATCACTAAAAAATTGCATTGCAAACATGCTGCGATGGGATAGCCATTTTTGCCATTTAAAACCTGTACATTTCTCGCAGTGATTCATCCATGGTGGGTATTGAAAAAAACAAATACATGCAAATCGCACAAAAATGCAGCATGCAGGGCATTATTGATTGGCAAGGAACAAAGCACTCTGGTGGAAAATGGCACCGTAAAATTAATTGTGATGTCCTTGAGGCTGGAAAACGTGAGCCCTCCAATAACTGAATTGGAGCGCAGGCTGTGGAAAAGAGCCCTTATTATAGGACTGTTATCTTGGTCATACTTTATAAGCAGTGAGGTCCACTATAGCCCTATAACCGTGAGGCCAGTTTCACACCAGCAACCAGCGTTTTGATTGTGGTGCGATCGGATGTTCAAATCGCACGGCATCGCTAAAAAAAAGGCTTTGTAGATATCTGCGGTAATGCACTGTAATGAGCCTTCATGTTAATCTATGGCAGCGAATCAGGTCTTAAAGGGAACCAGAGAGGAAGGAAAATAAAAAAATAGGAAAAGCTTTTATACATACCTGGGGCTTCCTCCAGCCCCATAAGCCTGGATCGCTCCCACGCCGCCATCCTCCGCTTCCTCTATCGCCGGTACCAGGTCCCGTCCTTTCCGGCGGACGCGACCAATTTTCCGCATCACAGGGGCTCCCTCCATATCCTTACGCATGCGCCTGCGTAGTATGGAGCCGCACGCGTAAGGATACGAAGGGAGCATCTGTGATGCCGAAAATTGGCCGCGTGCTTACGTCGATTGGCCTGACTGGCCGAAACTACGGGACCCGGCACTGGCGGATAGAGACATCGGAGGACGGCAATGTGGAAGAGATCCAGGCTTATGGGGCTGGAGGAAGCCCCAGGTATGTATAAAATCTTTTCCCCCAACATCTCGTTTTTTTTTAAGTGCGGCTCTAAAGTGCTCACTTCCTGTGGCAGAAATACGCATTGCAAACAAGTGTATTGACAAAAATTGCTATCGCGCATGCGCACTGCGAAAAATTGAAAAATATCTGCAGCTCCATTGATTTACATGACTTCCGGTTAACGCATGTCGCCGTGGATGTTGACCCATAATGCACTGATGCTTTTGCATCAGATGCAAAGCTTCCGGGTGCATCGCACCGCGGCAGGTATGAAATGTTTCATAGACTTTCAATGCTTTAGCATTACCCTGCGGTGAAAAAGGGTAATGCAACGCAATGAAAACATCCTAGTGTAAAAGGGGCCCAAAGCTATAGCAGGGTGTTTACGGAAATAATGTTTCCTGTATTATAAGGGCTGCCAAGCCTTTGCATCAAAGCTGGATGGCAACACATGCTGGTTCTCTTCGTTCCTTCGGAGCTGGAGAGCTACAGGTTGCCTAGCGCTGGACAAGAGCGTGCAAACAGGTAGTATGGATTACCAGCATTGAGACATGTTCCATTACAGTAACTGCTTGTAGGCAAGAAGGGTGTAGGGAGCTGGAGAAAGCACTCGCCCCTCCTTTCTCTCTCCAGGAAGGTGGATCAATGTCCTTCCACAGACATGTTAAACACACACAAAATCAATGGTGTTTATGTGTCCAGGGAGGGGCAGCTAAGGAGGAATTGATCTGACGGGGACCTAATCACTTTCTCAATAATCCTGACCTGCCGACCTCTGGATTAACCTATTGATAGGCTGCTGTCTGGGCTGCTGGAGAGAGAGAATGAGATGAACTTGGACGTGGCCCTGTGACGGAAGCGAAGGCAGAGCTGGGCTCCACAGAAGCAATGCTAAACTATGTATATGAGGATCCCACAACCATAACTGCTCAGTAAGGGTGCTTATTTCACGATTTGCAGAACACTGACTTACCCAAGTGAACCTGTCCTTCCATCATGTTACGTCTATAAAAATCTTTACAGCTGTGTGTAAACTATTCCCAGAAGGACAGTTATTCCATTCTCCAAACAACCCCTAAAGGAAGAATTCTTATCTTCCCCAGTTCAAACCACGCACGACTCAACCTTACGTTCCTGGGAAAATATCAGTTATCTACATCAGCTTTACAACCAATACCACTTCAAAATCTTTGCATACTTTGATCAGAGTTAAAATACACAAAACACCTTTTTTAGGTAACTCCACTCCAAACTTTTCAATTGCATTGGGGTTTTTTATTGCTTTCTGCATCCCTATTGGAGGAATATCCCCCCACTGGAATTTCCATTAGGCTTTGTGGATTTAGTACGCAAAGCACTTTTTCCAGGGAAAGAAAATGAGGGACTGCTGCTGATTATGTCATTCTCAGGGAGATTTCCCCACTTCCTGTTTGGTTAAGAAATGATAGAGTTTCTAAGGGCTAGTTCACACTTGGCGATTCTTCAGCGCTTTGCTGGTTGCCGGAGATCAGCAAAGCGCTGCTACTAATGTATCCATACTAATGTATCCCTATGCATACATTAATAGCAGCGCTCAATAGGATCCTATTGAGCCTCAGGATCCTATTGAGGCTTCCCTTGCTGATCTGAAGCCCCACATTGCTGATCACGCCCCACCTCTTCCTGAAGCGTGGCCGTGCAGGCCCGCCCATGCACAGCACCACAAATCCCGTGGCTCCGGCTTGGTCTGCAACTGCGCAGCCATGCTAGACGAAGAAGAGCTGCCCAGCCCCGATATGATTAGCGACAATGCCTTGTCGCTAACCTTCTGGGGGGCCGCGCTCAGCGACGGGGGACATCACAGCAGGGAGGAAAGTCTCAATAGGATCTTGAGGCTTCTCTCTCTTTAGGTTAGAATCTAATTTTGTGCCCGAGCTTCGGCTCGGGTACTCTTTAAGCATCACTGGGAGGGCTGGGCCAAATACCAATATACAGGAATATATAAATCTAGGAAGTGTTTGTCATGCTGAAACCAGGAAAATGACCATAAAAGTGGGTATCCTGAATACTTAACTGTATTCTACTATATGTCTCTACAGTGCCTCTTTAAGTCACAACAGAAATTACTAAGACAAATGGTACCCAGACAGGTAATGGAGAACCACTAGGTTTTTGTGTAGTAGACTAAAAGGAACCTAAAAAGCCTCTACTGAAAGCATTGCAAAGTACAGTGTTGCCTTCTCAAAATACAAAGTAATTGCAGGTTATCGTTTCGAGCACATGTCCAACAAGGAAGAATACAATACCTCCTGGACATGTGCTTGAATTACCTGCAATTACCTCCTGCTTTAACAAGGCAGCAACATTGTACTTCCTATGTATTATAACAATTTGTGGGACCACTTATACTACAGCAAGCAACTCAAGCTTCAGGTGAGATGTTAAAGTTTGCCAGCAGGAATGAATTATATCACTAAAGCAATAATGTTAGGGCATTTATCACCAAACGTATTGAGGTTGTTGAAATAGGGAGATTATTCTCAAATATCCACCATGTGAAAGCCTTTGAACACCTTGGTCCATATGCAATTCACTTTTTCTCCTAAGATTTCTCCTTTGACATTTTCACACCTTATCAATAAAATGCCCTTTAAAGTGTACACAAAATTAGATCCTTACCTTAAAGGTGCGTACATACGCACTATTGTAATAAACGACTGGTTCGTCAGACCCTCCCGCTGGGCGGTCATTCTGCCGACAGTAGTACGCGAGTACAGGCTGTCGGCAGACTGATAAGACTGTTTTTGATTGATCCCCCGGGCGGATCGGGCAAAAACAGTCTTATCAGTCTGCCGACAGCCTGTACTCACGTACAACTGTCGGCAGAACCACTGCGCCGCGGGAAGGTTTGACGGACCTGTCATTTGGTACAATAGTGCGTGTGTACGCACCTTAAGAGAGGGAAGTTTCAGGATCCTATTGAGGCTTCCCTCGCTACTCCGTAGTACCCTGTTGCAGAGCGCGGCCCCCGGAAGATTAGCGACAATGCATTGTCGCTAATCACATGCAGCTCCTCTTCCTGGGTCAAGTGCACGCAATGGCCTATTGAGCCTGCCCGCGCCAGTGCAGTAGCATGGAGATGCGGGCTCCATGCTACTGCGCAATCAGGCTCGTGCGGCCATTGAAATAGAAAGAGGACCTGCGCAGCCCCGATGTGAAGGGGGCTGCGCTTTGCAACAGGGGAATTGGAACAAACAAGGGGAGCCTCATTAGAATCCTGAGGCTTCCCTCTCTAAGAAGAAAATGTTACATTTTGAATTTCAGGTTCGCTTTAAAGAATACCTGAATTGACTAGTAGGAAAAAAATTCCTTTAGCCCCCTTCGCCTGATCGCTCCTTTGCTGATATCTTCTGCCTCCTGTATCCTCCGTTTTTGGGCTCGGTAACTTCGGTCAATCAGTGCAGGTGCAGTGCGGCTGCACACACTCTCCCATCACATTCCCACGTGGGGGCACGCGCACAGCTGGGCCAAGCATGCGCAGCAAGCCCAGACTCCCGAACTTACCAGGAGCGATAATGGAGGATGCAGGAAGCAGAGGATGGCGGTGAGGGATGGATCAGATGGATTAGCATGTGCATTTACTGGTGTGAGGCAGAGATAGAAGGAAAGCAAGGAAACATCCCAGTGCCATGCAGTGTTGATCAGCAGAGAAAACCCAACTTGCCTGTCCAGATCTTCCACAAGAATCGCAGGTCTGCTTTCTTAAAACAGAAAGTGATATCATAGGATTGACTCTCCTCACCTAAT
Source organism: Hyperolius riggenbachi (assembly GCF_040937935.1). Lineage (NCBI taxonomy): Eukaryota > Metazoa > Chordata > Amphibia > Anura > Hyperoliidae > Hyperolius > Hyperolius riggenbachi. The sequence continues at coordinate 332,792,594 of NC_090651.1, forward strand.
GGTGCACCCATAATGCATCTCTTCATGACAGCTCATTCTTACCTATTTAGAGTGGACCTGAACTTTTGCACAGGAGAGAAGGAAAACATAGAGATATGCACCTTGTATGTATTTAGAGAGTTTAGCCTGTCTTATTCCCCCTCATCTGTGACTAATCACAACTGTAATGTGATCTCTCAGCTGTGTCAGACACAGGATGTTAACCCTATGTCTGCTTCCATGAAAGCAGGAAGTAGACACACTGCAGATTTATTGCAGGATTTCTATCAGCTGTAACAAAGAAATGTTTTTCTTTAAAGGTTATTATGCTGCTGCGTATCTCTTACAGCAGAGAGGAAGTTCTAAGTTCAGGTCACAAATGAGGGAGAATTAGACAGGCTAAACTCTCTAAATACATACAGGATGCATTTCTCTATGTTTTCTGTCCAGTGCAAGAGTTCAGGTCCACTTTAAGGCTATAGAATCTGCTGCGGCAGATTGCTTATTATGCGTGATTTTGCGCAGACATCAAACTGATGGTCCAAACAATAACAATCACTTCTGTACACACCTCTTCTCATCAGAAATACTATCTGCATGAAGTTCCTATGTCCTTTCTCTCTTTGTTGTGGTGGGATCTCCAGGCATTACAATTACATTTAAGAGGAAAGGTAGATCATCTGTCAATAGACAATAGACAAAGTGTTCCTTTAAAAAAGGCACTGATATTAATGGTTCAATATAACCTTTACTGAAGAATATATGCTACATACATAAAGTGAATATATAGAGACAAGCATATGTGAAGGATTATTTTATGAAGCTAGATTCTTATAAGAAATACGTAAACTACAGCAGTTATTGTCAGCATACAGGATACTTGATCTTTCTGGTTATCAGTTTGTCGCCACCTGCAGTCAATCAGAAGAACTGCTGCTGTCACTCCTTTTTAGACAAAGGGACAGTAGCACCATGGCCTTTGTCCTCTGCCTCCCCTTCCCCCTATAGTCCCGGGGGCCAAAGGCCTTCTGACCCAGCCCACCCCCCTCGTGTCTTCGGAAGGGTAGGGAGGAGAAACAGGAAGGATGGAAAGCAGAGGGAATTATTTAGAGAAGCGATAAAAAGAATGGGATTTTAAATATAAGAGAAAAACAAACAGAGGTGAAAATTAAAACACACACAAAATAGAGTGTACCAGAACAGATAAGAGCATGTGCTTGTGTAACACGTCAAACTAGCACTGTGACAGAGCTTTCATTCTGCAGCTTATTCGGTTAGAGTGCAAATGTGCTCAGTGCAGCTGAGGTGTGCGGATACAACCTACAGAGACACACTAAAGCTATGTAGAGATACTACATTTTCCTTGCTTTAGAAAACTGATCATGATCGCCGCAAGTGAAAACCAAGCACCAGTATAAGTGCACTACAACTTGGTTTAATGCTCTGCTGTACTGGATCGCCACATATCCAGTATGAATTAATCTCATTGGTCAATGTCTCCTGCTCACGTCCCCTTCAAACTAACCAGGCAGCTCAGCTGTAGCCAAGCAGTGGGGCTGTACACCAATCGCTCCTAAAACTGTTACCTGAAACAATCACTAACTATCCTTCAGGGTGTTAATCAATGAACGTTTGTGCAGGTCTCAGCTTAGCAGGGCAATCTATTGCAAACCAGCTGATTTTGGTGCAGCGTCAATTGTTTCGGTGCCAGCGCTGCGTGTCTGATCTGGCCGCTGAACAAATAAGTAAAAAAAAAAATAGCAAGAAAAGAGTAATTCATCCGGCGGCAATAGCCAGTGCCCGATTTACTTGTTCCTCCCTGAGTTGCTACAACTCAAAGTGGGAATAGCAATTTAAGCAGCCCCAGAGTTTGTGCAGCAGCAGGGTGAGCTATTTTTCGGCACTCAGAATAAATACAGTAGACCCAATCTAATGCACATTCCCTCATTTTTTCATAGACCGCTAACCTGGCCCATCGAGTGTCTCCCCTTCCTCCCTCAAGTGCACCAGGAGGATGGCCATCTGTTGACCATTTACTCATGATCATGGTAGATTCTGTGATCATGTGACTCTCATTTACACTGCACTCTCAGAGGAAGCAGTACAATAGGCAAAATAATTGAAATGCAGATTAGAACTTTTATGTGCAAAAAATAAAGTGAAGCAATGCAATCCATGGCAAACACAAGACTACAGGCTCGTTTCCTCTGTGTAATATCTAATTTAATAAAATTTTGCTTAAGATCCTTCCAAAATGTACTGTATAACATAGATGAAACACAAATTATTACTACAACTGATAGTAATAATAACAATAATAATACATACATACCGTACAGCCTAAGTCAACTTCAATATTTGGCCCTCTTTAACGGGATTTGTTTTTAGAAGACTCCATTATAAGTCAGCCCAGGAACTTAATGGTTGCAAGAGGTGACCAGGAGGGTTACTGGCTCTAGTTGAGGACCAGGAGGAGTTAATGTCAGCCATAAACCAGCTCGCGGTCCCCAATTAAAGCCAGCGACCCCTTGTAGTGCCGAAGTGCATCTCCCCCCTTGGTAATCAGTGCAGCCAGGATCTGTCCCCCTCCCTCCTTGGTAATCAGTGCAGCCAGGATCTGTCCCCCTCCCCCCTTGGTAATCAGTGCAGCCAGGATCTGTCCCCCTCCCTCCTTGGTAATCAGTGCAGCCAGGATCTGTCCCCCTCCCCCCTTGGTAATAAGTTCAGCCAGGATCTGTCCCCCTCCCTCCTTGGTAATCACTGCAGCCAGGATCTGTCCCCCTTCCTCCTTGGTAATCAGTGCAGCCAGGATCTGTCCCCCTCCCTCCTTGGTAATCAGTGCAGCCAGGCTCTGTCCCCCTCCCTCCTTGGTAATCAGTGCAGCCAGGATATGTCCCCCTCCCTCCTTGGTAATCAGTGCAGCCAGGCTCTGTCCCCCTCCCTCCTTGGTAATCAGTGCAGCCAGGATCTGTCCCCCTCCCCCCTTGGTAATCAGTGCAGCCAGGATCTGTCCCCCTCCACCTTGGTAATCAGTGCAGCCAGGCTCTGTCCCCCTCCCTCCTTGGTAATCAGTGCAGCCAGGATCTGTCCCCCTCCCTCCTTGGTAATCAGTGCAGCCAGGCTCTGTCCCCCTCCCTCCTTGGTAATCAGTTTGGCCTCCATCTGCCACCCCAACCCCCACTCAGTGCTGCCAGTATCTGCCCCCCTCCCCACTAACAGGGGCATAACTGCAAGGGGGCAGTCCCTGAGATGGCAGGGGGGCCCAGAGCTGTAAGGGGGCCCCAACTACTACTTCACTTCCTCCAATAAAGGGGTCCATCCTTTAGCTCAGATGTTTTTGTGGCTACACTTGTTATGTGTTTGAAGGTTATGATGTCCACACTTGTTTTATGACCCTGGCAAGATGGGCCCCCAAGCTATGAGGGTCACCAGCGGTAGGCAAGGGTTAGAGTGTGAACATTAGGGGGCCCCCATTTAAGTGTTGCTGGGGGGCCCTATGATTTGTAGTTACGACTCTGACCGATGTAATGTCTGATTGCGCTGCCCGGAAGCTCCCTTCCACACTGAGTAGCATGCATGCTCAGTGTGAAGTTAATGATGCTGCTGGAGATAAAATACGAAATATCTCTGCTCCCACACCTCTTACATTCCCAAAATTTTCAGGGTAGGGAGGGGACCCCCCGAACGACCTCTATGCCAAATTACAGCCCCCGAAACCCGCTGGTTCAGGAGATAGATTAGAGAAATCTATCTCGGGAACCAGCGGGTCTCGGGGGCTGCAATTTGGTATAGAGGTCGTTTGGGGGGTCCCCTCCCTACCCTGAAAATTTGGGGAATGTAAGAGGTGTGGGAGAGGAGATATTTAGTATTTTACCTCCAGCAGCATCATTCTATAGGAAATGTGGCCGCACAGTCTCCTACTGCGCATGCGGGGCAGCGCAAATCCACCCTCTCTTAGCACAAAGTGCCAGTATCTCCCCACTCCACTACATAGTATTTGGCGCAGCCAGTATCCTATACCCCCCCCCCCCCCCCACCCCAGTATTCAGTGTGGCCAGTATCTACCCACCTACCAGGGCTGTAGTCGAAGTCGAGGAGTCAGAGAAATTTTGGGTACCTGGAGTTGGAGTCGGTGGTTTCAATAACTGAGGTCTCAGAGTCGGATGATTTTTGAACCAATTTTTTTTTAAAAAATTAGTAACAATTAGACTAAGGAGTCGGGAGTCGAGAAGTTGGGGCAATTTTGGGTACCTGGAGACGGAGGTTTCATAAACTGAGGAGTCGGAGTCTGATTATTTTTGTACCGACTCCACAGCCCTGCCACCTCCACCCCCACTTAGTAACCAGCCAGATTCAACCTTATTCTGTACAGCACCATGGAAGATGATGGCGCTATATAAATAAATAATAATAAAAGCTTAGCCATTCTTAATTGATCAGGCATTGATTCTGCCCTCATAACCCACCCATTGCTAGGATTCATGAAAATGTTTAGTGAGTGCCCTTACAGAATCATACCTAAACCACAGTAAAACTATTTTTAAATTGGCCACTGCTGCTGCAAGATGTTGCTTACAAGTTCCCCCCTACGCTAAGTTTACCGGGGTTTAGTAAATAGGTTTCTAATGCATGCAGAAATCTTCTAATCAAATATAATTTGCCAAAATATTTGCTTCGCTTATAAAGTGAAATGGTGGTACTAAACCATCTGGAGTATCCAGAGAATTCCCTCCGCTGAGTTAAAGTGGTCTGAAACTCTGACATAACATTCAATAAAAATGTGTTTTCCTACTTTTTATTACTCATACAGTTATCATATTTTCTTTTGTGCATATGTAATATTGTCTGTTTACAAATTACAAGTTTCCAAAGTGTAGTTTATCGTGTCCTAATAGCTGATATTGCATTGTATTCAAACTGCTTTTTATTATATATTAACATCTTTTAATTAGGTTTTCTGAACTGTGTGTGTGTCTGAAGCAAAGAGAGTTCCTTTTAACTTGTTACACTGTGTTTACACACATTGTAACAACATTGGAATGCAAACAAAGATACTGTTATCTGAAGTTTGGATGCGAATTTGAAGCTTAATAGCAGGACAAACTGCTTTGTTTAACCATTTCAGTGATGTTCTGCTTAAAAAATGTCTGGGATAGTGAAGCTGTGAGGAATCTTTTAGAGCAAAGTAGAAATGCTGGCTTTCAGACCACTTTAACCACCCTGGCGTTCCATTGAAATCGTCAGGGTGGCGGCGCAGCATTTTTTTTCTTTTTTTAAATCATGTAGCTAGCCTAGCGCTAGCTACATGAAAGCAGCTGTTCAGCGGCATCCCCCCACCCCTTCCGATCGCCTCCAGAGCTTCCCCCGTCGCCATGGCGATGATCGGGATGACATCAGCCACGTCATCGCGGCGGTGATTGGCCAGGCTGCGCAAGGGGTCTCAGGGGGGGCTGTAACGCGGCGGATAGCAGCGCATCGGCACCAATCGATCACAACACACAGCTAGCAAAGTGCTAGCTGCATGTTTTAAAAAAAAAATTGAAAATCGGCCCACCAGGGCCTGAGCGATCCCCTGCAGCAGTAATGGACGAGCTGAGCTCGTCATTACCGCCAATGTGGTTAAAGCGGAACTGAAAAGTGAAAAAACCCAGTGTTTCACTTACCTGGGGCTTCTGCCAGCCCCTTGCAGCCTTCCTGCCTCACGCCGGTCCTCCACGATTCTCCGTTCTCCCACCGCCAGCTAGCTTCGTTACCGCTGTATGGTTGACTTATAAGTCGACGGCAACTGCGCCTGCGCACCCCGAGCCACACTTATCTTTCTTTGCATTTGTGCCCACAATAGCATCCTGTGCAGGACGCTATTGCGGGCGGGAACACAAAGAAAGATAGCACGCGGCACGCAGGCGCAGTTGCCACATCAACGGTAACTGGCTAGCTGGCAGCGGGAGAACGGAGGATTGTGGAGGACCGGCGTGGGACAGGAAGGCTGCAAGGGGCTGGCCGAAGCCCCAGGTAAGTGAAACAGTTTTTGTCAGCATTTACCAGACAACTCCACCTGCAAAAATCAGCAGCGAATGACAACTCACCAGGTGACTCTACCTAGGTTCAACCAACCTTCATAAATGTTCCTGTGTATAAACATGTCCATAGGTGATCAATGCTCCATCTTTAACCAAAGCACGATTGTTATTCTAGACCTGTGAAGACATCCAAAGGAAGAGCTTGTTTTAGTTCTATGTGGCAGACTGGCATTGTTACAGTCTGCAATGTTTTCAGATGAATTCGGTCTATGCCTTCCCCCTTGCAGTCTGTACAGCAGGATGATTCCCACAGCCTGAAACTAACTTCCTCAATAAAATTATCCTGTTTATGGCTAATGTTAGCAAAAAATCTGCCTCAGACCTCATAAAGCTACCAAGACACATATCAAAGGTCGGCTGGACATGAAGGTGCAATCTGACCACCATCAGGATTTCCATGACTCTCTATGAACAGGGACCTTTAGATTAACATTTCTGTTTCTGGAAGGATGTGTAGAAAGGGAAACTAAACACCAGGCAGTGCAACATATAGAGGTCAAGAGAACAACAGCAATTAGTTATGGTTTTCCAAGTCATCTTCGCTTGCCTTTAGGCCCGGTTCACATTAGCGGTTGTTTGCCAAACGGACCGGATGACCTGACCGGATCCGGACCGGATCGGAACCGTACGGTTCTGATCCGGATCCGATCCGGATCCGGTCAGGTTGCATCAGGTGGTAATCAGGATGCGATCCGGATCCGTTTGGCAAAATATACGTAAAAAAAAAAAAAAAATGTTGGGGTCTGGGAGGTCAGCAGAAGGGGGACCTGTGGAATCAGGCCCTCTGCTGTTTAGCACTCACCTCCACCTCCGACATGCTGCCAACATCCTGCCAACACCTCCAGCTCGTGCTGCTCCACTCCAAAATGCTTGCCCATGTGTCCCCAGCCAATATCGCCGCAAAAATCCGCATAGGAAGTGGGGTAGAAGATCCGGATTTCTCAGCCAGTGTGTTGTGCGGCCTCCGGTTCCCATTTGTTTGTATTGGCCGGATGGTGCAGTCCGGCTCCGCCCCGGATACGGCTGCCGGAGGGGCCGGATGAAAAAATAGCGCATGTTGGAACGGAGGCCGGAGTCCGGATCCGGTCCGGCTCCGGTTCTGCAGAACGGACCCATGTGAACGGACGCATAGGCTTTAATTGCTATGCCGTGCGTCCGTTCCGTCCGTTCTGCAGGCGGTGCGGCTCCGGCACGGCGATTCCGGAGGGCCACCGCAAGTGTGAACCGGGCCTTAGGCTGCTTACACACAGGGACGTTACAGGCGCATGTTAGTGCAGCCTGTAACGTTCCCCCACTGTACAGAAATGTAACACAAGTGGGCTGTTCACACTGCCCACGTTGCGTTACATGTAACACTGCACGTTCTTCCGAAAGTGCAGCATGCTACGGCGTTACAGCGGCTTAAGCTGCGTTAGACTGTTTGCACATGCTCAGTCATGTTGGGGAGGAGCGGAGAGCGGCCAGGCACATGGCTAATTAATATTCACTGCACGTTGTGACGTGCAGTGTTTACTTCCTGGTGCGGCTGCTCTGTGCGGCGATTGGCCGGCGGGACCACGTGATGCCGCATGCGTCCAAGAGTACGCATCACGGATGCCAGAGTGAGCTGCACAACGCGGCGCACTCTGACGTCCACATCGAAGAGCACCAGGCCTGGCGTTAGGTGCACGTTATGCGACCTTAACGTAGCACCTAATGCAACGTCTTGGTGTGCAAGTAGCCTAAATCCAGTTTCATGCTGACTCCAGAGAACCTATAGACACAATATATTGATGCCTTTGACACACATTGACACAGTCAAACATAGCAACCTTCATTTCATGTCTGTTCTCTTTAACCTCTTGTCGACCGATCCACACGGCGGCAGCCCTAGGACCACTCCACACCAATGCTAATGCGTGCGCATCTCCGCTCTCATGACGGAGCTCCGCTACGCCTTCAGTCTCCCAGCAGCAATCGTCGCTCAGAGACTGTTAGATGGCGAAACGCCGTCTAATAACTAAGTACAGCGCTGTGATCTAAGGCAGCGCTGTACACGGGACAGCCGTGTGACACGGCTGCCCCCCTGGGGGACACACAAGTGATCCGCTGTGATAGGCTGAAGCCTATCACAGCCGATCACTATGATAGGCTGACTGGGGGAGGGAAAAATATAAAAAAAATGAAATGTATTAAAAAAAAATAGAAAATAAATATTTACAAAAAAAAAATAAACACTGGGGGAGCGATCAAACCCCACCAACAGAAAGCTCTGCTGGTGGGGAGAAAAGGAGGGGGGGGGGGGGTCATTTGTGTGCTGACATGTGCGGCCCTGCAGTTAGGCCTTAAAGCTGCAGTGGCCCTTTTAGTAAAAAATGGCCTGGTCACCAGGGGGGTTTAACACCGCAGTCCTTAAGTGGTTAAAGCAGACCTAAACTCAGGAATTCCTCTCTGCTCTAAAAGATAAGCAACTGAATAATAACCTTTACAAATCCTGCAATAAATCTGAAGTGTGTCTACTTCCTGCTTTCATGGAAGCAGACATATTGCTAACATCCTGTGTTAACCAATTAGCTCTCTGCTGTGGCGGCCAGCTGAGGGATCAAATTACAACTTGTGCTGAGTCACAGATAAGGGGGAATTACACAGGCGCTCTCTAAATACATACATGCATTTCTCTGTTCTCCTTCTGTCCTGTGAAAGAGTTCAGGTTCCCTTTAAATTAAAATCTTTTCTTTCTTGTTTTTACAATATTTATGTATAAATGATTTAGTCAGGGCCCTTTTACACTTAATGTGTGCATTTTTCCATAGCAGTGCATTGTGAAAAGGCTTTCAGTTAAAATGCATATACTGTAGTGGGAATTGTGCCATAGGAAAACATGGACATTACTTTAAAAATCAGTTTTCTTACAGGCTGGGTGCACACATAACAAAGCGTGAAAGGTCATGTTTTCTGTCATGTGCGTTTTTTTTGTATGAGCGCTTTTTTATTTTTTCGCATATACGTTTTCTTTTCTAGCGTTTTGCGTGCGTTTTTACGTGTTTGCGGTTCACATATACAAAACGCATATATGATTTGAGTGCGTTTTCAATGCATTTTTACATTGAGTTTTATGCAAATCGCTAGGAAGACCACAGGAAGCAGAAATACACCACAAAACAATAAAAAAAAACACATATTAAAAACGCATGAAAAACGCAATCCATTGCGTTCCCATTGGTTTCATTTTATGCATTTTCGAATAATATGCAACAAAACCAGCGTTTTTAAAAACGCAAGCATAGAAAACGCATATAAGTGTAGAAGGGGCCTCAGGGTAGGAACACACTAGGCAGAATTTCATATGCGTTTTCCACTATGTGCTACAGAAAACGTATATACGATTCTGCCTAGTGTGTTCCTTCCCTCAATGTTTGCCCATCCTCTCCCTGATTTACTTTCTGAACTTTATCACGGGCAGCAACTTTAGTACTGGCAGGTGATCTCTGTGGAATGTTTGTTTACAGAGAGTTCTAAAGCCAGTAGAAAACAAATCTCTGTTCTCCCCGAATGCTCTGGTGGGGAGAATTCCGCATAACAGCCTAGGCTAAATCTCAGTGGGGCTACATAGCAATATATAGATATAGGAAGAGTTTCTGATGCTGAAACCAGGATATTTAACAATATACAGTGGTTATCCTGAATAGTTTACTGCATTCTGCTATATGGCATTATGGTTCCTCTTTACCCGTTAACAATACAATTTTAGTGAATGACTGACCTTCCGATCCGATCATTGATATCAGAAGGAAACGATCAATCAGGCCCATAAATGAGATAAAATAAAAGATGTTACCTTTCCAATCATTTCAAAAATAAATCTGCAAAATGGATCCATGAAAGGACTGATAAATCCATGGGAGTTGATTCACAAAGGTTACTTATTTTTCACCTTAACTTAACTAACACATAATTCACGAGATAAATGGAAAAGGAGAGCTAAACTATGATTTATGTCAAATAAGGAGAGCTAAACCATGGGTTATGTCACATAAGGAGAGCTAAACCATGAGTTATGTCAAATAAGGAGAGCTAAACCATGAGTTGTTTCAAATAAGGAGAGTTAAACCATGAGTTATGTCAAATAAGGAGAGCTAAACCATGAGTTGTGTCAAATAAGGAGAGCTACACCATGAGTTGTGTCAAATAAGGAGAGCTAAACCATGAGTTGTGTCAAATAAGGAGAGCTAAACCATGAGTTGTGTCAAATAAGGAGAGCTAAACCATGAGTTGTGTCAAATAAGGAGAGCTAAACCATGAGTTGTGTCAAATAAGGAGAGCTAAACCATGAGTTGTGCCAAATAAGGAGAGCTAAACCATGAGTTGTGCCAAATAAGGAGAGCTAAAGCATGGGTTATGTCAAATAAGGAGAGCTAAACCATGGGTTGTGTCAAATAAGGAGAGCTAAACCATGAGTTGTGTCAAATAAGGAGAGCTAAACCATGAGTTGTGTCAAATAAGGAGAGCTAAACCATGAGTTATGTCAAATAAGGAGAGCTAAACCATGAGTTGTCGCAAATAAGGAGAGCTAAACCATGAGTTGTGTCAAATAAGGAGAGCTAAACCATGAGTTATGTCAAATAAGGAGAGCTAAACCATGAGTTATGTCAAAGAAGGAGAGCTAAACCATGAGTTATGTCAAATAAGGAGAGCTAAACCATGAGTTATGTCAAATAAGGAGAGCTAAACCATGAGTTATATCAAATAAGGAGAGCTAAAACATTAGTTATATCAAATAAGGAGAGCTAAACCGTGAGTTACATCAAATAAGGAGAGCTAAGCCATGAGTTATGTTAAATAAGGAAAGCTAAACCATGAGTTGTGTCAAATAAGGAGAGCCAAACCATGAGTTAAGTTAGATAAGGAGAGTTGAATCATGATTTATGTCAAATATTGAGAGCTAAACCATGAGTTATGTCAAATAAGAAGAGCTAAACTACGAGTTATGTCAAATAAGGAGAGCTAAACTATGAGTTATGTCAAATAAGGAGAGCTAAACCATGAGTTATGTCAGACCTTCCTATCTGGCAGGACACAGCAAGTATGTCTGGGCACACACTACTCTAATCCAGTGCCACTTGCCTATGGAGTTCCACAGGGTTCTGTACTATCACCATTACTCTTTGCAGTCTACATGCTCCCACTGGGCAAAATAATCCAGAACTATGGTTTAGGATACCATTGTTATGCAGATGACACACAACTGTATCTGTCCTTCAAGCCTGGCACCCAAGACCCATCAGCATCCATAAATGCGTGTCTAGTGGATTTACAAAATTGGATGAACACCAGCTGGCTGAGGCTGAACTCCGACAAAACAGAGGTGTTGGTGGTAGGTGGTCCACACATGATGGATAAAGTTCAAAACGCTCACCACCTCAAACTAGCAATTGGGGGAGATACTGTACAGTATAAAGACTCTGTGCGAAACCTTGGGGTGATCCTGGATGGAAATCTAAAACTCAGACAGCAGGTATCAGCTGTCGTCAAGTCTTCCTTCTTCCATCTAAGAAATATAGCGAAAATAAAACACCTAATCCCAGCTGAAGACCTACCTGCCCTGGTTCACGCATTTGTATCCTCCCGCCTAGACTACTGCAACGCCCTGTTAATCGGATCTACAGATAAGGTTCTGCGCCCCTTACAGCTAGTACAGAATGCTGCAGCCAGACTCCTAGCCAATGCCCCCCGCAGCTCACACATCACCCCAGTACTGCAAACTCTTCACTGGTTGCCAGTAAAATGGAGAATCAATTTTAAGATCTGCCTGCTGACATTCAAGGCTCTACACCACATGGGACCCAAATACATAGCGGATCTATTGGAACTTTATGCCCCTCCACGCATCCTCCGCTCTGCCAACAAGATGAAGCTGGTTATTCCCAGGATACACTTAACATTTGGTGCTCGGGCCTTTTCCTATGCAGCCCCTACTCTATGGAACTCACTTCCACAATCAGTACGAGAGGCTCCTTCTCTGGACAGCTTTAAAAAAAGGCTAAAAACTCACCTCTTTTCCCTAGCCTTTGAGACTGCATAATGCAGGGTCACAGCGCTTTGAGTCCCCAGGGAGAAAAGCGCTATATAAATATTATTGTTATTGTTAAATAAGGAGAGCTAAACCATGAATTATGTCAAATAAGGAGAGCTAAACCATGAGTTATGTCAAATAAGGAGAGCTAAACCATGAGCTATGTCAAATAAGGAGAGCTAAACCATGAGTTGTGTCAAATAAGGAGAGCCAAACCATGAGTTAAGTTAGATAAGAAGAGTTAAATCATGAGTTAAGTCATTTAAGGAGAGATAAATTGTGAGTTAATAAAGAAGGTGAAATCATTTAACAGAAAAGCTTTGTGAATCAGGCCCATGGTTTATTATCGATTGTCACCATCAACACTATCTGGTCTATTCATTCAGAAGGTTGATCGTTCACTAAATTGTATTATTAATGGGCACCTTTATTGAAACACGTTAGAAAGAAGGGCACTCAGTCTGGGTACCTGATGCCTATGTGTGTGTCCTTCCCCCACCCGAGTGTACTGCACATGAAAGAATAATGGACATGCGCATTACACTGAAGTGGGTGACGGGCGCACACAGGTAGCTAGGAAGGCAGTTCGGAAGCAGCACGAGGGAGATATGAAAGGTAGGAACAAACCAACATTTCTACCTCATCCTTGTCGGGAGAGAAATGCTGCACAAGAACAGCAGTGTCTTTTGATGTCTCCCACAAGTGAATGCGCTGATTGGCATCCCCTTCGCTAACTACACAAGCGATGGGATGCACACTGATTAGGTGATTACTTGTAAAGACTGTGCTTGTTATGCTTGTAATCATTTCTACTTTTTTGATACTTCACATGCTTGTTTCATTATTTCTATAAATTAAGGATGCCTCATTCGCTATAGTGCCCATTTAATAACACTGCCAGAAGTGTAGTTATTAGCAGGCAGTCTTTAACTTCTCCTGCTGTTACGTAGTTCTGTTCTAGTGGTTCCTGTTGCTCTTCGGTACTGTCAGTTGTATTCCAATGGTGTGTAGAAAACAGGGCTGTAGAGGTCTGCACCACAACCAAATAACCCTGCTACATAGGCTGGAGAAGGGGAGCGCAGAGCAAAAATCTGGGGACACACTGCAATATTTTGCCCTGCAGCCCATGGCCTTGTGCCTATGGTACTATGTATGCACCATATTGGATAGTGTACAGTTTAGAGACCTTTGACCAGGGCCAGTTCTAGACTTTCTGCTGCATGAAGCAAACATTGGAGGATTCACTGTTGATGAGGTTTTACCATAGCATGCCTCCAAGAGGCACATATGACACCTCACCTGCTTATAATAATGTTACAGGGAAGGGCCGCAGGTGCCACCGATCAAATGAGGACCGGGAGGTTGGACCGCTGCAGCCTTTGACATAAAAGACCAGGATTCAGATCATGGTTGAAACCAGTACATATTCAGTAAGTAGTCCATTCCATGGGCTAGACTCCTTACTGTTCCGGGGTGGCCAACTGAGCACACTTTTACTTGCTTCAGTTCTCAAGTGCTTAGAGCATACATGTCATACTCTGGCCTGCAGGCCAAATCCGGCCCTCAGAGCCATTAAATTTGGCCCTCAAGCGGTTTCCCCACTTTGTATTATGTTTGGCCCACTCTAGACCACCAGAGAAGCTACATTGGAGGTGAAGCCCTAGAACACCAGGGAAGCCATATGGGGGAGGGAGGGGCAAAGCACTTAACACCAGAGAACTGTATAGGTGAGGGATTTGGGGCCAACTGGGAACTTTATCAGAGAAGAAGGTGGCATTGAGGTTGGCCCGCGATTAGGTCCCAGTGTACAATTTTGGCCCACTTTGTATTTGAGTTTGACACCCCTGGCTTTGAGTCTGACCAGAGAAAAGCAATGTACTGTATGTGTGTTAACATTTCATTTTTTAACAACTAAGTTTTCTGGCAGTGTTCACGTAAAATTCTCCTGCTAAGTTTTACTTTCTACTTATGTGGTCTTCATAGAGCGGCCCATTTATTTTTACTACGCCCAACCATAGAGCAGCATTCAAATGCTTAACCTCCTTGCCGGTTATCCCGAGCTTAGCTCGGGGTAACCTGCGCAGGAGGATATCTCAGGCCCCGCTGGGCCTATTTGCATAATTTTTTTTTGTTACAAGCAGCTAGCACTTTGCTAGCTGTTTGTAACTTCCGCTCGCCGCCGCTCGCCGCCGATCCGCCGCAATCCGCCGCGCCGAGTCGCTCCCCCCCGCCCTAGAGCCCTGCGCTGCCTGGCCAATCAGTGCCAGGCAGCGCTGAGTGGCGGATCGGGATTCCCTATGACGTCCCGACGTCGGTGACATCATCCCGCCCCATCGCAATGGCGACCGGGAAGCCCTGCAGGAAATCCCGTTCTCAACGGGATTTCCTGCATACTCTGATCGCCGAAGGCGATCGGAGTGGGTGGCGGGATGCCGGAGTGGGTGGGTGGGGGAATGCCGCCGCTCAGCGGCTATCATGTAGCGAGCCCTTTAAAAAAAGTGTGGCGCTGCCTCCTTGCCGGATTTTTTAGACCGGCAAGGAGGTTAAAGTGGGCCTGAACTCTTGCACAGGACATAAGTAAGATTGAGAGAAATGCACCCTGTGTGTTTTTAGACAAGACAAATAACATTTATATCACACTTTTCTCCTGGCGGACTCAAAGCGCCAAATCTGCAGCCACTAGGGCGCCCTCTATAGGCAGTAGCAGTGTTAGAGAGACTAGCCTAAGGTCTCCTACTGAATAGGTGCTGGCTTACTAAACAGGCAGAGCCGAGATTGGAACCCAGGTCTCCTGTGTCAGAGGCAGAGCCCTTAACCAGAAGAGCCTGTCTAATTCTCACTCATCTTCAAGTAATTATAAGTGTAATGTGATCTCTCAGCTGTGTCAGCACAGAATTTCAGCAGTCCGCGACAGACACAGCTAATATGTAAACACAGGATGTTAACCCTTTCCCTGCTTCCATTAACCACTTGACGACCAGTGGATTTCTGTCTGATCTGTGCTGCGTGGACTCTCCAGCCCGCAGCACAGATCAGTATTATGCCAGGGCGATCAGACTTACCCCCTTTTTTCCCCACTAGGGGGATGTCCTGCTGGGAGGGTCTGATCGCCGCTGGCTCTCTGTGCTTTGCGGGGGGGGGGCTCTTCAAAGCCCCCCTTCGCAGCGTTTTCGGCGCTCTGTCCCTCTCCCTTCCCCTCTGAGCTGCCGTCCTGCACATTGTAGGATGGGCTTCAGCCTGTCATATGCTACTCTCCAGCCTCTGATTGGCCGGGGATCGCCGATCTGCCTTACAGAGCTGCTGCGCAGCAGCGCCGTATGATGTAAACAGCGGGGATTTCTTCCCCGCGTGTTTACATTTTGCCAGCGAGCCGCGATCGGCGGCTCTCCGGCTGTTCACGGAGACAGCCTCCGTGAACGGACATGGAAAGGCCGCTCGTTCCATGGAAACCCGCAGACGACCAGTTTACGCCAATCGGCGTTAGCTGGTCGTCAAGAGGTTAAAGCAGGAAGACACACTGCAGATTTATTGCAGGAGTTTTATAAGCTGTAACAAAAAGTGTTATTCTCTAAAGGTTATTATGCTGTTGCTTATCTTTTAGAGCAGAAAAGAAGTTCTGAGTTCAGGTCTGCTTTAATATGATTGTGTGAACAAGGCCCAAAGAAGCTAAGCCACAGACCATACTACAAACGTAAAGCAGCCCATATTCCCCTCAGTGGAGGCCGCAGCTCATGTCACTGCATTTTTCTGACTACAGTTATTGGCACTGCATGATCTGCTGAGCCACAACATCCATAAATCTACTGGCACTGAGCAGCACAGGTATATTTGTAGAAGAAAATAACAGATTACAACACTGTGACACTTACCAGTGCATGGCTGTCTTCTGTGACCTTAAGACTTACATGTAACGATGATGAAGACCAAGTAAAGGCTTGGTCTGTATAATACATATCAGCCCTGTATGTTAAAAATATGCAAGTGATATTAGTATAAATGAAGGTTTAAAGGGAACCTAAACTGAGAGGGATATGGATGTTTCCTTTTAAACAATACCAGTTTCTTGACAGTCCTGCTGATCTCTTTGGCTGCAGTAGTTGCTGAATCACACACCTGAGACAAGCATGCAGCTAATCTAGTCTGACTTTAGTCAGAGCACCTGATCTGCATGCTTGTTGAGGGACTGTGTCTAAAAGTATTAGAGACACAGGGTCGGCAGGAGAGTCGGGCAACTGGTATTATTTTAAAATGAAAAATCCACATCCTTCTCAGTTTAGGTTCTCTTTACCATCAATAAAAACAGTTATCAAGGAATTCTGCTAGAGCTAGATCATGTAAAAGCTATCTGTAAAGTGAATATGACGTGAGGAAGAATTAAACTAAGCCGAGTGTTTAAAAGGAACCCAATGTGAGAGGGATATGGAGGATGACAAGTTTGTTTCCTTTTAAATAATGCACATTGCCTGGCTATCCTGCTGATCCTCTGCCTCTAATACTTTCAAAGCCATAGACCCTGAACAAGCATGCAGATCAGATGTCTATGACAAATCTGACAAGATTAGCTGCACGCTTGTTTCAGGTGTGTGACTTAGACCCTACTGACCAGAAAGATCAGCAGGGCTGCCAGGCAACTGGGATTGTAAAAGAAATAAATATGGCCGCTTCCATAGGTCTCACACCTTAGGTTGCTTTTACCATTTGCGTTGCTGTTTGTTTCAGCTACTCTCCAATTACAAACCCTCGGCAAGATAGCAAAATACCTGCACATATCCAGAAAGCTTCCATCATTGTGACACTAAGTGCCTTTTGATGCTCCCCCCCCCTCCCCCCACTCAATATTTAACTGCACCCCACAAGGGTTAAAAGGCTAGTGGGCAACCGTAGTTAAAGTGGATCCGAGATGAAAAACTAACTATAACAAGTAACTTGTCTATATATCTTATCTAAAGTTTAGATAGGTTACACAGCAAATCTAGCTGCAAACAGCTTTATTAGAATATGATTATTTCTTCTTGTGATACAATGATAGCAGCCATGCTGTTTGTAAACAATACACAGAGGCAGGCTTATCTGCATCTTGAGCAAAAAAAACCTAATTCCCCCTCCTTATCCCTCCTCTCCTCTGCCTCTGAAATCTCTGGCTAGTAATACCTCCCCCTCCTCCTGCCCAGACTGAGCTCCCGTGAGCCCTTGCTACTGTCTGAAAGTGCCTTTGGACATGGCTTGTTTAGTTTATAGGGAATTAGAGTATTAAAACAAAAACAAAAAAGTATTTGGCTTGAGGAATGCCCTATAAACAATAGGAAAGGAACACAATTATGCAATGAGTAAAAGTTAATCTTGGATCCACTTTAAGTCTGCTTTTAGGCTTTTAATATAATTGCATATACACCTAGTCATGGGTAACTAATTGTATACGTAGGACTTGATTGCATGCACCGCTAGCATAAGACTAGGCTTGTCACGGCCTGGGAAGGGGAGGGGAGCATGCCAACCTGTCTTTAGATATGTTGAACCAACAGTGGCCTCAATTCACTAAGCTTATCTCCTGTCTTTAATAACTCTTCTAGAGTTGTTACCATGGTGATAAGGCATGTAGTATTCAGGAAACATTTTACCTCAGGCAAGCCTAAAGTTAACTCTTCTGTCTTTAAATTAACTCTCCAATCCTTAAAATAACTCCAGAGTTAAAGACAGGCTGTTAATTAACTGCGTGTGAAAATAACTACAGAGGAGGTAAATTAACTACAGAGGAGGTAAATTAATTACAGGAGAGGTAACTTAAGGAATGAAGAGGTAAGATAACTCTCTCACGTGTGGAGGTAAGTTTTCTCTTGCTTTATTATCTCTAGCATGATCTTAGTGAATTGAGGCCAATGGCCTCAATTCACCAAGATCATGCTTGAGATAATAAGGCAAGAGAAAACTTACCTCCACACGTGAGAGAGTTATCTTACCTCTTCATTCCTTAAGTCAGCGTTTTTCAACCAGTGTTCCGCGGCACACTAGTGTGCCACGGAACGTTGCCTGGTGTGCCGTCCTCTAATCCCCCCTCCCGAACGTCCCCGCGGCCGCCGCTGCTATTACCTTAGCAGCGGCCGCTCTCCCCTCTCCAGCGCATGTGTTTATTCTAGCAGCGTATCTCCGGCTGCTCTGTGTGATGCGCAGGAGGCAGGGCTCGGTTTCCATAGTAACGGCGATACATATCGCCGTTACAGGAAGCCGCTGCCCTCCTTCCTTCCGCATCACACAGAGCAGCCGGAGATATGCTGATTGAATATACACGCGCCCGAGAGGGGAGGAGCGGCAGCTGTTAAGGTAATAACAGCGGCGGGGACGGGCGGGGGGCACTATACTGGCCATCCTGGGGCACTATACTGGGGCGCTATACTGGGGCACTATACTGGGGCACTATACTAGCTATACTGGGGCACTATACTAGCTATACTGGGGCACTATACTGGGGCACTATACTGGCTATACTGGGGCACTATTCTGGGGCACTATACTAGCGATACTGGGGCACTAGTCTGGCTATACTGGGGCACTAGTCTGGCTATACTGGGGCACTATACTGGCTATACTGGGGCACTATACTGGCTATACTGGGGGGCTATACTGGGGCACTGTACTGGCTATACTGGGGCACTATACTAGCTATACTGGGGGGCTATACTGGGGCACTATACTAGCTATACTGGGGGGCTATACTGGCTATACTGGGGCACTATACTAGCTATACTGGGGCACTATTCTGGGGCACTATACTAGCTATACTGGGGCACTATTCTGGCTATACTGGGGCACTATACTAGCTATACTGGGGGGCTATACTGGGGCACTATACTGGCTATACTGGGGCACCATACTGGCTATACTGGGGCACTATACTAGCTATACTGGGGGGCTATACTGGGGCACTATACTAGCTATACTGGGGGGCTATACTGGGGCACTATACTGGCTATACTGGGGCACTATACTAGCTATACTGGGGCACTATTCTGGCTATACTGGGGCACTATACTGGGGCACTATACTAGGGCACTATACTCGCTACACTGAGGCAACTAAACTCCCTACACTGGGGCAACTATGCTAGCTATGCAGCCGCACCCCAGCCCCCCCCCCATAGCCTGCTGCGCACTGCACTGTCGACTAGGTCGCGCAAACAACCGGGGGCCGCATCCCCCCCCCCCCCCCCCCCCCGCGCCGTTGCCCGAAGAAAAATTTGGTCAGACAGTGTTCCCCGGGCCGGAAAAGGTTGGGAACCACTGCTTTAAGTTACCTCTCCTGTAGTTAATTTACCTCCTCTGTAGTTAATTTACCTCCTCTGTAGTTATTTTCACATGCAGCTAATTAACAGCTAGCTTGTCTTTAACTCTGGAGTTATTTTAAGGATTGGAGAGTTAATTTAAAGACAGAAGAGTTAACTTTAGGCTTGCCTGAGGTAAAATGTTTCCTGAATGCGACATGCCTTATCACCATGGTAACAACTCTAGAAGAGTTATTAAAGACAGGAGATAAGTTTAGTGAATTGAGGCCTATGTCTGTCTTTGGAGCTATTATGTGTATTTTTTGGATCCATGAGTTTCAGCCAAGATGCCTTTAAATTTTGCTCTGACCACAACACCCACTCAGGAGAGGGAAGCAGAACCTTTATTGAAGGGGGTAAGAGTAAGAAGTTGGGGACCTCACAGCCCCCTGTGGCTGCACATGCTGCTGCCCCAGTAGGCACAACCCTGGTTAGAAGCCATGGCGAATAGAAGTTTCTAAAGCTAGTAGACAATACGTGATCATTTTACATGTACAGATATGCTGCCCTGCTCTCTACTGAGCAGTCTGTGCTGTCCTATGGAAAGGATCCGCCCAGCATGAGCAGGAGTAAATCACACTGTGAGCCACAATGCTATTTGCTTGAAACATCCTGTCCACTCACTTTGTCACAGATAGACACTTTAAGAAGCAGCAGGACACCTACACAAAGACAGTCAAAGGGCTGCACGCCACAACATTTTCTGGCAAGAAGGTAAATCGTTACCTCATTCACATAAATGGAGCTTAAAGCGGACCTGAACTCAGAACTTCCTCTCTGCTCTAAAGGATAAGCACCTGCATAATAACCTTTACAGAAAAACATTTCCTTGTTATAGAGCTTCTTCAGAGATGCTGCAGTGTGTGTTATTCCTGGTTTGTTGGGAGCACAGAAAGGGTAAAACTCCTGTGTTTACATATTAGCTCTCAACTCAGCAGACAGCTGGGAGCTCAAATGACACTAGCTCATTAATTGCTGAGAAGGGAGAATTAGACAGGCTGTTCTCTATAAACACATGCAGGGTGGATTTCTCTGTGTTCTCCTTCTATCTTGTGTGCAGGTTCCTACTGCACAGTGATCACAGCACTGATCGCCGAGTAACAAAACCTGACTGCCCTTTTAACAATAAATTTTGCAGTTGAAAAAGCGGCAATCAGGTTTTGAAAAGAGGAGAAGCCAAAAGTGGTGATCTTATCACATCCAATTTCTTTATAAACAGGTCCATAATACTGCTCTGCACAATTCATGACTTCACAGAAGAGATTTAGATCATAAACATATGCTCATTTGTGATTGGTTCTCTTTAAGGAATCATCTCAAAGGAAAAAAAAATAGGAAAAAATAAAAAACCTCCAGCAGCGCACAGAGTACATGCCACTACACGCTTCCAATATTGTGTAACCTCAATTAAATATCAGCAGTCAGGCACTGCCCGATTTCATTCCTCAACGTCTCCGGCCTTAAGCTATCTCTGCTAAAGCAAGGATGATTCAATTAGTGAATCGGGTTAAGTCAATCCCCGTGATTGATTCACTAATTGAATCACCTGTGCTTTCACAGACGTAGCCATAAATGCCGGTCGTCAAAGACCTGCGCATGTAATGTTGTTCCAGGCCACACAAGCCCCCAGACCCTTCGACATGACCTTTCCACCGGGGGCACAGCACTCCACATCTGAACCTGTGTTTTTAAAGAACTCCAACAGAAAAAAAAGATGTTATTTTAAAATAAGGAGCTGTAAAAAAAATCACTAATAATACTCCCAATTAACCCTACCTCTGTTCAATGCAGTAAGAGAGCAGATAATAAGCAATCCAAGATCTAATGTAATACCCTAAAAAAAACCTAGAAGAATGAAGAAAGCTCCTGTAAAGATAAGGCAATGTTTTGCACAAGGGATTAAAGTGGACCTGAACTATTGCACAGGACAAAAGGAAAACAGAGAAATGCACCCTGTATGTATTTGTGTATTTAGAGCGTTTAGCCCAGTGGTCCTCAAACTAAGGCCCTTGGGCCGAATGTGGCCCCCTGAGACTTTTTTACCGGCCCCCCACACAAAAATGTATTACTTATAGATACGGTCTGCTACACCTTTAAAGGACACCCGAGGCGAAAATAAACTAATGAAACAAACGATTGTATCTATCTTCATTCTCCTAAAAATGACTTTTTAAGATATTCCAGTTTTATTTTAGGTATACTTATACTTATGTATACTCCGGCCCCCCAGCAGTCTTAAGTATGTTGACTCGGCCCTCGACCCAAAATGTTTGGGGACCCCTGGTTTAGCCTGTCTAATTCCCCCTCATCTGTGACTAATCACCACTGTAATTTGATCCCTCAGCTGTCAGCTCAGGAATATTCTCTGCCAGGCAAAGCAACTAATTTTGGTTCTTTTCCGTTAGCCTGGCGCAACCACTAGGTGGCGCTAAACCTCCGTTAGCCGGGCTCAACTGAGCTAAGTAATGTAGAATGTAATCTCCCTTGCCACCGATCGCTGGCAGCAGAGTTACTTCTTTCCCTACTATCCATGGCGGCCTGAAGGGGGAATAGTAATTAACGCCGCTGGGATTTTGCAGGCTGAGGGGGATTACATTCTACATTACTTAGCGCCACCTAGTGGTTGTGCCCGGCTAACGGAATAGTACCCTAATTTGTAAACACAGGATGTTAACAATATGTCTGCTTCCATGAAAGCAGGAAGTAGGTACACTGCAGATGTATTAGCGCAGGACATTATAGCAGGCTGGAACGCACAGAAAGCTACGCGTAGCCCGGGGTGCGCAGGCACAGTTGCCGTCGACTTACAAATTGACGGCAACGAAACTTGCTGGCGACGGGAGAACGGAGGATCGCGCAGGACCGGTGCAGGACAGGAAAGCTGCTGGGGGCTTGGGGAAGCCCCAGATAAGTGAAATTGTTTGCTTTTTAGCAATATTCAGTTCCCCTTTAAGGGAGGGCCCCTCTGGTCCAAAGGCCCCAATGCGGTCATAACCTCTGCATCCCCTATTGTTACACTACTGAGTGGACACAAGAGGAGTAATATGATTTGGAGGGCACAACAGTACAGGACAATATAGAGGGAGCAATATAAACAGAGGACACTATTACAGGGGGGCAAAGGATATGCAGAGTATTATAAAAGGTGTAATCTAAATGAAGGAAACTATATAAGGGACACTATAAATGGAGTGCACAATACCAATGGAAATATAAAATGAAGGGCAACATAGCATGTGCAATGAAAGAGGGACTTTTACAGGATTAATATAAATGGAGGGAATTACAGCAAGAGCTATAGAAATTAAACTGTACATGAGATCATGTAATAAGCAGCTTTTATACTTACCTGGGGCTTCCTCCAATGTTGGCCCTGGGCTGCATCACCATTCTCCTGGGGCCCTCTGCTGGGTCCCCCAATATAAAGTCACAGCAAGTCATGGTTCGACGCACATGCCCCTAGCCGTTATGTGCAGTACTACCTGCCCAGGCGCAGAACGCTCCCGGCGACGGGAGCATGGGTCACGGGCTGGAATGCACGGTGAACCACGGCTGGCCGCAACTTAGCTATATACCTGGGGACACAGCAGAGGAATGGGAAGCCCAGGAGAACAGCGATGGAGCCCAGGGCCAGCATGGGGGCTGCAGGAAGCCCCAGGTAAGTATAAAAGATGCTTATTACATCATCTCTGGTTTCCTATAGGGCCCGTTTCCACTTCAGCGAATCTGCCTGCGTTTTATGCATGCAGATTCGCACAAGCAATAGAAGTGGATGGGCCTGTTTCCACTTCTGCATGATTCTGTGCGGTTTGTCGTGCAGAAAAAATCTGCACGGCAGCCCCATCAGAATTCGCACGCCGCACACCCGCACACGATTCGTCGGTAATGTAACTAAATAGGAAAACCGCAAATTCGTCGGTAATGTAACTAAATAGGAAAACCGCAAGCGGTTTAGTCTTGCGGTTTTCCCGGCATTTCCGTTTAAAAACCCATGTCATTGCATGCCAGCATTGACATGGTTAAAATCGCGTTGTGAAAACCGTGAGCGATTCCGCGTGAAAATCCACATAGAAACGGCAATGAAACCGCATGCGGATTGGTTGCCGCGATTTTCCCATCAAAATCGTGCCGCACAAGTGGAAACGGGTCCTAAAGGACACTAACAGGTATTATACATTGCGAATTATCGACAGTATAATAGAATATAGAATAGAACCCACATACTGGGGCATATTTGAAAACAATAAATCACCACTGAAAGCATAATCCACCACTGAAATCCTGACCACACTCATATTACACTTCCCTCCCCCTGATATGCACAGAAATTGTGAGAAAAAAACCTCCACAAAAATCAGGCACGGGGTGGGAAACCAGCTTCCTCTCAATTCAGCGCGAAACGTGGTGAAGCAAAACCTAAACGTGGTGATGAAGCAAAACCTACCCAATGGGCCCACACAGCAACTAAATCAACTGAGAAACCTACACGCAGGTTAGCCTGGTGTTGTCCAAATCAAAACCAGTGACAGGTCTACTTGAATGTACAATTAATGTAAATAAAACCATGAATAATCCTATGCAAATCAAGTAAGAACAACTCCCCCTCCTAAAGATCCTCCAACCCCACCGGACTTCGCAGCACCCATGACAACAGATCTCGCTTCCACCCCCTGCTGCGTGTGAGGAAATGGCAAGGCTCACCTCACAGCTCCGCTCTCTGATTGGTGCAGACAGTTCATCGCGCCGCACCGTGTGCAGATTGTGCGCAGAAGGATAGATAGGTGGGGCGGGGCGCGGTAGGGAGGAGGAAGCTGATTGGATAGACATCCCCACCTCTTTTCAGCAATGTGCGCTTCTTGTTTTAGCACAGCCACTGCGGACCGTAGGAAAGTTTCCTGCAGAAACGGGAGGTACGTGCAAGGGCGACCCCTAGCAGTCTGCTACGGAACTGCAACTACCTGGATCACGCTTCTTGGGCAAAAGATGTCAGTACAACTATACAAGGTATATACTCTGATAAGTGTAAAGTTAGATGAAGATGTTTTTGAACCTTTGCTGGTCTGTCCTCACTTGTATTTCCCTAGAGTAACTTTTGGAAAAAATACATATGGGTACAACTAATAAGTGAGGAAGACAGCAGAATTCAGTTACTGTGGCAATGCAATTATGACAGGTCTTAGGCCCAGTGCACACCAAAACCGCTAGCACTGCAGATCTGCAAAACGCTAGCAGTTTTGGGAGCAGATTTCAGAGTGAATCTAGGCATGTTTAGAGCGGATTTCTAATCATGTCTAGCGGTTTTGGCTGCGTTTTTGTGTAGCAGATTACACAAATTGTTACAGTAAACGCTGTACTGAACAGCTTCTGTAGCAAAAACGCCTGGCAAACCGCTCTGAAGTAGCGTTTTTTAGAGCGCTTTGCGTTTTTCCTATCCTTTACATTGAGGCAGAAACGCTTCTGCAAACCGCAAACATGCCTCCTGCTTGATTTGCTGCAATTCTCAAACCGCCGGTGTGCACCATCTCATTGAGATACATTAACCGAGCGGTTTGACAGGCGGATGCGGCCAGCGGATCGCATCAAAAACCGCACTGGGCCATAGTTCCCATTTCTTGCCTATATAAAGTGAACCTAAACTAAAACAAAAAACAGCCCCCTGCAGCCGCCCTGTGCCCACGCCGTCACTGAATGATCCTCCGGTTCCCTGCATTGCCCTACTTTCAAATGTATGAGTGGCCCCGGTCCACGTGCCTCCTGATCCTGCTCCTGTGAATGCGCAGTACTAAAAAAACTCTACTGTGCAAAATGCTATTGAGGATGTGCGCGGCCGTGCATGTGCAGTGGCCCATCAACTCGCCAGTCGGCCAGCTGGAAGAAAGTCGCAGCGGGGGATTGGCGGGTCACTTAGTGACAGCGCGAGCACGGGGTGGCTGCAGGGGGCTAGTAGAAGACCCAGATAAATTAAACTTGTTTTGTTTTATTTCCATTTAGGATTCCTTTAATCACTACAGTAAGAAAGTAGTAATCTGCATGTGTTCTGAGAGAAAATTCTCTTACAATATACACTTATAATATACACTTGTGTCACAGAGTGCTTTCAGAGATGTGCAAGTGTGTATTGGACTGTGTGAGTGCGTGCTTGCGCATGTGCAATATGAAGCCTCCTGTCTTTGGAAGCACACAAGTGCTTCTGAAGCCTTAAGGCCCATACACACGTCGGATTTTCGCGAACGACGGGTCGTTTGAACGTCCTGTCGTTCAGTCCTTCGCCCGCTAAATTGGGCGTGTGTACAGACTGTAGTTCGCGTGATAAGAGTGAGTTTGAGCGATCCACCAGGCGGATCGCTCAAACTCACTCTTATCACGCGAACGACAGTCTGTACACACGCCCGATTTAGCGGGCGAAGGACTGAACGACGGGACGTTCAAACGACCCGTTGTTCGCGAAAATCCGACGTGTGTATGGGCCTTTATGAGGATCCCCTAAGGCCAACGGGAGTGACAGCACTGGAACAAAGACACTGGGAGAGGACTGATAAGGCTGTATGAGATCCAGAGCATTCACTCTCCATAGGAATCAGCGTTGTTTTGTTTTTTAGTGTCGCTTGAGTATCATTTTAAAGAAGAACCTTTTTTTTTAACAGTAATCTTTAAAGAGGAACTTTAACCCAGGATTGAGCTTCATTCCAATCAGTAGCTGATACCCCCTTTCCCATGTGAAATATTTACCTTTTCTGGTATATATAGATCATGGGGGGGTCTGTAAGGTTGATATTGTGGTGAAACCCCTCCTTCAGTGTGATGTCATGACCATGGTCCTGATAATTTGCTGTCTGTGAACCTCGTTATGAGACATAACAGCTTTTTCCAACTGCCAAGCAAACGGTAGCTCCCTCTGTGCGTAGAACTCTCAGTAACTAACATTCCATGCAGATCACCTGGCAGAACTAAAGATGTCACCACCAGTGATACATTTCAGAATGTGAATCAGGGAGAGGAAAGATTTACATTGGCCAAACACTGGCTAAACAAATAATCTATAAATTAATATTGTAACAATAAGCAATTTTATTCATTATGTTATTTTCACTACAGTGCCTTTATAAATTGCTTCAGGCGTGCTTTAGAGCCTAGGTTCTCAACATGTGGTACGCGTACCCCAGGGGGTACGTCTGATGGTTCCAGGGGGTACTCGGACTTGATATATTTAACCAAGAATAACAAATTTAGAGTTTTAGAAAATGATAAATCTTATTTAAACATCACTAAATTAGTATTTTAGCTAATATAAAGCAACCGTAAATGCTTGGACATTGTTTAGAACCAATTAGCACGTACTATGATTAAATGTATTTGTGTCAAGGGGTACTTATGATAATATTTACTATGCAAGGGGGTACTTGGTGAGTACAGGGTTTTAAAAGGGGTACATACCAATAAAATGTTGAGAAACACTGCTTTAGAGAATATGTTCCTAATATCTTAATTCTAGATACCACAGGACATTCTCAGAGGTCTTGCGGTGTCCATGCCGTGATGGGTCAGAACTACTTTGGCAGTACAGGGACTTAGGGCCCATTTCCACTAGGAGCGGTGCGATGCGGCTACATAGCTGCATCGCACCCAGGGCCGGATTTGTACTAATTACCGCCCAAGGCCAACTATACGTATGGTTGTTATCTCTATGTGCCCGAGAATTCGTCTTACTTTCTATCATTGGAAGTCACAGACAATAACCATTTCAGTAATATGCGTATAGATAATAAGTTATGTTTTCCTTAAGAACTTTTATGTTTGCCATCTCGAGTCATTAATGATGGACCCATTGAGTCACCATAAGAGTTAAGTTGAAGTATACCTGCAGGACAGAGCTTACAGGTCTAGCAGGGACGACACAAGTACAGGACAGAGAGTTCAAAGGTTAAAGCTGTCCTTGTAGATAGGGATGGCTGCATAGAACAGCTTTACTGCCCCTCACTGAGCCGCCCCCAAACTTCTGGTGCCCTAGGCCATGGTCTATGTGGCCTTGCCAGAAATCCGGCCCTGATCGCACCGTGGGTGTCCTGAAACAAAATTATCGCACGGCCACATCCGCCCACAGCCGCGTCCCATCATCTCCATGGACTTCCGCATCGGGAGATGCGGAAGTGATGCGGCTGGCGGCGGAAGTGATGCGATGTGGCTAGCTAGCCGCATTCACATCATTTGCTAGTGGATACCAGCCCTTACTGCAACTAGAACTGTAATCCTTAGATTATGGAAATCCCAATAATCACCCTCAATAGAAGACTAGTCTTGTTAAACTAACCATACACAAAAAGATGTAAGAACTCGAGTCATCAGCCCTCAAAAAAAAACAAAAAACCTGAGGCTTGCATAGCTATCGGTCCTTTTAGTCCAAATTCAAGGATTCAAATGAGTTTCAATCCTCCTCCTTGTATAGATCCAAATAACTGGGCGAAAATGTTAAACGGGAAACCTTCACTTTACTATAGACATGTGATAAATAATAGAATATGTTATGTTTTTCTAAAGAACTTTTTTGTGAGGATAAGATGTTTATGGAATCTTATGCACAGTGCATCATTATGTTACATTGAGAAGCACATGCCGTTACCATGCGACAAGGTTAACTAACTCCTTTTTGTTCTCCTTTCGCTTCCTTTTGTTGTTTATTCATGTTAAAACGAAATAAAATATTGTGAAGATGAATCCAGCTTTAGAAATGAACTGAAATGAGGCCTTGAAAATTAGATGACATGCTGAAAAACTGGCAACATTTTTCAAAAGGGTTGAAGATGCATTGCTGTAGTCTTACTAGGTTCCTCCTCCCACTGTAGCACTCACCGCCCACCTCCTCCAGGGGTCTTGTTTTGCAACCTTTATGCCCAATGTGTACCTTTATCTGCTCGTATACACTCAGAATGATGTCATCAATATACCATGTAAGGGCAATGGGCACGTCTGTCCCACCCATGAGGGAGGAGGGGGAGGGCCAGGATTCCAATGCTTAGGAGGAGCAGGTGAGGCCAGGCAGCAATAAAGGACCAGACACTTACAAGCTAGTGCCAGTCTGAATTCCAGGGGTAGAGCTACAAAAAGATAATTTATGAAAGATACAAGGTAGCATTTCAATGCTCTTATACGAAATGCAGTATGGTAGGTTGCCTATTTGGACTTTAACCAGTAATTGAACTTCATTCCAATCAGTAGCTGATACCCTCTTTCCCATGAGAAATCTTTTCCTTTTCTCGAATAGATCATTAGGGGAGACTGTATGGCTGATATTGTGGTGAAACCCCTCCCACAGTGTGATGTCATGTCTATGGTCCTGACAGTCTGCTGTCTGTGAACCTCATAGCATTGTGGGAAATAACAACTTTTTCCAATTGCCAAGCAAGTAGTATCTCCCTCTGTGCATAGAACTCACAGAAATGAACATTCCGCACAGATCACCTGGCAGAACTAAAGATGCCACCACCAGTGATGCATTTCAGAATGTAAAACCGACAGAGGAAAGATTTTACAATGGGCAAACACTGACTAAATAATCTATAAATGAATATTGTAAAAAAAAAAAAAAAAAAAAAAACAGCAATTTTATTCATTGTTATTTTCACTACAGGTCCTCTTTAAAGGGGTTCTGTGGTAGTCAAAAAGTAAAACAAGCTGACACTTACCTGGGGCTTCTATCAGCCCCCTGCAGCGGTCATGTCCCGCGCCATCTTCCTCTGATCACCCGTTCCCCACCGCCGGCACCGGGCATTATTCGCCTGGCATAGCCGAATAATGCGCGCTCCCGTTCGCATCATCGGGAGCTTACTGCGCAGGTGCAGTATGAAGTTTTCTTGTACTGCGCCTGCGCAGTAATCTCTGATGACACGTGCGGAAGCGAGAGCTCGGCCGCGCAGTGTAATCACTCGCGTGATTACATGGGGACCGGCGGCAGGGAACGGCGCATCAGGAGAGGACGGCGCGGGGCATCACCGCTGCAGGGGGCTGATAGAAGCCCCAGGTAAGTGTCAGCTTGTTTTACTTTTTTACTAACACAGAACTCCTTCAGGTCAAACCTGAGCTAAAACTTCCTCCACTTAAGCCCATTTCTGCCATCTTCTACATGCCTAAATACCATGGTTTTACCAGTGCACAGTGTCAGCTCATCATGATAGCTCTAGAATGCCTAATCTTTATACGAGCTCGAGGCATGGCTTGTGTATACAACATACGGTACGTGCCCTCTGCAGCTCTCCTACTGGTTCTCGTTGTAATGGTGCCCCTGGGCAAAATAAACCTGGGGAACACCTGCTGCCCCCTCCATAAGCAGCATTACAGGCTGGTTCACATGGACGTCCACCCGGCTTCCAGCGGCATCTCATTCAGCGGCATCTCGGCAGCAGCACTTTTGAGCTTTTGGCGGCTTTCCATCACAATCTGGGTTTTGGACATTAGCTGTGGCGGTTAACCGTCCCTGGACGCTACATGTAGGGTCCAGAGTCACCACAAATGCCGGGGAAAATCGGGATCGGAACGCGCAGACACCAGTAAAAGCCTGGTACAAAACGCTCCCATTCAAGTCCCGAATGCCAGCGGTAAATGTGGGGTAGATGTCCGCGTGAAACAGCCCTTTATTTCTGACAAGTAACATGCCCAAGACCTCTAAACTAGCTGCTGACCAAGTCCCCAACCCCCCTATTTTGGTCCCTGGCAGAGTTTTCAGCAGCATAGTGACCCACCTGTCTCCGCTGTCGCACACCTCCTTTGTTCTATGCGTCCCTGTCTCACTTACCTCCAGAAGTCCGGTGCTGTAGCCGAGGTGAGTGCCTTTGGGATACATTTTATGCCAGCATGATGAAAACCAAAATACACAGCTATGTGCAATCTGGAGGCAGTTGAGCTACAGTGCTGCCCATAATTATTCATACCCCTGGCAAATTTTGACTTAGGCTGTATTCACAGTGGAACGTTGCGTTTTAATGCGACGTTAAAGTTGCAACGTGTCTGCGTTGAGAGGTAACGCACTGCAAGCAGTGAGTTACCATAACGCAACATTATTCAACGCGACGTTAACGTCGCACTGTGAACGGCCCATAGGATTATCATTGCAGTGCGGTAAGCTGCATTATAAGACTTTATAACGCAGCTCCGCAACGTGCCACTGTGAATGCGAACCTTAAAGTTACTTTTCTTTCAACCAGCAAGTACCGTAATTTTTTTTTACGGGAAATTACATATGTGTCTCCCAAAAGATAATAGGACGATGTATAAGAGGCATTATTGTGGAAAAAAACATTTCTCAGCTTTTATTTACATTTGAGCAAAAAGTGTCCAGTCCAAAATTATTCATACCCTTTACAAACTGTCACAGTCTGTGGGAAAATCCAAAGTTCTATACCATTTCAAATAGTCCAAGCTGTTCTAAAGCATCATAATTACCCTGATTAATTGGGAACAGCTGTTTTATTCAACAGGTGAAATACAGCCGTTCGCTGCAGTTGGTTTGTGAACAGTCATGGATAAGACATAGGAGCTTAGTGAGGACCTGCAGCTGCGTATTGTGGCTGCTCACAAGTCAGGAAAAGACTACAAGGCCATTTCTAAATGTTTTCTAGTTCCAGTGGCTACAGTGCAAAGTATTTAAAAAAAATACAAGATACTCCGCGCTGTGGAAAATCTCAGAGGACGTGGACGGAAGCCAAAACTGACACCTGTGCTGACCAGGAGGATAGTGAGAGAGGTGAAAAAGAATCCAAGGATCACCACCAAGGTCATCCTGCTGAATCTGGGCTCTGCTGGTGGCAATGTATCAAGGCAGACAATCTAACGGACACTGCACACTGCTGGGTTTCACAGATGCAGACCAAGGAGGACGCCACTTCTCCAGATAAGGCACACAAAAGCTTGCTTGGCCTTTGCAAATGCTCATCTGGACAGAGAAGAAGACTTCTGGTCTTCTATGTTATGATCAGATGAAAAAAAATGTAATTGTTTGGTCACAGTGATGTTTCCTTCATTTGGCGTAAAAAAGGAGAAGCTTCCAACCCAAAGAACACCATCCCCACTGTCAAACATGGTGCTGGGAACCTAATGCTTTGGGGGTGTTTTTCAGCCAATAGACCAGGGAACCTAATCACAGTAAACTCAGTGCCGGCATTGTACTTTTTACCGCCCAAGGCCAACTATCTCCATTTGCCCCCGGGCCAACAGAATCCTACACCTCCCCCCAACAAGGCAGGGATTAGATTGTAGGCTCCTCTAAGGACAGTTAGTGACATGATGGGAGGGATTAGATTGTAAGCTCCTTGGTGAGTGACACATTCGGTCAGTGACAGGCAGCTCCGAAAATTACTGTAAGTGCCCGTTCACTGCCCCTTCTTTCCCTGAGTGCCAGATTCGGCAGTTGGTAGCCGCCCACCACTATGTGCAAACTCTGTGTAGCGGGATGAATGTTCGGCAGGCTTACGGCTACTGCCTCCTTGCTGCCTACATCCCGCCCCTTGCTTTTCTGGTGCCTTAGGCCATGGCCTTGTTGGCCTTGCCTAAAATCCGGCCATGAGTAAACGGCACTATGAAAATAGAACAATACATGAGGATTCTCAACGACAACATCAGGCAGTCTGCAGAGAAACTTGGCCTTGGGCACCAGTGGACATTTCAGCATGACAATGACCCAAAACACACAGCAAAAGTGGTGAAGAAATGGTTAGCAGACAACAACATTAACGTTTTAAAGTGGCCCAGTCCTGACTTGAATCCAGTGGAGAATCTGTGGAGGGAGCTAAAGATCAGGGTGATGGCAAGAAGAACCTCCAACCTGATAGATTTGGAGCTCATTGCTAAAAAAGAATGGGCAAAAATACCTGTGGAGACATGCTTGATTCCAGCGCTGTGTGGTCCTCTCCGCCTCCAGCATGTCAGCGATACCCTTGTAAAAGAATAGTTGGCAGGCAGAGCGGCTCACCTTCCTCCACCGGCGGCGATCTGCAGACATCTTGTGTACCGTGCGGCTTCCCCTAGTGACGGCTCCTGTTAAGGACTCATTTGACTCATTAACAGGAGCCGATGAGTCGTTAGCAGGAGCCATCACTAGGGGAAGCCGCGTGGTACATGAGATGTCTGCAGATCACTGCCACTGGGAAGGTGAGCCGCTCTGCCCGCTAACTGTTCCTTTACAGGGATAGCGCTGACATGCTGGAGGCGGAGAGGACCACACAGCGCTGGAATCAATAGGGAGGTGAGTCGCTCTGCAGTTATTGTTACTCGGGGGAGTAGAGACATGTGGGGGGAGGGGGCTGGAGGGGACACAGAGAGGAGGACAGGAAGGGACAAGGGACTGGAGGACAACACGAGGGCTGAAGGGGGCATGGACACACACATAGGAGAGCAGGAGGGGACACAGACACACACGGGAGGGGGCACAGGGACTGGAGGACCACACAGATGGGCTGAAGGGGACACAGACACACATGGGGGGCAGGAGGGGACACAGACACACAAACAGTAGGACAGGAGTAGACACAGTAGGACTGTAGGACCATACAGAGGACCAGAAGGGGACACACACACAGGACAGCAGGGGACACATGGAGTCAGGAGGACTACACAGGGGGCAGGAGAGGACACATGGACAACACAGGAAGACAGGAGTGAACATAGGAGGATAATGGGGGAGAACATGTACAAGACGCTCCTAGAACATAGACGCACCAGGTTTAGTATATATTTTTTCCCCCTCTAAACATAGGTGCGTCTTATATTACAGATCGTCTTATATTCCGAAAAATACGGTATGTCATTTCCCGTCAAAAAATGACTTGCTGGTTGAATAAAAGTAACTTCAGTCAAAATTTGCCAGGGGTATGAATAATTATGGGCAGCAGTGTATGTGTAAGGAACAATTCTGTTCATCTTGGAACTTGCTTTTGCATGTATGCTCTAGGTGTTGAATAATCTTGGCCCAGCTGTCATTATCCTGATCACAACATGACAGTCAGACAAGAATAGCCACAGCAGCACGAATCTCACAGGAAAGACACTGGTGCCCTCACAGAAACATTTTACTTTGCCATAACACACTGCACTGATGAAAACTGCATTTAATGCCAGATAAGGAAGGAGGGAACCTTTACTGCAGTTACCTATTATAGTCAACAGATGGCACAGAGCTATGCATAGGAAGAGCTAGCCTAAGGAAACCATGAATTCAAAGCTAACTGGACAAAAAACGAGCCAGCAGTGGCTTAGAAAATCAGTGAGGGCTTCTGGTACCCTACAAAGGGCTCAATTCACTTCGCATTACCGCAATTGATATTGCAGAAAAAAGCTGATTTTACCAGTTTGTTAAATGTCAATTCTCTTGACTGATACCGCATGGAAAAATAACCAACTAGTGAGGTAAATTACTGACTTGTGTGGTAAATGCCTCAATAAATGTTGATTCACAAAGATTAATGCATTCTGTAAAACAAGTGAGATGTTAAGTATTTTACTTCCAGCCTGGAGCTGTCAGGTAACTGACAATAAGCCTTGAGGTAAACTGCACAGGGCAAGGAGACAGCCAATAGGAAGAGCCACCATGTCCTCACTCCACTGGAGCCGATATACTGCCGGACGGGACAACAGAAAGCCAAATCCTGCATCCCTTTAGATGAGAATATCTATAAACTGATACAGAGAGAGGGCCCTCTAATGACATACATGCAGATTAAAGGGATATTGGGGATGCCTTTTACTATTGTAAGCTGTCACAAGTAGCTCTTGCAAACGAAGGCTCGTGTTTTAGGAAGACCACCTGAAGAATCAGCACAACTCTGGCCAGAAGTGGAAGAACGTCACCATAGCAGGACACAGCTTGCTGCCGAGACCTACTCCACAGCTCGGGCCCAGATTTTTCACAAGGCACTGTAGGCACGTGCCTACAAGCGCCTGATGACGGAAAGGTGACTCACTCCCCTCCCTTAGTGCCTCCCTCCTTCCCTATGCAGAGTCCCGAGCTGAGCATAAATGAGAGGTTACTCACCTGGCTCTCTGAATTTCACTGATGAGATCTCCCTTCAGCTGGAAGCATCTCTAGCTACCTAATCCTTGGGGGCACTTCAAGCTACATAAGATTGAGGGTACTTATTGTTACCTAAGAAGCACCTGTGGCTACCTACGCTGGGCAGGGGAAGTAGAGAGGGAGATTAAAATTGGGTCATCCGGCACACTTGCAGCGCAGTTCGGTGGGGGTTTGTGGGTTCATGCAGGGAGAAGTCTAGGGTGTCAAAACATCTGTGCCTATAGGCTCCTGTGATGTAAATCTGGGCCTGCCATAGCTAGTTAGACTTCTACTGTACCAAACAGGTCATAGTGAATTGAAGCCATGGTTTTCTGTAATTTTCCAAATTATTACCCCATGTGAGAAAATCTTAGTGAGTTCAGAAAAAAAAAACGACTGAATGCGTTGTTTTACCGACCTATTTTTTACTGAAAAGGTCTTAGTGAATTGAGCCCAGTGTGGTCACATGGCTTCCCCACCTCACAGTAATAAGCTAAAGAAGGCTTTTTGGTCTCTTTTAGCATCTTATAGTCTCCTGGTGGTTCTGGGTTACCGTGAGCTATCTGGCTACTCTGTAGTACTGGTTCAAGCCCCATCCCATAGAACCATATCAATCCCTGCCATGCACTAATGCAGTGTTTCTCAAACCTGTCCTTGTGAGTGACTCCCCAATGCTGCATGCTTTGCAGGCAACCTCACCTATGCACAGGTGGGGTAACTAGTGTCTCAGCTACATGGAATCCACCTAGTTGAGACATTAACTACCCCACCTGTGAATAGGTGAGGCTGCCTGCAAAACGTGCACCGTTGGGGAGTCACAAGGACAGTGTTGAGAAACATTGCACTAATAAGTACCAGAAAGCTTGAAACAGGCTGTATGCATGTTATGTTGGTGAATAAGCTGTAGGCTCACTATACATCAGTGGTTCTTGATGTATGCCTGACTATAAGGGGCATAAAGAGATAATTTGCATATTCAGCAGTGATGCATCATGGGAAACCATTACTCACTTAAAGTGAACCCGAGGTAAGAGTTATTTGGAGGCTGCCATATTTATTTCCTTTTAAGCAATACCAGTTGGCTGTCCTGCCGGTCCTCTGCCTCTAATACTTCCAGCCTTAGACCCTGAACTAGCATATGCAGATCATATGTTTCTGATGCTGGGAATACACCATAGATGGGTCCGATAGATAATTTCCGACATGTCCAATATTCCTTCCGATCGTTTTTTGGCTCGACTTCTCATAGAAGTGAATGGAAAAAGATAAGAAAAACGAGCAAAAGATAAGAGAATCGAGCGCAGAATCGAGCAAAAAAAATGATTGGATAGAAAAAGGTATCATGTGTACCCAGCATAACATTATTGTCAGATCTGACAAGATTAGCTGCATGCTTGTTTCTAGTGTTATTCAGACACTACTGCAGCCAAATAGATCAGCAGGGATGCCAGGCAATTGGTATTGTTTAAAAGGAAATATGGTAGCCTTCATATTCCTCTCAAGTCGGGTTCACTTGAAAGTTGAGTTATCACAAATACCTCCTGTTTTAAGAAGGCAATTTTATATTTAGCATTGCTTTTTGGTAAGAGGGCTTATGGGTCTCTTATCCCCTTATTCTTGCCTTGTGGTTCTGGGTCACCATTAGCTATCTGGTTACTCAGCGACCGACTAAATTCTCTGAAATATTGAGCTGGCCAACAAAAGGGGGATATCGATCATTTACCTGGTGTAATTGTGCAAGGCCACCTCAAACCCAAGACCCCTGGTTCCATAAAAATGAATGGGGTGCTGCATCACTAACATCACATGGAAGGCCCATTGGTGGAATTTGTTTCATGCAAAACATTATTGTTATGAAAGATGTTGAGAACTTGTATTCTTTTGCTCGGAGTTTCACTTTAACTCTTGCTGCCAGTTTAGCAAGTTTAACTTCACGGCGGGTACACTTTCAGAACTCAATACCTTGAGATTATAAATGGAGTTGCCATCTCAATTCCTGCTCTTATTTACACAGTATAATTTACAGGTCTACAGCCGACTTTCAGGCTGTTCCACCGCTCTCAATTATTCTATATGGCATCTGCTTATCCAAGGAACATATTCCACACAGGCAGTGCCGCCTCCTGCAAACTGCGCTCTCCTCTTCCAACACAGCTGCTTTTGCTGTTATTTATTCTTGGTATCTGACTGGATATCCCATAATCCTCCTGTTGGTTTGGATCAGTGTGTTTTGTCATTTTGTGTAATTTTACCTGTTCTCTCTGCACACTGATCCTCTTTTATTTCTTTCCAAATCACACAATCCCCTGGGAGCTGAAGGTAAGTCTCCTTTTTTTCTTTATTTATTTACTGCTGTTTATAGACGACATATTAGGAGTATATATATGTTCATATGATTACCAAACGGCAAATGTCTTCAGCATTTTGGGAAAGGAAAAAAATGGCTGATTTTTTTTTTTTTCACTGGTGAAATACCTTAAGCAGGATTTAGCAGGAGAGTGGAAGTAGTGAGTATTCATTTATGTATTTTCTATTGTTCTTGTATCCAGAATACAGTGGAGCTGTGGTGCTATATTTCAGCTTCTACAACAGTACTCGTGTTCACGGAGCTATGAAGGCAGCCATCTTGACCTGTTAATAAAATTCTACTTTCCTGCCCTGTAATGCTGATCTTCATACTTAAAGAGTACCTGAGATGGGGTAGAGTGTAGTATTTATACTTACCTGGGGATTCTTCCAGCCCCATGTGGTCCTTGGGCTCCATCGCTGGCACACAGGCCACTCCTTAGCTCCGTGGTCTCCTCTGGTAGTCTGGCCAGTTGTGCTGTTCTGCACATGCGGGGCCCGGCCCCGAGCACAAGCAGAGGAACGCTCCTGGCCTTGGGAGCACGATGGGCCTTGCATGCACAAAAGAGTGCGATTGTCCAAATTACCTGAGGTGATCATAGGACAGCGGAGTGGCCAGGGAGGACAAAGATGGAGCCCACGGACCACATGGGACTAGAGCAAGCCCCATGTAAGTATAAATATTGCACCATTCACACAGGCAGCAGTAGAAACCACTAATGCTTGTTGGATATGTTCCCTGGGCCTCGCTCCCTGCTGGGTACATACGCGGATGTACTGTGCCTGCGCGAGTAGAGCTCAGACACCGTCTAAGAGAAGGTCCTGGGCAGCGGCAGTGCTCTCCAGGAAGATGTGGGATAGCCTCTGCAGAAGCCGGTGTCCTCTCCTAGAGGCAACTCTCAGCAGCCCAATGCAAATTGTGCACTGCATCCTTCCCCATTTAAGAACCTGCTTCCCAAGTGCAGCAGTAGAGAGAGAGGCCTGAGCGTGAGCTGGGGGACAGTTTACCGATATGCAAAACAGATAATTATTACCACTGGAACACCAGTGAAAAGTTGAGTCTGATGCATCTGGCACAGGGTCTTGCTTGCAGGCTATAACCTCTGCACCCCCCACTCCTCTGGAAGTGCCAATGACTGAATGTTCCATATCCTTTTAGAGTGCTTAAAGTAAATCTGAAGCAAGATTTTAAAAAAACAATAACAAATATTTACCTAAGGAAAAGGAAGGCTCTGGGTCCAAATGAGCCTTCCCGTTCCTCTCATGGTCCCTGTGTTCCAGCAATGGATCCCCGGGTTGAATTCTCCCGCCGCAGGAGGCTTCAGAGTTCTTCTGTCCACGGGAAGAAGGGAAACATTGATAAAGACATACTTATAATGCCTTTGTGAACAGTTAAGATGGCAATACATCAGGCGACTTGGCGGCTGATCGGCCATCTGATTCTATTATTTTAATCGAATTGGATGAAAATCGGTGCCGCCAAGTGCATGCCCGACCCACAATACAACCTATTTCAGGACGAAAATGGCTTGCATTATTGGTCGCGCATGCTGCAAGATGTTAGGCTGACTTGCACGATTGGTTGTGCGACGGGAACGGCAAGCAATTTCGCGATGATCGATGAACGTGATGAAACCCCTCATGCTGTCCTTCTCTCATGTAAATGTCACCCCCTTGCTTGTCCCTCCACTGCTCTGAGCGCATTCCGCTCTCCATACTCACGCGCCCCGTGTGGTTTTCTAGTAAGGGCACACGTGTGACATCATACACGCGTGCCCTTACTAGGAAACCACGTGGGGCGCGTGTATGCCGAGGAGGAATTCTGGAAGCCAGCGGGGGACAAGCGGAGGCCGCGGACAGGTAATGTATATTTTACACATGGCACCGGGGGACATTTACATTAGGGGGACAGCGGCGGATGCGGCGCACAAGGCCGATTCCAGTCTGCTCAGATTCGATGAGAGAGAGATTCATCTCTTGGTCGAATCTGCCCATCATCGCTAGATGCATGGCTACCTTAACCATTTAAGTACCAGCGGTCTGTGCCCCTATAAGGACCAGAGACCGATACAATAACGACAGAATACTGACGAATCGCCGCATATACCCGCTGCAACCGCCGTGCACGCCAGGATCCTCAGGACACCCACTCTGCCATCTCTATGACGGCAGAGTCATGTGAGTCGGTCAGGAGCCGCTTTCATTGGCTCCTGACTGTGTCTATCAATGTAAGCCAATGGGAGCTGCTTACGTTGATAGACACGGCCAGGGGCCAATGAAATCTGCTCCTGACCGGCTCACAGAGCTCTGCAGTCATAGAGACAGGCAGAGCAAGTGAGCTGCGGCGGGAGGGACAAAAACGGCCGATGCGCGCTGCGGCGTTGAATTGAAAGCTACACCCTGGCAGCCAGGTAGCCATCAAAACAGGGTGTAGATTTCAATTAGTTTAGTCCTTAAGTAGTTAAGATAAGTGAAAACAATAAACACACCTTGCTGGAAACTTAACCCCTTACCACCACCTGAATAAGATTCTTTCAGCTAGGTGATTACTAGACTATACAGTATACTGAGGAGTTGATAGCAACCCCCCTGTGAAGGAACATGGTCCAGTCTTGCAGAGCTGACACTTTTTGTATCTGAAGGTGTCCGGATGATTTTAGGCTTTGTTTCACATTATAAATTGCCAGCGCTATCACAACCGCTGATCAGGGGCGGAATGACAACTCATGGGGCCCCCGGGCAATAGAATATTATGGGGCCCTGTACCAGTGTTGGCCCACATTCCAAGTTTTTGTACAGACTAAGACATAATAATTTACTGACAACAGATATCTTACACTGATAAACGCCCCTGCGCCGCGCATAGCGTGGTGCGCCGAAAAATGGGTGTAGTCACGCAACAGAATGTGGGTGTGGTCATGGGTGGGGCAAAATATACATGACCTTAGCAGTGGTGTAAAAGGTCTGCCGAGGAAGTCTGAACTCTGCCATAGTGTTTCCTCCCAAAATACATGTAATCTGACAGCATTTCACCAAAAATCCATGCAATATGGCAGAGGTTTATTTATTTATTTAGAGGTTCCTCCAAAATACAGATAATATGGCAGTCGTTCCCCCCAAAAAAGACATAATCTGGCAGGAGCGGTTCCCCCAAATACACATAATTTGGCAGCGGTTCCCCAAAATATGCGTAATCTGGCAGCGGATCACTCAAAATACATGTAATCTGGCAGCAGTGGTTCCCCCAAAATACACATAATCTGGAAGCAGCGGTTCCCCCAACATACACAATCTGGCAGTGGTTCCCCCAAAATACACTTAATTCTGCAGCTGTTTCCCAAAATACACTTAATCTGGCTGCAGCGGTTCCCCAAAAATAGTTAATCTGGCAGCAGTTCCCCGAAAATAGGTGCCCCAGTATAGGTAACCAGGTTAAAATGTATCCCCAGTGGAAGTAACCAGGTCTATAGGTGTTGCCTGTGCAGGTATCCAGGTCCATGGGTGTCCCCAGTTTAGATAGCCAGGTCTATAGGTGTCCCCAGAATAGGTAGCCAGGTCTATGGGTGTCCCCAGAATAGGTAGCCAGGTCTATGGGTGTAACCAACAAGAAAATGATGTGAAATCTTGCACTAATCACACGAGGCTTGGAGGGTATATAATGCAGCCACTAGCAGCTCCTTGATCCTGGCTGAAGGAATAACTGTGGTAGTGGAAGAAGAAACAAAAAGGAGAGCTCCGTAGTGCATTAAAGTTATTTTAATCCTCAAACACGCAAAGTATTAAGAACACTTACTGAAAGACAATAATACATGAGCATATCATGGGCTGAAAACCCTGTCAGACAACCATGGGTGGCAACCTGTTCCTCCTCTGTGGCCTGCAGTGGATGGGTGTCCCAGCTGGTGGTGGACAATGGGTGCCTTCCCTCTGGTGCCCGTGTGCAGTAAGGTCACTGTACACGGGCACCAGAGGGAAGGCACCCATTGTCCACCACCAGCTGGGACACCCATCCACTGCAGGCCACAGAGGAGGAACAGGTTGCCACCCATGGTTGTCTTACAGGGTTTTCAGCCCATGATATGCTCATGTATTATTGTCTTTCAGTAAGTGTTCTTAATACTTTGCGTGTTTGAGGATTAAAATAACTTTAAAGGTCTACAGGTGTCTCCAGAATAGGCAGCCAGGTCTATAGGTGTCCACAGTATATATAGCTAGGTCTATAGGTGTCCCCAGGAACGGAGGCAGCCAGTGAAAGGGAGCGATGGGCACAGCGGCGGAGAAGGGGGAACATTCCCCTTCCCTCACCTTGGAACCCCCCTTACTGGCTCTCCCCTCCGGATTAATGTTTAAGTCTCGGCGCAACGGCTGACAGCGGCCGGGAACTTACCGCTGTTCTTCCAGCCGGCGGAGGGAGCTGTGATCTGTGCGCCGCTAGTCTGGTCTTGAGTAGACCAGACTAGCGGCACTCAGATCACAGCTCCCTCCGGCGTCTGTATAACAGCGGTAAGTCCCCGCCCACTTTCGGCCGCTGCACCGAGACTTAAACATTAATCCGGAGGGGAGAGCCAGGCAGAGGTGCTCCAAGGTGAGGAAAGGGGGGGAGATGTCCCCCCTTCTC
Organism: Hyperolius riggenbachi; assembly: GCF_040937935.1. Taxonomy (NCBI): domain Eukaryota; kingdom Metazoa; phylum Chordata; class Amphibia; order Anura; family Hyperoliidae; genus Hyperolius; species Hyperolius riggenbachi. The sequence continues at coordinate 332,834,018 of NC_090651.1, forward strand.
TGCCGCTGTGCCCATCGCTCCCTTTTACTGGCTGCCTCCCCTACTGCCCAGGGTGCTCCGGCAAGCCCTCCCTGACCACGGGCCCTTGGTCCGTGCCCGAGTGGTCAGTCTGCCCCTGGTGCTGATCGATTTATTGAGCTTTTTTTTTAAAAGAGCTTTTCCCTACGCTTTGCTCTTAGAAAAGCACTTTTGTAAGCGCTTTTCTAAGCGCTTTTGCTGAGCGATTACAATTTTCACTTCCTGACGTTAGTCAGGAAGTGAACTCTATGACTCGGAAATGAATAAATACAATGTATTTATTCATAAAAGCACTCAGGAAATTGCAATGTAAAACGCTTTTTCAAGCGCTTTGCGATTTCCCTATACCTTCCTTAGAGCCAAAGCGCTCAGAAAATTGTACATTTAGTGCAGTCGTGATTTTAATAAAATCGAAGCGCGCACATGTGAACAGTCTCATAGGAGATCATTGCACAAGCGCTGTTATGGCGATTTCTAAAATCACCAGCGCTTAAAAAAAATGGAAAAAGCTCATAGTGTGAACAAGCCCTAACAGCACAGAGGCGGAGCTGTGTTGCTCCTAGTACTTGTGGTAATGTGTGCCCTAGCATACAGCATTTCAAAAAAAAAAAAGTTGCTTTAATCAATAGTTGTCCTTTCAATATGTGTGTGTGTGTGTGTATAGGTAAAGCATTTTGATATGTCCTTGGTCGGATAAAGGAAAACTGTAATGCAAATTACAATATTCATAGATCTAGCCTAAAATTGATACAAGAAAATAATAGTGATGTGGATCATTAACAGAATGACCAACATAATTCAAGGCAACAGTCTTTGATTAATAAAACAAGCTTAAAAGAGTCCAGACACGTTGTGGTTCTGTGGCATCGATAGGATCACAGTAGGTTCTGACTACTGGCTGGGAAAAAATAGACCTCAAAAGCAGAGACTGCATGGTACTAGCTGAAACTCTGGCCAGCAGCAAAAGCACTAAGCTCTGTGCCAACTCTACATTAACACAGGCCAAGCACACAAGATGGCAGGATCCTTTTCATCCAGAGAGACACGAGTCAGCTCTAACCATGGAACATAAAGGTTTCCTTCTGGGGAATCCTCAGGGTGCACAATTTTAGCCTGAGGTAGCAGCCATCCTAAACTGCAGGGTGAGCTCAATGTGTGTATTAAGTCTTGTGTATTGATCCGATGAGCATGTAATGCCACTGTACCTTCTTTCTTGTATGATGCCCTTGACAGCTGCTTCTTCCTCAGTCCCAGCTCAATCTTTCTCCCAACCACATGCAAACTTAATCAATGCTCCAGTACACGACAGACACATTTTTCAAGAATAATCTCTCCCTGACATTGCTGTAGAAAGTGTTTTTACAGACCAAACAGGTGGATAATGTTGTGCTTGCCAGAGGAAGTTCTGAGTTTTGGTCCGCTTTAAGCAAACAAGTGGTCTTATCTGTTTGGCAAAAATTAGCTAGCATCCCCGTGAGGTCCTCCTGAAGTTGTAATTAAGGCATAATGACATTTATTTATGTCTGCAAAATAATGTCCAGTGTATATAAGCTGTGTTTTAACATTTAACAATGTTTAAAGAAGGCTTATTGGCCAAAAGTAGCTTACTATTTGTTTTCCTCTAAGTTAGCCAATAAATGGTATCATCCTAATTGAAAACATTTTGCTTTTACTGATGGCTAACATGGTACAACATTCTACTGCTTCTGTCAGGGTAGGAAATGTGGTGTGGCCTGGCAGGAACAGCCAGCAAGGTTGTGGAGACGAGAACTGGCATGTGGAGGAAAGAGGCAGAAGGTGGAAAAATCAATATGGTGGGCCCAAAGTGGGTCTTTTGGAGCATGGAGTCCATTTGCAGTTGCAACCTCTGAGGCCCCTATCCCTATGCAACTGCCAGAGATAGATCTGCCAGTGGCAGACCCCTCATTGACACACCCTCAGGACCAGACAAGAAACCCCAATGCCAGGTCTCAGTGAGATGCCAAGTGACCAGATTACTTTACTTGCTGTTGCATGTTCACTCTGAATCCTATCTGTTGTTTTTAATCACCCCCCACAACAAAGTAACATCATTCTCCCCCTAATACAGTATAATCCCTTTATAGGGGTATCAAATTCAAATACAAAGTGGGTCGAAATTGAACATAGGAACCAGGTCATGGGCCAACTTCAATGTTTAATAGCCACCTCCTTCCCTTATAAAGTTCCCTGGTGTCCAAATGCCCCCGCCCCTCTCTTCCCTATACAGTTCCCTGGTGCCTAAGGCCTCCTTCCTTCCCTATGCAGTTCCCTGGTGTCTAGTGGTCCTCCCTCCCCATACAGTTACCTGGTTTCCAGTGATCCCCCCCCCCCCGCCCCTATACAGTTCCCGGGGCTCTGGTGCTTTGCCCCTCCCTCCCCCATATGGCTTTCCTGGTGATCTAGGGCTTCACATCCAATATACAGTGGCTTGCGAAAGTATTTGGCCCCCTTGAAGTTTTCCACATTTTGTCACATTACTGCCACAAACATGAATCAATTTTATTGGAATTCCAAGTGAAAGACCAATACAAAGTGGTGTACATGTGAGAAGTGGAACGGAAATCATACACGATTCCAAACATTTTTTACAAGTAAATAACTGCAAAGTGGGGTGTGCGTAATTATTCAGCCCCCTGAGTCAATACTTTGTAGAACCACTTTTGCTGCAATTACAGCTGCCAGTCTTTTAGGGTATGTCTCTATCAGCTTTGCACATCTAGAGACTGAAATCCATGCCCATTCTTCTTTGCAAAACAGCTCCAGCTCAGTCAGATTAGATGGACAGCGTTTGTGTACAGCGGTTTTCAGATCTTGCCACAGATTCTTGATTGGATTTAGATCTGGGCTTTGACTGGGCCATTCTAACACATGGATATGTTTTGTTTTAAACCATTCCATTGTTGCCCTGGCTTTATGTTTAGGGTTGTTGTCCTGCTGGAAGGTGAACCTCCGCTGCAGTCTTAAGTCTTTTGCGGACTCCAAGAGGTTTTCTTCCAAGATTGCCCTGTATTTGGCTCCATCCATCTTCCCATCAACTCTGACCAGCTTCCCTGTCCCTGCTGAAGAGAAGCAGGAGCATGATGCTGCCACCACCATATATGACAGTGGGGATGGCGTGTTCATAGTGATGTGCAGTGTTAGTTTTCCGCCACACATAGTGTTTTGCATTTTGGCCAAAAAGTTCCATTTTGGTCTCATCTGACCAGAGCACCTTCTTCCACATGTTTGCTGTGTCCCCCACATGGCTTGAGGCAAACTGCAAACGGGACTTCTTATGCTTTACTGTTAACAATGGCTTTCTTCTTGCCACTCTTCCATAAAGGCCAACTTTGTGCAGTGCATGACTAATAGTTGTCCTATGGACAGATTCCCCCACCTGAGCTGTAGATCTCTGCAGCTCGTTCAGAGTCACCATGGGGCTCTTGACTGCATTTCTGATTAGCGCTCTCCTTGTTAGGCATGTGAGTTTAGGTGGACGGCCTTGTCTTGGTAGGTTTACAGTAGTGCCATACTCCTTCCATTTCTGAATGATCGCTTGAACAGTACTCCGTGGGATGTTCAAGGCTTTGGAAATCTCTTTGTAGCCTAAGCCTGCTTTACATTTCTCAATAACTTTATCCCTGACCTGTTTGGTGTGTTCTTTGGACTTCATGGTGTTGTTGCTCCCAATATTCTCTTAGACAACCTCTGAGGCCGTCACATAGCAGCTGTATTTGTACTGACATTAGATGACACAAAGGTGCACTCTATTTAGTCATTAGCACTCATCAGGCAATGTCTACTGGCAACTGACTGCACTCAGACCAAAAGGGGCTGAATAATTACGCACACCCCACTTTGCAGTTATTTACTTGTAAAAAATGTTTGGAATCATGTATGATTTTCGTTCCACTTATCACGTGTACACCACTTTGTATTGGTCTTTCATGTGGAATTCCAATCAAATTGATTCATGTTTGTGGCAGTAATGTGACAAAATGTGGAAAACTTCAAGGGGGCCGAATACTTTTGCAAGCCACTGTAGCTTTCCTGGTGGTCTAGAATGGACCAAACATAATGCAAAAGGAAAACCACTTGCGGACCAAATTTGATGTCGTTGAGGGCCAGATTTGGTCAGTTTGACATGTATGCTGTATAGTAAACGCCAAGTAACCAGGCAAAGTAGTTTACTATATCAGAAGTTTACTTAATCAAAGAATTGGTCATACTCACGCACTTAAAATATACTACAGTGCTGTATCTACAGTAAATTCAGGCAGTAATGGGGAGTCATTTTTTTCTTTTCAATGTTTCAGCAAGCGAGCACAGACATTATGTAAGCTAGATCAAAATGCACAGTGCTCAATATTCAGGGATTTGTATGCAATAATCATGCAACAGCTTGCACAGGAAGCATAGGTCTCACTAGTTAGTGCAGGTACAGTACTGATAGTGTGCTTAACTGTCCACATTTCTGTGCAGCCTGGATGATACTGTAGTGTTGGAGCCTTGCACAAGCAAGTCACAGATGACAGACAAGTCCCTCAGTAATCAGGTAGTAGCTTACAAAGGAAGTATAGGTCTCACCAGCTGGTGCTTTTGAGGTTATCCATGCAGGCCTGTGCAGATAGAGAGCAGGCTACAAATGTCTGCCAGCTCAGCCACTGACCACAGCTCATGGGTCTCTGACTGATGTATGATGCATACGCCCAACCACTTTCCACTATAACTGGATACAGAATACCGAAAGGGGCAAAAAACGGCTTTACTACAACAGAAGTTCTATTAGGCCGGTTCACATTAGCGTTAAAAAACGGACGGTAAGCGGAGCGGATGCTGTACAAACGGATGCAAATGGATCCATTGTTAACTTATGGAACCGTTCACATGCGTCCATTTATACAGATCCGTTGCGTACATTCCGCTGAACGGAACACAACTTTGCTGCAGCACCTATTTTTCTGGACCGCTGAGCCCAGTGGACCGGAAACGGAAGATGAAGCCCTGCATTGGGGGCAATGAGAGAATGGAACATTTCTTCACATTAGTGCAGAAACGGACCGTTAGGGAGCAAAATCCACTGGGGGGGGGGGGGGGGCGGTCTGGGGGTACGCAAACCAGGCCGTACCTGAGCGGGCAGGTGAGGGAGGGAGGGTGCAGTAGCCAGGTGGGTGAGGGAGGGAGGGTGCAGGCCAGGTGGGTGAGGGAGGGAGGGTGCAGCAGCCAGGCGGGTGAGGGAGGGAGGGTGCAGCAGCCGGGTGGGTGAGGGAGAGTTAAAACTTACCCAGGCTTCCTTCTTCAATTGCTGCCAGGTGGTTTCTTCCAGGCTTCAGTCTTCTTCCGCCTCAGTTGCGTCCCACTTCGCGTCATGTGACTACGCTTCCTCCTTCAACCCGGAAGGAGGAAGTTGGTTTTAGGTACCACCCACCTAAAACAAGCATGCGGCATATCCAGTAAAACTCCAGTTAAACATCTGATCTGCATGCTTGTTTAGGGTCTATGGCTAAAGCCATGGCTACACTCGAATAGATAATTTCCGACAGGTTCGATCTGTTTTCTGATCGATTTGCATAGAAGTGATCAGAAAATTGATCGGAAATCCGATCGAATCTGTCAGAAATTATCTATCGACCCATCTATCTAATGGGAAATTGCATAGTGTGTACCAGGCTTTAGGCCCCGTTCACATCTAAAATCGCAAAACGCTAGCGATTACTGCTAGTGTTTTGCAGGAGTGATTTTTCTGCAATTAACGCGGAAAAATCACTGGACACTAGCGTTTTGGGAACGATCGCGATTAGTGGTTCTATACATGCTAATCGCGATCACTCAGGAAATGCCACCAAAACGCTGCATGTAACGCATTTGCGGTTAACGCTAACTGCAAAACACTGCCATTGCAAACCATGGGCTAGCGGTTTTTAAAAACCGCTAGCGGTTTGCGGTGAGCGGGAATCGCGCGATTCCCGCTCAAGTGGGAATGGACCCTTAAGTGTTAGGCAGAGGATCAGAAGGACTGCCAGGCAATGTGCATTGTTTAAAAAATAAATAAATATGGCAGCCTCCATATCCCTCTCACTTCGGGTATCCTTTAAATGTAAATATTGGGCAGCTAATCGGTTCTCAGATCTTTCCAGGTGGGCGAAATCAGTACTGCTTTATAATTTCATTACTAACCAAAGGGCATATCTGGTACAGTTCAGTTACCCTGTGAGGATTTCACTACAATGTTGCCTTTTTAAAGGTTTTATTTATAAATCCATGTGTGCTTGTGGGTGCCATTATAGATGAGTTTGATATAATCTATGGGTTAAAATACTATGCCATACCTCAGAACTTGCATTATCAGAATAGTACACACACAGCCACCTAACATGGAGACTGAATGCAACACTTAGCTTTCACCTTCTATGCCGCACAATCAGATGGCAGGGCGATGGGCCAATCAGAGCCAGGCAGCTTATCGGCACTCATTTGAGACTTGAATCAGACCTCACTGAGGTTTGCTAGGAAAGCAAATAGCTCCTGCCTTCATTTTGTATTTCGATCACTTTAGCAGTTAATAGAGCGTGAGTCCTGCATTGCACATCAAAAAGGGAGGAAAGAAAGAATGACTACATGTTTGAAAAAGCAATAAAGATTAACTTTTTAAAGAGGGTTAAAAAAAAAAAAAAAACTTCTCTTGAAAAATGGTTCCCACCTGCTGGGTGTTGCCAGGAGGCGCCATCACTGCTGCGTCTCACTAAGAGCAAAGCTCTGACAACTCTCAGTTACAAAAAAAAAAACACATTAATTAAAAAGCATTAATAACAGAGAAATGGCCCCACTCTCTTCAATAAGCAGCCTCCTGGTTCCCTGGCCTAGCTGGGGGTTCGGAAGCCTCCCGCAGGGACACATCTTTGCTTTGCTCAAATGAACAGCCTTATTAAAACCCTGTGAGATTGCCTGCAAGCTCCCTACATGTGTGACACGCACATATTAACCCCTCTCCTGACAGAGACTTCTAGGAGGAAGCTTTCTGGTGTGTGCTGATTAAAAAAAACACACAAAAAGCTGCAACCGGCTCCGGTCTAATGAAAAAGCAGGATATGGATTTACAACTGGACCCTCGTTGAATTTTTTTATTTTTTTTAAAGGCCACTATAGTTATCAGACACCACATGTTTCCTGACTTTAGTGTAATTTAAAGCTAAAATGCTCGAAACAGGTGCCTAGTCATGTGATTATGCCTACAAAATATTGCGTGGTCGTGAAGAGGTGGTGTTGATTGACTCTAAAGATCCTATCTCAGACAAAAGGAAAGCCAGGTTTGAGCAAGACCTTGAATGCTAATGGATGAGAATCTATGGAGGAGAGGGTGGTCCAATGTGTCGAAAGTGGAAGTGAGATCTAGCAAATGCCAGGTTATTGGCTACTTTAAGTAGGGCAGTTTAGGTGAGTGGTTGAGGCGGAATCCAGATTGTAGGTTATGAAACAAGAGAATTAGTGGTAAGGTGACAGACTAAGTTAGAGTAGATGTGGCATTTACAGAGAAACTGCGACCAAGAATTGAACTTTATCCCAATCAGTAGCTGATACCCCCTTTTACATGAGAAATCTATTCCTTTTCACAGACCATCAGGGGGCACTGTATGACTGTTATTGTGGTGAACTCCCCCCCACCCCCCGCACAAGAAACTCTTGAGTACGTGCTCCTGGCAGTTTCCTGTCTGGGAACCTTCCTGCATTGTGGGAAATAGCTGTTTACAGCTGTTTCCAACTTCCAAAAATACGTGCAGCAGCTACATCACCTGCCAACAGTAAAAATGTCAAACAAAATAGAGAGATCCCAACACTACTACCCAAACCTTGATCCACCAAGGAGTCGACCAGCTTGTCCCCTCGTCCACCACAGAGTAACTTCAACAGAAAGAAAACAATGCTGGGTCTCCACCTAGATTTAAAGAGAACCTGAACTGAAAATAAAAAGTCAAAATAACAATACACAGGTCATACTTACCTCCTGTGTAGTCGGCTCCTCAATCTCTTTCTCCTCTCCTGCGTCCCATTTGTCCACTGTGATCAATGGATTTCTCCGTCCTCCATTTTAAAAATGGCCATTACCCCCTAACAGCTCGCTGGTCAACACACTGTTAAACTGTAACATCGCCACTTGAGCCATAGGGAAACATGGACATTACCTTGCACATTCAGTTGTAACTGACAGCTGCTGATATATAACTGACAGCAACTGGTATATTTCAGTTATGACAAAATATTGTCAGAACTTGAAGGGATCACTGTAAGAAGAAAATGGAGAGCCTTTGAGAGGAACTGACAGTGAGGTTATTATGTAATATTCATTTGCAGCTACGTCATGTGTTAATTTTAAATATTTTTACACACTCCAGGTTCCCTTTAAGGCCTGTCTGCCTGTTTATTGCAAGTGTCACAGTGCAAAGCACAACGTTGTGACCACAATGGTCTTTCTCAAGCACTTGAGAAAGACCATTGCGGTCGAAACGTTGTGCTTTGCACTGTGACACTTGCAATAAACAGGCCGACAGGCCTTAAATCCAGGTGGAGACCCAGCATTTTTTTCTTTCTGCAACAGTAAAAATTTCACCATGTAATACATGTCAGAATGTAAATCAGGGATTTAAAAGATTTTACAATGGGCAAACACTGACTAAATCATTTCTAAATAATTATTGTAAAAATTAAGCACTTTTTTATTACATTATTTTCACTGGAGTTCTTCTTTAAGTAGTTTGGGAGAGAAGGGGAGGAGAGAGATAGGTAGGTAGTTGGACAGGGAAGAGGTTTTTTTTAGTATAGGCTTTCTTCTCAGACATAGGTCAGGCAGCATCTTGGGTAATCTCAAACTTTTGACTTCATATTTATATGGTCATATACAGTATGTGTCTTCTGCTGGGATTTCAGCTTGATCAACAGATTCTCTTTCAAACCCAACTCCAGGGCTAGGTAGTATAAATGGGGGATTATTGCTGTGTGTGTCCTTTTTGGAAAGTCTCCTAATTTTCATCCCCTAGAAGCTACATTTAGCTTCTTGGTTTTAATACCAAAACTGGCAGCCCAAAGACAAAAAATTGAGATCTAATTGAGCAGGATGAAAGTTATTTTTGATGGAGACATCACACCGCAAGAAATGCACACATGGTTATGACACCTCCTACACTATTCAAATTCAAAATAAAAGCTTTTTATGGAGGCTTTAAAGAAAACCTGAACTCAAGATTAAAAGTCAAAATAAGCATACACAAGTCATACTTACCTTCCATGTAGTCTACTCCTCAGTGTCTTTCTCCTGTCCCGTGTCTTCACTGTGATCAAGGGAATTTTCCGTCCTCCATTTTGAAAATGGCTATTACCCCATAACAGCTTTCTGGTCAGCACACTGTTAAACTGTAACATCCCCCACTTGTGCCATAGGGAAACATGGACATTACCTGGTACATCAGTTTTCCTCTCAACTATAATTGACAGTAACTGATATTTTACGGACAGCAACTGATATATTTCAGATCTGACAAAATGTTGTCAGAACTGGAAGGGATTATTTTCAGAAGAAAATGGTGAGCTTCTGAGAGAAACTGATGGCAAGGTTACTATGTAATGTTCATGTGAAGTTACCTCATGTGTTTATTTTAAATATTTTTACTCAGTACAGGGTCTCTTTAAATAAATAAAGTTTCTTCTCCTAAACAAGTCAACATTTGCTCTACATTCTGTAGAACTTGGTCACACTGGTTTCTATATTTAACAAGCACTTCCTTTAAAGAGACACTGAAGCGAAAAAAAAACGATGATATTATGATTTGTATGTGTAGTACAGCTAAGAAATAAAACATTAAGATCAGATACATCAGTCTTATTGTTTCCAGTACAGGAAGAGTTGAGAAACTCCAGTTGTTATCTCTATGCAAAAAAGCTATTAAGCTCTCCGACTAACTAAAGCAGGCCATACACTGGCTCGATTCACGGCCGTTTCGACAGCAGATCCGATCCTGGGATCGGATCTGCTGCCAATCGCTTGCGCTAAACGCACCCGCCGATCCGATTCCCTCCCGAAATCGGATCGGACCGTCGATCGCGCCGTGCGGGAAATTACCCTCGATCGCCCGGCGGTAGGAGCGCGTCGCTTGCGGCGTACGATTCGGGCCCGATCCGAGCATGTATACATTACCTGAAGCTGGCTCCGGGGTCCTCTTCTCCTCGCTGCACCGCATTTCCGCATCTCCCAGTGTACGCTTATACTTCCTGTGTCACTCCGGTGACCAGGAAGTTGAAATAGAGGGCGCTCTATTTGAACTTCCTGGTCACGGAGTAACACAGGAAGCGCCGGGATGGAGCAAGAACAGCAGTGCGGTGCAGTGCAGAGAAGACGCCCGGGAGCCAGCCTCAGGTAATGTATACGGAGGGGGGGACAGGCGGCAGGAGCAGCTGAACAGATTGTGATCGGTTTCAGGCTGAAATCGATTCACAATCTGTTTGCAGTAAAGGCAGCCATACGATCCCTATCTGATCAGATTCGATCAGATAGGGATCTGTCAGCTGGTCGATCTAATGGCACATCGACCAGTGTATGGCCACCTTAAGTCGTGAAGAGGGCTGTTATCTGACTTTTATTATCTCAACTGTAATTGAACTGTTTACTTTTCCTCTGCTAGAGGAGAGTTCATTACTTCACAGACTGCTCTGAAAGACTCATTTTGAATGCTGAGTGTTGTGTAATCTGCACATATTATAGAATGATGCAATGTTAGAAAAAACACTATATACCTGAAAATAAAAATATGAGAATATTTTCTTTGCTGCGAATCTTCTAGTAATTATTCATAGTACACAACCAATTCATTATATCATATATTTTTTTCGCTTCAGTGTCTCTTTAAGCTGTGGAGCCACAGATACATTCCCTGCTGCTACAGTCTCAAAATGAAATGTTTTCAGACTGTATTAGCCAACAGATTAGTAGGGAAAACAAGATATTGTAAAAATGATAATTGCAAAGTGAAAATTTCATTATGTGAGATTTCAACAACCATTTTTGCCCAAAGAAGGGGAATTCACTCCCTGACACTTTTCTGATATCTTTTAAAAACATATTTTTTATATCTAGTTTTCCTATCCTGATGCTGCAACAGTGAACCTGTCAGGGTAATAAGAGGAACCAGAGCTGTAATCAAGTAAGCATGAGTTGTAAAAACTGCCTACCAGCAGAACTGGGAGTATTATCAATCACTACCTGGATATGAAAAAGGAATACTTTTTATTTCTAATACTAATTTCAATGGACCCATTCAGATATGTACCGCCATATCTGTTGTCCATTTCTTCCATTGCAGTGACGGAATGCACTTTCCAAACCGGGGGGGGGGGGGGGGGGGGGTAGGGGGGGGGGGATATTAGCAGGTTCCATGTATGCTGAAATCTATTGAAAATCGCTGTGCAGTGTGTGGGCTAGCAAAAGATCTAGAAAGTCGATCTGGCCATACATTCAGTGACGTGTGGCTGCCTTTGCCTAGCAGTACTGACAGGGATTGATAGTCTTTCCCAAGCTGATCCTAGACATGGTTGTGCTAGCCAGTGACTTTAGCTCAGAGCTATATAAAGTACAGTCATCTAGGTAAAGGTGGCCTTACACTCGTTAGATTAGCAGCAGATAGATCATCAGATAGGTTTCTGATCTATCTGATGTGTTTAGGAACATTTTTTACTAGGAACAGATTTCCAATAGATTTCAGTTTGAAATCTAGTGAAAATCGATCTGATGCCATTTTTTTGCCATCAGATTTCCATTAGGGCCAATGCAAAATGATAAGCAATCTCAACAGATCGACCTAGATTTTCCACCCTGCCAGATCGATTGAGATCCATCGAAATCAGCCGCAAATCGATCGATTTGGTAATTTGAAAGAATCGATTTCTGATCGATTGATTCTATAGTGTTAGTTGTTAGTTAAAGAGCCTTGATAGCGTAGCTGATGTAAAAATAATCAGTAACAATAAGAAAAAAGGGTTGGCACAAACCATGGTTATTTCACAAGCTACCACTGAAAAAGTGCATGAGAAATAATGTCCTCATTTGAATCTACAATGCCTGTAACAAACCTGAGATGGTGTTGGAGGGTGAGGGGGGAGAGAAATACATACCTGGTGCTTCCTCCAGGCCGATCACTGCCTCATCGTCCTCCTCTTGGATCTGAAAATTGGCCCCATAAAGTCTGTGGCCTGGCCACTACTACTGTGCAGTGCTATGGAGTTGGTACAAGAATCAGACTCAGTTTATGAAACCACCGACTCAGACTCCAGGTACCCAAAATAGCTCTGACTCAGACTCCTCGACTCCTTAGTCTAATAGTCATTCTCAACCTTTTTACCCTGGAGGAACCCTGCAAATAACTTTTGGATCTCAAGGAACTCCTGGAAACAGTTTTTTGATCTTGAGAAACCTCTGCATTTATTTTTCAGGAGGCATGGTCTTTAAAAGTAGGTGAGGCTGTTTTTTTCACTACCCCCTATTACACTGCCACTCATAGTGTGCTCATTATTATTCTGACCCCAGTTTAGTGCTTCTTTTTACAGTACCCCCTATTATAATGTTTTCTATTATACTTCCTCCGCGATGGGGGAAAATGCCAAGGAACCCCTGCATCGTCCTCAAGGAACCCTGGTTGAGAAAGCCTGGTCTAATACTTACCAGGGTTCTGGATTTGGTACAAAAATAATCAGAGTCCTGACTCAGACTCCTCAGTTTGTGAAACCACCAACTCAGTCAGACTCCACAGCCCTGCTACTGTGCAGACAGAACACTCCTGGCCGGGGGAGTGACTGCCCAGAATGACCGATTTTCTGGAGCCAATTTCAGAAGAGCCAGGAAGCTAAGGACAACGGTGAGGGATCGATCAGCCTAGAGGAAGCCCCAGGCATGTATATTTTCCCACTTTAGTAGTGTGGTACTACTTTAGTAGTGTAGTTGAAGTAGTGTCAAATCAGTTTGAGCACAAAAAAAGAGACAAGTGTTTAGGTCATTATGAAGTGCTGAATTGTTGAGCCATTGACAAATAACAAGCTCAACCATACCGCACCTTCTATTGACCTGGAGAACGGTGTGGTCTCAAAAAATGCCTTGTGCTCAAATTAATTTGATACATTGTAAACTGACATTCTAGGAGTAAGCCAACACTTGCCTCACTTTAAAACGTTTTAGATATTTCATCATTGTGGGCAGTGGCAACTATACTACATTATGTGTTTTCTTCAAGGGCAGACAGTGGTTGTTAACCTCCTTGCCGGTCTAATTAATCCTGCAAGGAGGCAGCGCAGAACTTTTTTTTTATTTTTTTTAAATCATGTAGCGAGCCCAGAGTAAGCAGGAAATCCCGTTCAGAACGGGATTTCCTGCAGGGCTTCCCCGGTCGCCATGGCGACGGGGCGGGATGACGTCACCGACGTTGTGGACGTCACAGGGAATCCCGATCCGCCCCTCAGCGCTGCCTGGCACTGATTGGCCAGGCTGCGCAGGAGTCTGGGGCGTGGGGGGGCAGCTCGGCGCGGTGGGTAGCGGCGAATCGGCGGCGATCGCGTACTACACGCAGCTAGCAAAGTGCTAGCTGCGTGTAGGAAATAAAATTATGCAAATCGGCCCAGCGGGGCCTGAGAAATCCTCCTGCGCAGGTTACCCCGAGCTGAGCTCGGGATAACCGGCAAGGAGGTTAATAGCCACATGAAAGCGGTCTAACACCCAGCATTGCAACTTTGCTTTAAAGAGAGTCTGAAGCGAGAATAAATCTCGCTTCAGACCTCATAGTTAGCAGGGGCATGTGTGCCCCTGCTAAAACGCCGCTATCCCGCGGCTTAACGGGGGTCTCTTCACCCCCAAATCCCCTCCGTACATTGCGAAATCCTCGTCTATCAGACGCGTACCTCCGCCCCTCTCAATCTTCCTTCACTGAGAGGGGCGGGGGTGAGGCGGCGATGCGCGTCTGATAGACGCGACTGGAGGCAGGGCTGCAGCCGTTAGCCCTGTCTCCAGGAAGAGCAAAATTTATGACCAATTTGGTCGTTGATTTTGCAAAGGGGGGGGGGGGGGGGGGTTGGGGGTGAAGGGACACCCGTTTAGCCGTTTAGTATCCAATTTTTTTATCCACACTGCCTCCCGCCAAAGTAATTTCTTGATATCGTCCCCACCCCTTCTAGGGACTGGGACCTGCTCAATTATCATATACCTTAGCTGACTAATATTGTGTCTAGCTGCTGAAAAATGATATGGCACGGCTTAGTCGACCAAGTTCTCACGTATTGCATGTTTATGCGATGATAACCGTACCTTCATTTTCTGTGTCGTCTGACCTATATACAACAGCCCACACGGGCATTTTAAGGCATATACCACAAACATGGAGTCACATGTGTGACATCCATGTATTTTGAATCTAGTACCCTTGTGTGGATGAACAATTTCATCACCTCTAATCACTGAACTGCAATGAACACAGTTCATGCAGGGAAAAGTGCCTTTATGTGAGAGTCTTGGTCCACCACCCGCACCCCCTCTGTCAGCATGTACTAACCGATCCTTAAAGTTGGGTGCCCGGCGATACGAAAAAATCGGTGGATTAACAAAATGCTGGATGTGGGGAAAACTATCTGATAGAAGGTGCCAATGCTTCCTAATAATTTTATTTACATGATCACTGACTGTACTATATGTAGAAACAAAAGGCAATCTATCCTGTTTTTGTCGATTTTTTCTCTGTCGGCTGGCATCACCCAGTGGCCGATCACGTGCCATCTGTACTACCTCAGCTGGATATCCCCGCTGTCTAAATTTGGTCTGCATCTCATCAAGTCTCCTATTCTGCACCACCTGGTCCTCCACAATGGTACGTACCCTCTGAAATTGACTAATTGGCATCGACCTCTTCGTAGTCCACAGATGTAAACTCCCATAATGAAATAGAGAGTTCACATCCGTGGGCTTAACAAAGAGGTCGGTCACCAAACGACTCCCCTGTCTCACTACTACAGTATCTAGGAAGCTGATTTGTTCCCCCGAACTGTGTAAGGTTAGTTTGATCTCCTGGCACTGTCCCATGAGTTCTGATACAAATGTCTCTAGGGCCGAATGTGGCCCCACCCACACGCAAAAAACATCATCAATATAGCTGAACCATTGTATGGCATATTTCTGGAAAAGCTTGTTGGTATATTATTATTATTATTCATTTATAAAGCGCCAACATATTCCGTGGCGCTGTACAATGTAAGAAAACAAACAAGGGATACATAATGATACAGACAATGATATACATCAAATATGAACACTGATACAAGATACAGCACTGCTGATTACAATTTGATTTAACATAATGATTAAAATGTATAAATGAATTAAATGAATAACAGTCCATGACACAAAAGGGTGAGCGCCCTGCCCTTGCGAGCTTACAATCTAAAGGAATGGAGTGGAAACAAGAGGTGGGGATGTATACAGTATATGTACAGGCAGTGCGCAATTAGGTTATTTAGTGGGTGCATGGCCTAAGCTAGAGAATATCCTTGTCGGAAAAGGTGGGTTTTGAGGGAGCGTTTAAAGATTTCAAAGGTGGGAGAGTATATACAAACATTTCTTCATACATACCCATATAGATGTTTGCGTAGGATGGGGCCACATTCGACCCCATAGCCGTACCCCTGAGTTGCATATAAAACGTGTCCTCAAACAAAAAATAATTATATGTGAGCACTATCTCCAGAAGTTCACATACAAATGTAATCTGTGCCTGAGTATAGTCAGATGCCACCTCCAACATATGTCGGACAGCCTCCACACCCCCATCATGAGGGATGGAGGTGTAGAGGCTCTCCACATCCATAGTCCCCAATAAACATTCGCCCTCAATGGGCTGCATATTGCGCAAGGCTTCAAGAAACATGGGCGTATCACGTAGATATGATTTTTGTGATATCACATAATGTCTGAGGATCCTATCAAGATATTTTGCAATGGGGGCAAAAATTGAGTCCACCCCGGCCACGATCGGTCTGCCGGGGGGATTCTCAAGTCTCTTGTGAATTTTGGGACATATATACATCACTGGTGTGATTGGATTGGTCTGTATGAGATAAGTTGCCAGTTTGTCATCAATGATCTGCTGGGACAGAGCCTGAGTGATCACATCAGAGATTTTACTTTGTATGTCTCTCAGAAGGTCCCTTGATAAAGCTCGATATGTGTTATTGTCTGCCAACTGTCTTAGTATCTCTCCACGGTATGTCTCGGTGTCCACCACTACGATGGCTCCGCCTTTATCGGCAGGTTTGATTGTTATAGTTGGATTCTCTGCCAGCTCCCTGATAGCCATATTCTCTGCACGTGAGATGTTATTTTGAATTCTAAGATCCCATGTATTACCTCTCATAAGAGAGTCAACATCATTCTGGACTAGTCAGTAATCATGTAAATAAAATTATTAGGAAGCATTGGCACCTTCTATCAGATAGTTTTCCCCACATCCAGCATTTTGTTAATCCACCGATTTTTTCGTATCGCAGGGCACCCAACTTTAAGGATCGGTTAGTACATGCTGACAGAGGGGGTGCGGGTGGTGGACCAAGACTCTCACGTAAAGGCACTTTTCCCTGCATGAACTGTGTTCATTGCAGTTCAGTGATTAGAGGTGATGAAATTGTTCATCCACACAAGGGTACTAGATTCAAAATACATGGATGTCACACATGTGACTCCATGTTTGTGGTATATGCCTTAAAATGCCTGTGTGGGCTGTTGTATATAGGTCAGACGACACAGAAAATGAAGGTACGGTTATCGCATAAACATGCAATACATGAGAACTTGGTCGACCAAGCCGTGCCATATCATTTTTCAGCAGCTAGACACAATGTTAGTCAGCTAAGGTATATGATAATTGAGCAGGTCCCAGTCCCTAGAAGGGGTGGGGGCCGTATCAAGAAATTACTTTGGCGGGAGGCAGTGTGGATAAAAAAATTGGATACTATGGAACCCAGTGGTCTCAATCGGGAATTAGATCTTGCCCCCTTTATTTAGTTTTTTAGTTTATGTAATTTGGTATGCGGTTATGCATACCACTTGGTTTTGTATTATTACTTATGGCTAGCATCACCTTTTGGCTGTAAACTGTCCTTGCTGTGGGTACACTGATGTGGGCTGGCGTGTGTGCATATGTGGGTGTGTGGGGTACTGCGCGCGTTCATGTGCACATACGTCCATCTTATATATGGATAATTTTATATTGGATTAATATTTGAGACGTCATGTATACTTGTGCTTTCCTCCCTTAGGTCCCTCCGTCCCCTGCAGCTTCCCTTATGCTGTTTATAATTGATGTTACTATACGATCGGGGTTTGCCGGCATGTGTTACAAACTTTTGTTTACATCTGGATGGTTGGGGGGGTGGCCTTTGGCTAGCCCTCCTGTCATTGGTGGCCAGCCTTTGTGGGCGGATAGGATGCAGATGACGCATTCTACACACACGTCATGTCACGTAGTTCCCCGTCAGGTCCGCGATGGGCGGACCGGCGGGTATACGCGTGACACAGGCAGCCGTTTGAAGAGGGAGAGGGCAAGACCTTACATACGGCGACCAATAGACACATAGCAGCGCAATTCCCCATCAGGTCCGGCTAGAGCACGGACTGCAGTGATTGGCAGAGAGCTATAGCGCAGTGCTATTGGCTAGTAGTCTACCATGTTCAGGATAAAAAGTGAGTGTGTTTTGTATTTAGATGCATTTGAAATACAGCCTAGCTTGAGAAAGGAGTTGATGTTACTCTGAAACGTTGCAATAATGGCTGTTATGGGAATTGAAGAATAAAAGAACATTTATATTGGATGGTGCCGGCTACTTCCTTCTTTGCATTATGTAGTATAAGGGTAAATTAAGTGAATATACTGGTAAGATTGGATGAAAAAAATTGTACCGTGTATAGGCACCATTAGACATAGCCAGTGTCATTCATTTCAACTGGTCCCAGCACCACACAGGCAATAAAGTTACTAAAATTAAAATTAGAAAAGCCCAGTGAAGGTGGGCATTGGTGTGTGCGAGTTTTTTTTGTTTGTTTTTTTTTTTTACTTTGACTGAGTAGTTATTGACAGGTCTCAAATGCCCATTGATATTTGTGCGATTGCTGGATATTTTCAATTATTGATCAATGTGAATGCTTCCATGGAATTCCCAGGTCTTCATTTTTGCTGGCTTTCCTTCGTCTCTACCAGACATAGGAAAATGTTTTTCAGCAGCGCAGTTAGCAGAACGTTTATACACTTTGTTCTGGACTGAGTAACCTCAGGCACACTTGCCCTATTCACAGGCAATTGTCCAAAGTGGGAAACCACATAACTCCTAGCCCACGTAAATCAATGTGCTTGCTCACTTCTAATGTGTTTTTTTCCATTAATGGAACAGGGATAAAAAAAACAAAACCTTTTTTAGTATATAAGGTGTGTGTTTTTGTGTTATGAAGCCTCATAAAATTCCACTTATTTAACATTTACCTTCTACAATATAATCCAAGGTAAAACGCTGCTATCCCGCAGCAGAACGCTGTTTAACCCCCCCCCCCCCCAAATATCGGGGCAAAAATCCACAACTTTCCTGGTTGTGGATTTTGCTGCCCGGGGAGGCAGAGCTTAGCGCTGTAGCTCTGCCTCCATTAGCGTAGATCCACCGCTGATCGCCGCCTCTCTCAGTGAAAGAGGGGCGGGGATTGCCGCAAGTAGAGGCAGAGCTACAGCACTAAGCTCTGCCTGTACAAGGCAGCGCTCCCCACATCTTCCCCAGGGGATGCAGCAGTTTAGCTTGGGTTATAGTGTAGAAGAGGAATGTTAAATTAGAAGTGGGATTTTATGAGACTTCAGTCTCTTAATGTATGAAATCGGCGTATATGGTTATGACACATTGGCATCTTGTATCTGCCTGACTGAGCAAACTACCCAAGTTGACTTTAGGTGCTTTTAGGGGATGTGGGGGCAAGGGCACCAGGTTTTATATTGGATGGCAACGTTCATGGACTGTTTGTGGAGTAGGTCCTTTGGCTTATACGATTTTATGTACTAATATCCACAAAGATCCTTGGATAGCGCTCTTTCATGGCAAAATAGACGGCCATGCAGAGGAAACACACTAGCAACCTACGGGACATGTATTAGTAATTCCTGTGAATATTGCAACCCTGGATACAACTCGCACTTCCTGGCTTAGATGCAGAGAATTGGAATGCGTACTAAATATTGCCTCTTCTCAATATACCTCTCTCTTGGACTCTTTCCTTCTCCCTCGCCTCCTTTTCCTTAGGGGCTGGGGTGGGCAGCCTGGAGTGGCAAGTCCCGCTTGCATTACAGATGTGAGTGGCTGCATTTTGAAGAGGGGCTTCATGACTGGCTCAAGTGTGAGCAGAAAGTTTTGCAGGAGTCATGCTGCAAGTCCTACCCGCAGAAATATCAGAGGTAGGTCTTGATTCAGTGACTGCTACATTTTTTTATTTAGGAGCCCTGGATACTTTACCAGAAATGTGTCCATAATGACTATGCAGCCCTAAAGTATACTTACCTTGTAGTCCATGAAATGCACAAGTGGCTTGTACTATACCTCCAATAGTAAGTCAGTTAGTCCTTTGCAGGAGAATATGTACCAGGGCATGCTGGGCCATTTCTAGCACAAATTCTGATATAGTAAACCACTTTTGCTGGTCCCTTGGAGTTTACAAGATTATACTGTATGACCTGTTAAGAACTGCAGGCTCGTGGTATTGCTGACCATTGAGCCTGTGATTTTATTTATGTTCTTGATATGTTACACAGGTCTAAATACACCTATATTCCTAGTACAAGAAGCTTGTTAGCTACTGTGTGATACTTGATATTGCTCCTTTGCAATGGATGCATTATTTTGTATTTTCAAGACAGGTACCTGCTGTACCCATTTTTTTTTTATAAACAAACTTCAATATTTTTGAAACCAAAAAAAAAGTAATGCTCGCTGGCCAAAACACAAATTGTGCATAGGAGTTTAAAAGGGATTCTTAAACCTATATTAAAAAAAAAAACATTTTTACTCATCTGGGGCTTCTACCAGCCCCCTGCAGCCATCCTGTGCCCTCGCAGTCACTGATCCTCCTTTCCCTGCCCCCAGCTTTCGATTTCAGCCAAAAGGCTCACTGCGCTTGTGCAGGCCTGGCCATGTGTCTCCTTTGCGTTCTGCAATAGCGCTATTGTAGATGGGAGCACGAAGACTATGCGTTGCCAGTCCTGTCGGCGAGTCGAAAGTAGTTGGTGGCGAGGGACAGGAGGATTAGAGTGACTGCAAGGGCATGGGAGCTGCTAGAAGCCCCTGGTGAGTAAAAATTATTTTATTTTTTTTAATAGGCTTAAGTGTCCCTTTAAAGCAGTGGTCCTCAAACTAAGGCCCGCGGGCCGAATGTGGCCCCGAGACTTTTTTACCTCCCCCACACACACACAAAATGTATTATAGATGCGGTCAGCTACATCTTCAAATATTGGTGATCTGGATATAGAATGAAGCCAGAAAGCAGTAATTCACTGGTTTCCAATCAAATTTCACATCGGGTGACACTGCTGTCCAATTGGAATGCAGGTTGTCACCTGGGTATGCTTCACTGTCTGGTGCACAAAGACTTCTATTATTTTATGTGTACTCCGGCCCCCCAGCAGTGAAGTATGTTGACCCGGCCCCCGACCCAAAACATTTGGTGACCCCTGCTTTAAAGTGTAACTGTTCGGCATAAAATCTATTCTCTACAAGTAGCTGTTCTACAACTAAAATGGATGCTAAAGAGGCAATATAAAAGTCTAAAATCAATCTCACCTTTTTGCTGATTTTTATTCTTCATACCCCCTGGCTCTAATGTGGTACGCAGAGTAGCAGCCGCAAAAAAGAAGTGACGTCACATGCAAATTCAACCTTGATTGGCTGAAGTCTGTCACTCTCGTCACTGCCAGTTGCTAGGGCGCAGGAAGGGGGGCCCAGAAGCTGTCCCCTGACACTGTCCTCGGACCCCCTCCTGCGGTGTGCCATGTCCGCGCTCCAGCCGCATCTTTCTCCCCCTGCATGGCCCTTCAGCATTCTCTTCTCCTCCCCGCACTATTACAGAGCAGAGCGGGGGGGATAAAGCCAGCACACACAGACTCACCTCCTTATGGTTCCACGTGCTGGAGTTCCCGTCTATACTCTCTGCACTGCCTCTGGTGGTAGTGCAGAGATTATGCACGGGAACTTCAGTGATTGGAACGGTTAGTAGGTCAGTCGGTCTGCGCTGCCTTTATCACTCCCCGCTCTGTAATAGTGTGGGGAGGAGAGGGGATGCCAGGGGGAATACTTAAGCATATGGGATCCAAGATGGCCACCACCAGAACCAGAAGTCACTGGATTTTAGAAACGTAAAATCTGAATTAAAGCGTGGACAGCGCAATACATCTGTTAAGTAAGTAGAGCAAGTAATTATCTACTTGCTTATGTGTTTTTTTTTCATTAATGCATTGTATGGCTAACAGTTCTTTAAGGGCTCATTTTCACTAGTGCGGTGCGGAATCTCCTGCATTTCACCGGACGAAATCACATGCGGGTGCGATTCCGCATGCGTTTGCCGCGATTTCGCATGCTATTCCGCATAGGTAAGGGTGTATGCAAATTTAACCACTTCCGGATTCCGGGTGGTTTGGCTGATCTGTGCTGCGGGGGCTCTTCAGCCCGCAGCACAGATCAGAAATCCAGGCAGGGCGATCAGACTCCCCCCCCCCTTTTTTCCCCACTAGGGGGATGTCCTGCTGGGGAGGTCTGATGGCCGCCACGCTGCTGTGCCTAGCGGGGGGGGGCGCTCCTCAAAGCCCCCCTCCGCAGCACTAGTCCTCCCTCTGCCTCCTTCCCTCCCTCCCCGTGTGCGGCGCAGGACGGAGAGCCGTCCTGTGCCGGATAGGCTTTAGCCTATCAGATGCCGGCGATCCCCGGCCAATCAGAGGCCGGGGATCGCCGATCTCCTCTACGGCGCTGCTGCGCAGCAGCGCCGTATATATGTAAACACCGGGGAAGATCTTCCCCGCGTGTTTACATTAACCCTGCGAGCCGCGATCGGAGGCTCGCAGGGTGTTCACGGAGACACCCTCCGTGAACTGACATGGAACGTTTCCATGCAATCCACTTCAGGATTCAGGGGCGTAGTTAAGCGTACGCAGAATCCTGAAGTGGTTAACCATGTCACTGCCTGTGTAAATTAACAAATACCTATGCGAAATCACATGTGAATTTACGTCAAAAACCGCATTCTCAACCCGCATGCGATTTCCTATTAAAATACATTAGCAGCAATTCGCGTGCATTCCTATCGCACGCGAGATCTGACGGTTCTGCCGTGCAGATTTCAGCCGCACACAAAAACGCTCCCGCAGATGCACAAGTGGAAACAGCCCCATCCACTTGCATTGCCTATGCGAATCCGCATGCGGACTCGCTATAGTGGAAACGGGCCCTAAGTGTCAGCTCTGCCTAAGTGAAAAATAAGAATTCTGACCATTTGCTGCGTCCTGACATATGGATAAAATAACGTTCCCGGTTTAAAACTTTTTTTGTGAACCATTTGTACCCGAGATGTACATAGCAGCATTTATACTTCATTATTATTATACTTCTGACCCAAAGAATCACATGACCTGAACATGTAGCTGAGAGTTAGAAGACCAGTAGTGATCATTTGTGGCACAGGAGAAAGCGACAGATTGTTAAAGGACAACTGAAGTGATGGGGATATAGATCCATATTTTTCACCATTTACCGTATTTTTCGGAATATAAGACGCTCCAGCATATAAGACGCACCTAGATTTAGAGGGCAAAAATCAGGAAAAAAAAAACTAAAAAAAAAACCTAGGTGCGTCTATGGTGCAGGGGCTTCTTATGGACCTCTAACTCCCCCAAAACTGTCTTTAAGCTACACTGCCTATCTATACTAACACCTGCTACACTACACTTCACCCCTGCTGCCCCCATCAACTACACATTACTTCACTAACCCCTACTACAACTACACTACACTATACTACACTTCCCTCACTAACCCCTTCAGCCAACCCAAACAACACTACACTACACCCCATCCCTGCTGCATCTCACCTGATCCTGTCGCCGCGATCCTCCCCTCCTCCATCTGCCTGTCATCACCCGAGAGTCGCAGCAGCCGTCATCTGAGGGTCCTATTAGGTGTCATCAGAGGGTCCAGCAATCCCATCCAGTATCCCCGCTCTTTAAGTGTCCAGGTTGCCGGATCCTCTTCACTGCAGTCATGCTTGTATGCAGCCTCTGGGTGATCACGCGGTGCCGGGGCCGCCTTCCTCCATAGTTACAGCGTCCTCTTCTTAGATACAATGCCCCGTTCTGCATGACGAGCGGCACACGTGCGCCTGACGTCATGCGTGACCCCGGCGCACATGCGCTGCTCGTCACACAGAAGGGGGCACTGTATCTAAGAAGAGGACGCCGTAACTATGGAGGAAGGCGGCCCCGGCAGCGCGTAATCACCGCGAGCCTGCATACAAGCATGACTGCAGTGAAGAGGAGTCGGCGACTTGGACCTAAAGAGCGGGGATCAGTCGGGGATACTGGATGGGATTGCTGGACCCTCTGATGACAGCTGCTGCGACATTGGATGACGGCGGACAGACGAAGGAGGCTAGGATCGCGGCGGCAGGATCCGGTAAGTATGTTATGGGGCGAAAATACCGTACCTTTGGAATATAAGACGCACCCACCTTTACCCCCAGTTTTGGGGAAGAAAAAGCCCGTCTTATATTCCGAAAAATACGGTAGGTCTTGTTCACACTAGCAAATGTGTGCAGCAGTGCGATCACTGCGCAGTGAATGCCAGATAGTACAGTCTTATGCACTTTAGACGGCCTTGCATGTCGTACACCATACACATTGCCAAAATGCATACAGCAACGCTGTAGGGTGAATGAGGCCTTAGGTGTACAAGTAATGCATTACAAGAGTAGTGACCATAATTAGCACAAAAAAAACCAAAAAAAACACAATGATAAGCAAGCAATATTTTCATATATTCATCTTTATTAGTTATCATACACAATGAGAAAGGTTTGTATTACAAAAAAAAACAAAAAAATATTTACAGAGCTTTCTCTGAAAGCTTTTTTTTTTTTTTTTTTTTTTTTTTACAAAAATTCCTTTCATCTGGGATCCAGTACAAAGAGCATAAGCTGGCTATGAAAACCTCCAGAGATGGCAAAAAAAGTTCAACAAATGAAAATAAAGAAAAACAAAATGCATCCAGATGAAAGTGGCGATATTCCTTACATTTTTGTCCTTCACAAGTGCATAACGAAAATCATACAGTCAATATCCCAGCTTGTACAATAAACTCAAAGATACAGGCTTCAGCCACTCCAGTCGTAATAAGTAAGCCACAGATTGGCTGGAGACAGAAACAGATGAAAGGCGACAGCCGTTTCTCACAAGGAAGACGCCATTTTTTTTTAGCTCAACTGATAGTCAAGAGTAGCACAGTGTGAAAACACACAATACAGAGTATTTGGTGTGAAAATGTGCAAGTGCTTTATGGAAAATGAATCTATAAATTCAGAATAAATCCACATTATTGCCACTAGTGACATTTTCCCCTTAAAGGATAAATGTACTAAGAAAACCCATGTACCCTCTGGAGCTCTCCTTAATGCCAAATTTGACTAGTCACCCCAATCAAATGATGTCCAGACCAGGGTGTTCAGCTCGAGTCTCATTAGGAGTTGACCCATCAACATAATCTTGTTTATCTTTCTAAGGACGTAGCATAAGTGTTAAGGTTGGACTAGACTCCTACGGTTATTAACAAATAAGTACCTTTCCATTCTGAACAGACTCAGGCTGGGCAGGGGCATTTATCCTTAAAGAGAGCTCTGTTGGGCACCAAGATAACTGTACTGTGTTTATAAGTACAGTTATCCATTAAACAAACTCATCTACTACTGCTCCATGGTGATGTGGCAGCCATTCCTTGCATTGTGTGGCACAATTCCACAGGCTAAAGCCATAACCTAGCACCTGCACATAACGTGGTTCTTGAGTGTACAGCGTTGTCATCAGGGACAATATATAGCAATATAGATATCTGAAATATAGTGCTGTCTTTCTAGCCCTCCTTCCACAGTAAATATTTATAGATATATGTTTTTAGATATGACAATTCCAAAATAAAAAAAAAAAAGCTAAAAAATGTCCAAAATATACTATTCAAAAAGGGCAGGAATGAAGTAATCACGAGTTCAGTGCCGTCAAACTCAAGCCTGTTGACCGGTACAAAAAAAAAACCAAAACAAAACAAAACAAAAAAAACACACTCGAGTCTGATCATGTTGAGACCTGAACAAAAAAAAACAAACACTGAATCAAGGCCAGAATATGTGAAGAGGTAAATTCCGTGTGCTATAAATGGAATATGTAACCACTAACCAGCAATTCAACCACCATAGTCTGGTTACAGAAGGAATGTCTGCTTCAGCATTGCTCCTGGAATGTTTGCAGCAGCTGAGAAGCTTATCTGAAGCCGACAAGGAATTTTTACCTGTCCACATGATTCTTTCTAACTGCCATGTTCAAGTAGCTTTCTACCCTTATGAAAGAGCAGCATTTCTGGGCTTCATGTGAGAAAGTCCAAGACAGACCATCAGACAACACTTTAAATACTCAGTATTCCTGGTGACCAGCAGGCACAGTAAGCTACCTTTGCACTCCAAAGAGCGCATAAAAAAAAAAAAAAAAACTGTCAGATTCTGAGGACTACTCAACCAGAATATTGAGGAAGATTCTCCATCAGCAATCTGCGACCTTCTTCATAATCGTCCTCGTCTACATTGACTAGGAGCTGTATGGACTCCTGGCCAACTGCTTCTTTTAGAGAGTCTGTGATGAAAACCCCTTTCAAGGCTTCCAGGAGGGAGCCATTCATGTAATCCGTCCAGAAGGCATCCAGGTAGGAGAGTTCGGAGAATTTAATATCGCAGATGATGGAGCCAAGGTCTCTAGATTTCAACACTGTGTTGGACTGGCTGAACAGATCGAACCGCCTCTCCAGAGGATCCTGCTTCACAGACAGGACATTCTGGCTCAAGATAGACTCATGCCGGCAATACTCTGCCCGAACACGTAGTCTGATTCCTGAGAGGAGGAAGAAGAGGGAGGGGGAAAGAAAACAAGAGCAAATTAATTAAGTGGAACAGAAAGCAAAAGGTATTCCAAAGACACAAAACATGCAAACCTTAACACCTTCTGGAAGAGTAACCTTCAGCCTATGAAGGACCAGCAAAGCTAAGAGGCTCTAAAGCACTTAGAAACTCATTCATATTCACAAGTGCAGCTAAGATCACAATTGCATCACATTATCCTATATTAAAAGACCGTTTTTTTTTTTTATTAATTGTCCAGCATTGAAGGAAAAAAAAAACCAAACAAACCCTAATTTTACAAAAATTTTGCTGCAAAAGAACATTGGTTTCGGTAACCACTGTAAGAATTTCAACCAATATAGTTTGTATTAATGATTTTAGTGAGCATAGCTTTTACTGGATTTTTTATGTAAAAATAGGCACAAAAAAACAAAAAACAAAAAAAAAAAAAAAAGAAGAAAATCTAACTGGGAAAAACAGAATCTATATGGCTTAAGAGAACAGATATACGTGGTAGAAGAAAGCAGCACTGGTGGCTGGTTACATACGCTTATAAGTGATTATTTTCCTCATTTTTTTCGTTTTTCTTGTTGAAGGTCAACCTGTATTTAACTGAGAGTGCAAAACAGAACATGGTGGTTTTTGTACACAAGAAAAATGTTCCCAAGCTACAGAACCTCGGAGAAGGGAAGCAAAACATGGAGCAATAGGCCCTGCCTTCAAGGAGTGACAGGTCAGGAATTGTGTCAGATATTGAGCCTGTCACTAGTGAAGTGGTGCAAGGAACATAACATGATGAAATCCATACCTCTATTAACATGAAAGTGCAATTCTACAGTAGCAAACAAATTGCCTTTTTTTAGATTTGTCCTTTACTGGACAGCAGTTATGAGAGGTAACTTGGTTCAACACAAAACTCATAATTCCAAGTCCAGATATAACCTACACTGGGCACAAGTATTTCAAATTCTGGGTTCCTGTGTCAGGCGTGCACACAGAAGAGCAAAACCATATACAACTCAATGGGGCTGGAACCAAAACACCAGATTTCTATCCATTAGGGATGATCAATGGGATGGAAATATTTCCGAGCTGATGCACATTTTTATGCAAATCTATGCAGCTTCAAAATTGGAACAATCAACTTAAAACTGG
Source organism: Hyperolius riggenbachi (assembly GCF_040937935.1). Classification (NCBI taxonomy): domain Eukaryota; kingdom Metazoa; phylum Chordata; class Amphibia; order Anura; family Hyperoliidae; genus Hyperolius; species Hyperolius riggenbachi. Next base: position 332,861,424 of record NC_090651.1, read on the forward strand.
GTTTAAATCGATTGGTCCATTTTCAAACTGCATATATTTGCATCAACTTGGAAATATTTGCATCTCATTAATCAACCCTACTATCCATGCTCAGGCCAAGTCCCTAGGTGTTGCAGAGTCTTTGTGCTAGCCCACCCCTTCATGTGTGCCTGAAGCTAGAACCCAGAAACTGCAACGCCAGTGCCCAGTATTGGCAAAGGCCAAGAATGACAAATGGTGCTGAAGTGAGCTACCTTACTGCTGTTTACACAGCTAGTCTACTGAAGGTTGATCAGAAACGGAAGGTAAACCTTCATAAAAAACACAGACGTGTGTTAATATGTAAAGATTTATTTTTCAGATTTTTTGTCTAATTTCCATTCTGAAATGGCCATCAAGCTGACTGACTACTGCTTGAAATAACTTTCCAAGGAAGCAAGCTTCAAGAGAACCATACAAACTTCAAGTTAACCATACCAGCATATCTTGCTTCTGTGTTTGTGGGTCCGTTTTATATTATTATTCCATTAACTGTGTAAAAAAGTCAGATTTACACGCTTTTGCCAGTACACAAATGTGAAACAAAAATATAAAAAGGTGGAGCATTCATCTCAAGGTTATTTATTTTTTTTAAGTATAAAAGTTTGTTTTGCATCTCCATTCTGAAATGGCCTTCAAGCTGACCAAAGGTTGTTACTACTTGAAACAACTATTTCACGGTAAAAGGCTTCAAGTGATTAGAGAGGTTAGCGAACCGTTCACTATCGAATCTCTATGGGGAAATACCACTTCCGGGTCGCTATGACCCGGAGTAGTACGGCTGCGCTAGGCCGGCAGTGTGCGTCTGATCGCGCGCCTGTTGTCGGACACTCTCTGCGCATGAGCGTGACGTCACGCACATGCGCAGAAAGTGCCCGGCAACAGGCGCGCGATCAAGGACGCGCACTTCCAGCCCAGCACAGCCGTACTACTCCAGGTCATAGCAACCTGGAAGTAGTACAGGGTGAGGGGTTCACCAGCGAACTGTTCCCAAGCCGTTCGCCAACATCTCTACAAGTGATATGTTGGAGTTGCAAAAAAATATCCCCAGAGATGAACATTTGTACATAACAGAAGGTAGGTTTGTGTGTTCACAAGAATCAGCATTAAAAATATGGTTTTGTACAATAGCAGTGGCAAGCATGTGGAGGGGATAGAGTCCATTATTGAACAGATAAAAAAGAAACAAATGTGCCTGTTCTACAAAACACTTCTCTTTTAATGGGAGTAATTCTTGTGTCGAACAAAGCTACACATTTTTCAGGATGAGCAATTTTTAGCATCAAACAAAATTGGATCAGATGTCTTCTCACAGACAGACAAGCCCTTTCAGGCTGATCTCAATATTTAAGGCTTAAATACTTGAAAGGTTACATTTCTGAATGAAGGCCATAGTGAATAGCAATTATGAATCCTGGATTTCAGAGGTATGTGGCAAGTATACCGCAGCTGTGCATGCTGCATAATAGTGAATGATCTGGTAGCCAATGGTTTGGTCTATACACAGCAAACACAATGGAACAGATTGGAGTAAAATACTTCTGCTGAAGAGAAAGCTTGCAGACAGCACTGAAAAGTCTAGCCTGTCTGTGCATTATTTTCAAAGCACGGAACACACAATACAGAGCATTCACAGGACAATCCACGTTTGCATTGCATTGAAAATTTCCAATAAAAAAGTAAACAAAAAAAAACAACTTGCAAATCAAGTACAAACAAATTGCAAGAGTTGTACAATTTTAAAATGAAGTCCAACCATCTAGACTTTTTTCTAGTCCATTATTTCACATTAATGACTGCACAGCAGTAAGCTGTGGGTAAGGGCTCCTTAGCTCCGCAGAGATTAGAGATGGTCAAGGAGATGCAGTTAATTCTGACTTGCAAACTTAAATGCCTCTTGGAACTGGGACAAGCTGATGCATTTTGGCCCCTTTCACATTTGATGCAGTCCGTTGCCGGTCAACCGAGGCACACTTTCTTAGTAAAAGTACGCCTCACTTCAGATGAAACGCGCACAATGCAGATACTGGTTTTGCCACACTGCGATCAATGTGATAGCCTTAAAGGACCATCACTGCTACTGTGACGGGATTTCATGTCTTTGTGCGACAAGAGTGAATGGACCATGGCAAGTGGGAAAGGGGCCTTATTTCCTGTCTATTTTGATTGGCTCAGTTGCAAGCTGCATAGCATTTGCATGCAAGGAGCAAAAAAAAAAAAAAAAGTATATAGCATCTTAATGACCATCTCTTAAAGAAACTAGTGAATTCATAAGGGGCCAATTTAAATTGAGAGGCACAGAGAAAACCAGAGCAAAAGTGGAGCAGTAACTCAGAGCAACACATAAGAATCCTTACATTTTCACAAAAATACGAAGATGAAAATTATAGTGAGTGTAGAAAAGGACCTCTAATGTTTATGCTTCATGCTTCTCAATTTTTCCTCGTTTCCATTGTTTATCCTATTTCGTGCATTGCACAGTCAAAACCTGATAGGCCCACTAAACAGCCAAATTCAAGGAGGAGAGAAAGTGAGCTGTACTGCAATTCCAAGCACATTTGGGTTCATGAAACTGGTAATTCATAAAGCAGTGCTCTACTATATACTATTTTATATTGATTTATCATCCTCACTGCCATGTTCACTTTTGGGTTTGGATAATCAGATAACAGTTGAAACCTGTTTGCTCTGGGAAACCGCTACACTTTTTCTTTAGTTCCCTTTGTAATTCAGCCCATCCATCTCCAAACCTTGAGAAGCTTTTATTAAAGGGAACCAGAGGCCCCAGAAAAAAAAATTCTATATATACCTGGGGCTTCCTGCAGCCCCATACGCACGGATCGCTCCCACGCCGCCGTCCTCCGCTTCCTGTATCCGGCGGTACCGGGTCCCGTAGTTTCGGCCAGTCGGCGGCAGCACGCAGCCAATTGTCCGCATCACAGGGGCTCCCGGCATACCCTTACGCGTGCGGCTGCATACTGCGCAGCCGCACGCGTAAGGGTATGGAGGGAGCCCCTGCTCATGCGGACAATTGGCCGCGTCCGCCGGAAGTGACGTGACCCGGTACCGGCGGATCCAGGAAGCGGAGGACGGCAGCGTGGGAGCGATCCTTGCGTATGGGGCTGGAGGACGCCCCAGGTATGTATAGAATCTTTTTTCTGGGGCCTCTGGTTCCCTTTAAGGGTATTGAGAACAAGTTCCATTTTTTTTTTATTATTATTAGGATGAGCCCAGAAAGGCAAAAATGAACCGTAGTTAAATTAAATGTTGTAAACTACTTAAGTGTGTGCACGTATACTAGTTGAATACTCCAATATGCACATATTGACTTTAATAGGATAGGCAGAAGGACCACCTCTTCCCACCTGCTGAGGCCATAACTGGCCAGTGAGGCTGCCATGTGCCATGATAAGCCAATGGGGAGGCTCAGAAGGCTGAAGAAAAAGATGCACAAGACTTATATTGAGGGAGCAGATATGGACATATTGAAGGTGCTGAGTAGTTTACAAGAGTAAGTAACCACATGTTCACTTTATAGAGTTAACCTCACCCAAACAGGTAAAGTTAGCAGCATTACATGGAAACCATAAAGCAAGATGTACGGCGGCTGCTGACCTTAGCTTGAAGGAACAAATGTGAGCTTTATTAAAGCTATTTCAGACCAAGTACCGTATATATTCAAATATAAAACCAATGCAAACTGAGGTACTTATTCTTTCCCTGAGAAAACTAGAAAAAAAAATGTTCAAGAATAAGCCTAGGTGTGGGGGTGGTAAACACTTGCACAACAGCTGTAAGGCTCCGGGAGGGTATTTGTGGCGGTGGGTGGGAGGAGTTGAAGGTACACACTACCACAGTAAACGTGTGCAAGTGGGAGAAGAGGGGACACACTCAGAACACAGTATACCAGAGTAGTCAGAGATGTTCTGGGGGACATTTTGGGAGAGAAAAGAAAAAAGTATCTAGTTTTATACTGGAGTATGTACGGTACCAAGTTTTTGGTCCTGGGTGGAGTAACTCCCAGAAGAGAGACTTGCTATCATGAAGTCACCGGACTATATGAGCACCAACACAGAGCAGACTTATTCCCTTGAGCAGCCGCGTACTCCTTTCTGATTCTTGGCTAGTAGCTTCATCAGTAGTTTTCTAGAAACTATATTCTTTATTAAACCACATTACAAAGAAAGCCCAAGACGTACTTTAGGACTGTAACAAAATGAGAGTCCGTGGTGAGATAAGAGAACATATCTGATGAGTGGAGCAACTTGTATAATACAGTGAAGGCTGCAGCAGAAACAAGCTTGTATGTTTGCTCCTGTGTTTACCATTTAGTTGCAGAGCCAGGCTGTCAGAGCAGCTTTTTAAGGGTTTTTTCCATTGGCGGTCTTAACTGTGAACCGAGAGAGACAGGTTGAGCTTTTGACAAAAACACAGAACATTTCTAAGTAGCAAGATATTCACGTTCACAACACTGGGCTGTTTTAATTCTACCTATACAAAATACTGTTGTCTTAAAGGGTACTTGAAGTGAAATTAAATGTTAAATTTTAATAAACTGCTGTGCTCCTGTAAGATTAATAAAGCTCTTACTTTCAGGGCCCCTCACGTTTTCTGTTCTGGTTGCTTTTTATATATGAGAACTAGTAGACCTTAGCATAGTAGACCCCATTTAAAAAACAGGCTCTAGGTCTCTTCAAACTGCTGCATGTCAGTGCACATGCATGCACACCCATCCTCCCAGTTCCCTGGACCAGTCCTCCCATTGGCTGTCCTACACATGCGCAGTAGCGCAACACAGGGACAGGATGCCGCAGGGACACTTCGGGTTTATTATATAGGATGCCTGGGCAGTTGCATTACTCATGGCCGGAACGCTTTCATATTGTGCATGCCCAGCAAGAGCTGGTTTACACCGAATCGGCTGCCGTCAGCTGTAACAGACAACTGATGCACAGCACATTCAAAGGAATTTTCCATGTGTCCCTATAGGTAAATTTAAATCTATGCATTATAAAAATGAAATCTTTTCCACAACACACTGCTGCATGATTTTTTTTTTGTCCACTGTGGACCCAAGACATACAAAAGGGATGAAAATGCACAAGCTTGCTGGGTAGTCTGTAACTCTGGGCTTTTCAAGTCCTACCCCATAGAGCAGGGGTCTCAAACTCAATTTACCTGGGGGCCGCAGGAGGCAAAGTCAGGATGAGGCTGGGCCGCATAAGGAATTTCACAATCGCGGCGCATCGCCGCCTCTGCCCGCCCCTCTCACTCTTTCTTCACAGAGAAGGGCGGGGAGAGGCAGCGATCCGTGCGGCGATGGACATCAGGAGGGGCAGAGCTGAAGCTGAAAGCTCTGCCCCTTCCAGGAAATGCCAGCGGATTGCCCCCGGGCGATTTGGGGGCTCTGCAGCCCTCGTTTAGCGGCGGGGATGCGGCGGATTACTTGGGAGCACTGAAGCGAACTATAAGGAAGCTTTTGCCATTGAGGGCCACAAAATATTATATCGAGGGACGCAAATGGCCCGCGGGCCGCGAGTTTGAGACCCCTGACATAGAGCCACACTAATCCATGCCATGCACTAATGAGGATCAGTAAATCCAAAACAGTTTGTATGCATGTTGGATTAGTTTGGCTCTATAATATTAAAAAGCTGACACATTGCATTCCAGCGGATCTGGAGGCGTGTTTAGCTCACAGGGACAACAATGAGTAATTTTCATATTTCAGCAGTGATGCACTGGGAGAAATCTCAGAGCTAACTCCAACCTGAATTATTGCAAACTGTTTTAAGAAAGCAATTTTTTGTTTTCCATAGCAACTAAAAGAGTAAGGCTGAGTTCACACATACAGCAATATGTACAGCTCCAATCCTGTCCATTTTTATCAGTTTGCAGTCAGTTTTGCATCAGTTTTAACAGACAGGAACAGTGTAAACCTAGCCTAAAAACTAAGCACTAGTGCATAAAGAAAAGGTGCGGTCAATTGCTTTCTTTTATTGCGAATGCACGGTTTGTGCACACATGCAATGCCCCAATTTATGGCCCCATTGAATTTTCAGGATGCCGTAAATAAAAACAAATGCAAGAATGGGAACCGGGAGGGACCCTGAAGTTAAGCAGCAGCAGCAAGAGCTTTGCTAAACTTATAGGAGCCCTACGCTATCACTGTAGTGCATTTTGCAACAGACTTGTAAATATAAAATTAAAAAAAAAATAAAAAAAAAAATTGGTTTGCATTGTAGCAGATAGCAGAAGTTAAAAGAGGTCTGGCAACTGTTTTTTTTCACAATTGGGAACCTTGTACGGGGATGTAAGTGTGCTCTCACCAGAGGCACCATTTTAAGCCAGTTCGTTAGGTCTTAAAAACAGCTGTCCCAAGTAGGGTTTCAAATGCTTGATTCTTTACTATTATTAATGTATATTTCTATAGCGCTGACAACTGCTGCAGCACTTTAGATCATTTAGTCAGGTCACTGACCGTCCACTCAGAGGAGCCTTTTCAAAAGTTTTTGCTTACAAAATAAAAAAAAAAGGAGTAGCAGGCTGGTGAAAACTCCAGCACTCATCTCATTAAAGCGGATCCGAGATAAACTTTTACTCATTGCTTACTTGTGTCCCTTTCATATAGTTTATAGGGCATTCCTCAAGCAAAACCTTTTTTTTTTGTCTTAATACTCTAATTCCCTATAAACTAAACAAACCTACAGCTTCTCCAGAGTGCCTTGGCACTCTCAGATACATGTAGCAAGGGCTTATGGGAGCCTAATTTGGATAGGAGGAGGAGGAGGTTACTAGCTAGAGATTTCAGAGGCAGAGGGAAGGAGGGAGGAGGAGTGGAGTTTTCACAGGCTGAGGGCTGGAGATACAGATCAGCTTGCATGTGTGTAATGTGACAAACAGAACATGGCCGCTCATTGTATCACAGGAGGAAGTAATCAAGCTGTTTGCAGCTAAGTTTGCTGTGCAAACTAAACTTTAGATAAGAGATATATATATATATATATATATATATATATATACATACAAATTACTTGCTATATAGTTAGTTTTTCATCTCGGATTCGCTTTAATGAGTGCCATCTGATAAAAGAGGACCTCTTATTTCTGTTATCTGTATTACATAAAAAGTAGTGCAACAAAGACTACTGAGTGCACAAAGAGCAATCAGAAACACTGACATCTAAATAAAATCTGTCTTGAGATCTGATAGGTAGTTCAACCCCCTTAAAATAAATTATGTCAGGCATTCTAAGCATAAAAGGACTACCATCATGGAAAATTGTAAATGTTTACACTTATTTTAAAATTTACAAATAAGAAGCATGTTTCTTCCAGAGTAAAATGAGCCATAAATCACTACCTACTGTAAGTGACAGCTATATAGGAGAAAAGTAATTTATGCTCGTTTTACTTTGAAAGAAATGTACTTATTTCTGTGTTTACATGTATTTTACATTTTTCAGTTTTCGCAATAGTGGTCCTTTAAAAAGACAACTGAAGCGAGAGAGGTATGGGGCTGATGTATTTATTTCCTTTTAAATAAAGCACATTGCCTGGCTGTTCTGCTAATCATTTGCCTCTGATCTGTTTAGCCACAGACTCAAAAGCATGCAGCAGATCAGGGGTTTGACATGGTCAGATCTGTAAAGATTAGCCGTTTCAGGTGTGTTAGTCAAACACTACTGCAGCCAAATAGACCAGCAGGGCTTCCAGGCAACTGATACTGTTTAAAAGGAAATAAATATGGCAGCCTCCATATACTTCTCACTGCAGGTGTCCTTTAACTTGAGGTAGGTTCAGACGTCACTATCATCCAAGTAGAATCTAAGGTCAAATCATCTATAGATCTGGGCACTATAACTGGTTCCAGTTTCTGCATGCAGACGAAAGACTGACGGTCATGTTGTAGTGGAGTCTACTATCTGTCCCAACTGTCTCACTTGCAGAAGGCATACATTTACCACATTTACCTTTTTGCATTTGGTACGCTTGTATTTTTGAAGCAGGGTAGAGCTCATGACCATTTCCTTAACAGAGAGATTTTGTTCTCTCTCAAGCTTTGCTCAGTAAACCTGGAATTTAAATTTTAGAGAAAGTCGACTGAACAAAGTAGCAACATAAAAACCATGACATTTCAGACGATACTTCTAGGAGCGCTTACTGATTAAGAAAAATTTGACACTGGCACCTAACAAGACTACACACAAATATAGGACTGCAGAATAAAGATTAAGCAGCTTCGGATGTCTCAGAAAATAAATAAATATGTTTAGGCATTAGAATGTGGACCATTTTATATTGCCAAGACATTCTTTTTACAATAGTCAAACAAAAAAAGAAAAACCCTAAACTACTGGTGTACAGTGGCACTGTTACCCCTCTGTATGAAAAATAATCTTAAAGTGACAAAAAAAAAGTTTGTTGAGGAAATGATGCCCAAGCTTGTGAAAGTATACATATATTGGGCCTATTTATCAAAAAGTTCTACAGGAAAGTCCCAGATCCATCCCTACACTCCCAAACATCCCCGTATTATTAGCTGTAATGTGGATATAAAAAATAAAAGCCACAAAATACCTCATAGGCCAATTAAACCCATGCATAAAAAGTTAAAAGGGTGGTGCAGAGTAGTAGTGATCATTGCCATGGGCCAATGTATATTTTCAGAGCTAGGACTACAATGCTGCTACCTTGATCTAGTAATCCTAGTTCCCGCAGAGCAGCACAAAATGGTACAGGAACTAATCCGTAGTAGCGCTCCTGTGTAACTATCTGGGTTTGCAGGGCTAGAATGTTCACATCTGCCAGCCTCTCCTTTTCAGTTAGGGGCATGTTCCCCATTCCATAAGGGAAAGAGGGAAAATAGCCATTTAGGTCACTTCTTGCATCAGCCAGTGCCTACCCCAGATCTAAAACCAACCACCCAGTCTCTTAAAAAGTAGTGTTATGCGGCCACCACATGACAATCTGGATTTTAATTTCCATTTTTACCCGATGGACTATTGTTTCTACTTGGCCCAATTAAAATACAGCAGCTTGTTAATTGTTTTGGTCACATCCTGAAATGTAGATGCCAAAATTGCTTTATCTATAGAGACGCCTCTCAGTGTCCTCATGTCTAAACAATACTCCTTATAACCTGCAAGACGGAATTCTCAATCTAAGTATAATTCACTTGTAAATAAGGCTTTATAAATGGGCAGAAACATCTATAGGCGAGTTAGAATGGACCCTAAAACATTGGGGAGAATTGAGAACACTAGCAGAGCTTCTCTAGTTTAGGCTGAAGCCATGAAATGTGCATTTTGGAGGCACAGAAAAATGTTTACATCGCTTCTATAGTTATATATTTTGCAGGGTGGAAGGAAGTAGAGGCCAGGAAACTATTCAAAAACCTTGAGGCATTTAAAAGCTTTTTCACATTACAACCAGCAGAGCGGGGTGTTCGAGAGGATCAGGGAAGATTTCTAATTACTAGACATCAGCTTTAAAGTTCTTTGGTAGTAGGGCAGCATAACCGAGGACAGCCTAGAATTATTTTAAAAAAAAGTTATGCTGTGGCTGTGTGCATGCAACTGCACAACACGCTAGTTTCACTTTGAGGGCTTGTTTCCACTGTTGCGACGCGATTTCGGCCGCATTCCGACGCTTGTAAAAACGCATGCGGATGCGTTTCCACATGCGTTTTTACCCGCGATTTCGCATGGCAGGATGCCATGCGAAATTAACCACGACACTGCCAGGGCTAAATAAAATTGAAAAAGGTGCGAAATCGCGGGTAAAAACGCATGTAACAAACGCATGCGTTTTTACTATTAAATACATTAGCGGCGATTCGCACGGATTCCCGACGCAGGCGAAATCGTTGGCTCTTTTGTGCGTTTTTTTCACGCTGAAAAAAACGCACCTCGACAACGCTACAGTGGAAACAGGCCCATCCACTTGTATTACATGTGCGGATCTGCATGCATTGGACGCATGCAGATTCGCGATAGTGGAAACGAGCCCTCAGACATCCTTGCCATGGTGAGATATAACCCACTCGGAAGCTGCAAGCTCTTTCACACTACAGTACGGATTGCCAAAAAAAAAAAAAAAAAAAATATGCTACTTGCATTGCCTTTCAAGGCATGAATGCAGTTATAAATAGGGAAAGAAATTCAAATGGGGCAGAAGGGAAGAAATACAGTGGATGCTATTGTGATGTACAAGTCTGAAGTCTGTGTTGTGCCTTTTAAAAGCACATACAAATTTATATACAGTAGTGTGAAAGTGTTTTAAACCCCACTGTTCCAGGGTTGTGCAACATTTTATTACAGGACAGTATGCAAACCTGCAACACATTTGTGTTTAAGGAATGTGGAGCATGGTTTGAAAGAGCCAGGTGCAGAAATAGAATGATGCACTACAGGTCGCAAACTAAAGGCCAGTTTTAAAGAAATTATTTCCCAATAAAGTGCAATTTGCTTTGGGATCATCTTCAGGGATCTTTGTTTCAGTCTATTTCATGTCAATACATGATCCTACTGCAAATCAGCATTGATGACCCAGTATTCTTTGATTACAGAGCAGGGCACTGGTGTAATATAAGCTTAGACAGCAGTTTTGAACAAATCTGTGGCACACTGCATATGCTTGTAAAAGTGGGCATGAACTCCTGTAATAGCAACCACCACCACTAAAAACCATGAGCGATTTTTCGGTTACCAGACAATATTTGGTATTTCACCTCGGTTTACTGATGGCACTTTCTAGATTTTTCTGGGTCTACACATAAAAGGTTTAATTCATTTTAGTGCATCCTTTACAATGCCCAAAGTATGGTGTCATAGATGCATAACTGATGGATGCACTGGAAAAGCTGAGAAACAAGTAATGCAGAGAAATCTCAGCAGTAGACAGTCAATGAGATGCACACATCTCTTGCTCGCATGCAGACAGTATGCAGCTTGGAAGTGGGGCAAAGAAAGGAAATTCCTGTTGACATATTACCCCAATTCTAGGATACATATACTTTGTACTAAATCTGTATGCAATCCAGAAATATTTGCATCTCCCCCGTACACTTAATTGCTGGTAGCAGGTGGACCTATCCAGTTTACTGTTGCTCTCCATGTGGAAGTTCTATTGCAGGATTTAAGCCCACTTTACGTAATAGACAGGGTAGAGGTAGATTGAGACCTGTCAGGGTTTCACTGACATCTGTATGCCTGATGGGGAGATTTTCCCTCCGTTCCTAAGAGACAGGACAAAGAGCTAAGGGGAAAAAAAAAATACAATTGTCTTCACTGGAGACTTATTCAGAACTCCGCTGTCACAAAAACAAGAAGTGAGATCTCCCCAAAAAGGTACAGACAAACAAAACCACTACAGGTTTTAAACCCTACGAAATCTAAAATGGAGATGAAAAAACCCATGTTACATTTAAGATTTCTTTTTTACATTCCAAGCTCTAAGCAAACAGAGTTGATCACAAAGAATGTTTTCCAGTGTGAAAATGTTAACTCCATATGGTACTCATTGCCATCACTGGCAGACAGCTCTGCAGAGGTGTGCGCAGAGTCCTTTCTGCCAGCGACAGCTCAATAAAGAAAGGAAAAAGCACAACACTGAAGAGGTGAAAGATCTTACTTTTTGTCCAGGTAGCACAGCTGAAGATTTATGTATTTACTAGTTTAATTAGTAAATTTCTTCTTATGCACTCATTTCCTGCAAGTGTCAAAATGTGAGAGATGTTGGAGCAGAGACAGGTTATACAAGACATATTAGGCACCTTGTTCTAGGGAACATTGTGGAATGGGTAGCTAGCAGACTTTCACGTGGGAATGAAACAACTGCAAGGTTGATTTAATGGTTGAAACGAGAGATTAGTAGTTTTCAGAGAAGGTATTTCAGGATACAACAACACAGCAGCAAGTCACATGGACAACGGTTTACATGTCTGAAATGCCCAAGTGGCACAGCAAGTTTCTTAAGATTACTGGGGCCTGAGCACATTTAATGTCACGAGTCATGTCAGTGACAAAGGACTAGCACTTCCAATCCCCCCTCAAAAAAAAAAAAAAAAAAAAAAAAAAAAAAAACCAAACACGTTATAAAGCATATTACAAGGTCTAACAAGGCGCTTGAAGGGGTAGACTGTTTAAATTGTGAGCGTTTCCAATGTGAAAACAGACATAGGAGGAAGTGGAGGGGTTTGTGTTAGCAAATCATTTAATTCCTGCCTGTAAGTTATTTTATAGTTATGAACTCTTGAACAAGTTTTATTACAACTTTTTAAAATCTCTTTCTACTGATTGCACTTTATTACCAAAGAATCCTTTTAACCTGAATAAAAAAAGGTGTTTTTAAATGGTTGGTGCTTGATGCTGTGTTTTTTCTCTCCAGTTTAAAACGGGACCAGCAGAGAAGAGCAAAGCATTGCACTGACTGCACAGAAGGGTACACAGCCCTGTGCAAGACAAAGACCAACACAGGACCAATGTCTTTCTGGTAACAGAGTGAAGACATGCTACCCAGTTACAGAAGATTGTGGATTAGCAGTTTTAGGAAACAACTCCGCACTATTCTGCAGATTGATTAGTGAGAGCCAATAGTAGTAGGAAAAACATGCAGTGTCAACTAATCAAAAGATCATTTCAGACATGTCACGTAATGGAAAAAAAATGTTTTTGTTTTTTTATTCTTTTTTGCAACAGGAGTGTGTGAGAGGTTAGTGAGCAGACACCAGGGCATTTCACTTTACAAATGAACCTGAGTGACTGAAAGTGCTGAAGACAGCACCAACATTCGGGCATCTTGCACAGGTGTACATTTAACACTTTTCCCCATTCAGGTCGCGAGTCACAGTAAAATTATGGGAGATTTAGAAGCGGATGAAGAAAGTGACTTATGGGCACACTTACCACAAGTTACTTTAGTTGGGGCAGATTCGGGCTGTGGAGGAGCACTGCTCACTTTGCTCTTTTTAGGTTTTGTGCAGCGACCCCTCCTTGCATTTCCTGATCGCTTTCTCTTCTTACCAGAGGAACCTGTAAAAAAGGAATTACAATCAGGAGGGGGAACAACCTAGGCTGGCTGCTCAAACTCTTATTTACCACTTCTTCCATTTACTGCACTGAAAGAGTCTCTGAAGCAAATTTACAAACCGATGATACTCGCTTAAAGAGACTCCGTAACAAAAATTGCATCCTGTTTTTTATCATCCTACAAGTTCCAAAAGCTATTCTAATGTGTTCTGGCTTACTGCAGCACGTTCTACTATCACCATCTCTGTAATAAATCAACTTATCTCTCTCTTGTCAGACTTGTCAGGCCTGTGTCTGGAAGGCTGCCAAGTTCTTCAGTGTTGTGGTTCTGCTATGAACTACCCCTTCCAGGCCCCTCTATGCACACTGCCTGTGTATTATTTAGATTATGGCAGGTTCTCTCTGCTCTATTATCTTTTACAAGCTGGATAAATCCTCCTCTGAGCTGGCTGGGCTTTCACATACTGAGGAATTACATACAGGCAGAGCTGTCTGCACTCTGCAGGAAAAAACAGCCTTACACTTCAGTGGAAGATAGCTGCAGGGGGAAAGAAACACACAAATGATCTCTTGAGATTCAAAAGGAAGGGTGTATACAGCTTGCTTGTGTATGGATGTTTTTTCTATGTGTGGACATACTGTACATCAACCTACTTCCTGTTTTGGTGGCCATTTTGTTTGTTTATAAACAAACTTTTTAAAACTGTTTTTAACCACTTAATGCGGCGGGGAGCGGCGAAATTGTGACAGAGGGTAATAGGAGATGTCCCCTAACGCACTGGTATGTTTACTTTTGTGCGATTTTAACAATACAGATTCTCTTTAAGGAGAGGGAAGGCTCTGGGTACTATAGAGCCTTCCCGTTCCTCTCTCGGTCTGCTGGTTCAGGCGCAAGATCCCCCAATTCAAATCTACCGCCAATGGAGGCTTCAGGAGCCAGAGTACTCCCAGAGACTGCTGAAGCCTCCTGCAGAGAGCAGTCTTCGACCCATCAGTCGGAGACCGTTAATGGGGGAGCCAGCGGTTGAACAGGAGAGGAATGGAAATGCTCTATAGGACCCACAGACTTCCCTCTGCTTAAACGGGTATTAGTTTTTGTTTTGAATAGCTTCAGACTCCCTTAAAATAGTAGCTTACAGATTTAAAAGATATAGAACACAATCTACAATATTGTTTTATAAACAAAACCATAGAAATGATAATTGTATATACACTCGCATATAAGCCGACCCGCGTATCAGCCAAAGTACCCACTTTTCCATCAGAAACCAGGAAAAAGTGATTGACTCGTGCTTAAGGGGGGCCCCCCCAACACAGTAGCCAGATGTGACCCAAGGATGATTCGGCTATGCCTCAAGACACCACTAGATGGCGTCAAAGATATGAGACACAGGAAGAAGCCCTGATTATTGCACTGCTTACACTCCTCCTCACAAGCCAGAGGACACAGGTCTTGAGCAGCACCATGTTGAAGGGATTTGGAGGGGGCAAGGACACAGCAGGGAGCCAGCTGGCTAGTGCATGATCCACATGCCCGTCTGCCAGTAACAAAACCTGCTCCACTGATTTGCATATAAGCCGAGGGAGGGTGGGGAAGTAAATTATCAGCTCTTTTTTGTGTGCTGGAAAATTAGGCTTATACACGAGTATAAACACACTTTATTTTTATTTAAGGTTAACTTACTGAACTATATCTTTTCTAAATCCACGTCAAATTCAAATCGCCATTCCTCCAAGCCCTGTCAGTTAACTAGCCCTCATATTCCTGTTTTCTGTACTTCACTTACACCCTGACTAAACAAAACTGCTAGCTGATTGTAAGGACTTACTAGGGAGAAACTTTGAATGGTCTTTGAATAGGAATGGTCTAAATTATACTTTAAAAACTTTTTTTTTTTTAATGTTTAAAATGTCTGATTTTGATGGTTTCAATACCAAATCAGTATAGTTAACTTGTAAGCTAGAAGCATAGGTCATCATGGGCAACAACATTCGTTGGAATACATTTCATACACGGGACAAAAAAAAAAAAAAAAAAAAAAAAAAAAAAAAAGAAAAGGTATATCCTATGGATTCACACGAACACACATTTATCTTTGCACATTAATTACCTGTTTCCCAGTTTTCTGCACTGGATTGTGAGGCTGTTGTACTAAGACATCCATCCATTTGTTTCCCCGAGTCTGTAATTGAAGGGCCATATGTGTATCTCTCCGGTGATACTGTAGAAAGAAAACCATGAAAAATTCTAAAAAACTATAATTATGGAAAATCTTGGAATTACTTCATAAAATAAAATATTAATCATAATACCCATCGTATTTGTAGTGCATTGCCTCTGAATACCCATAATCAAGTCACATTCAAGAAAAATAATAGCAGAACATGCTGCACTTAAAAAACCCATAATGTGATTAAAGTACACCTGAAATGAGGGATATGGCGGCTGCTATATTTATTTCCTTTTAACATTAACAGTTGCCTGGGGTCCTGCTGATCTTTCATGCATCAATAATGTTTGAATTACACACTTGAAACAAACATGCAGCTAATTCACTCAGAGGATCGGATTAGCATGCTTGGTTACGGTCTATAGCTAGAAGTATTAAGCCCCTTAAACACATGAGGAACGTTGGCCGGCCTCTAGCTCGGGAACCACAGTCTGATAGGTGGCACGCAGCAACATGGTGGTGGTCACAGAGCTCCAAACTTCAGTGTAAAGGCTTTAGGACCAGGGGGAAAAAAAAATAAATAAATCAAGATCTCCTATTAATACTGACATTGATGTCTATGTCACAGACATCTGGAAGATGGGGAAAAAGTTCAAGACCTACACTACTACAGCTCAAGACAGGAGAACGTCTGGATATAAAAAGTTTAGCAATTATATAGACAGCTGAATAATGTGTTTATGTGTATTCACTTGCTTCAATGCAAGACTGAGCCATGGTACTTTTTAATGAAGCGGAGAAAAGCTTTGCTCATCCTTAAAGAGTAACTGTCAGGCAAAAAACAAGTAATTTTTATCTATGTTCCCCTGTGTTAAACAGTGTGGAAGGAAGCCAAATATCAATACTGAAGTAAAAAAACTCTTTATTGTGGGCTGAATAGCAGCCTTCCTTATTTCCAGGCTGTTTAGGAGGCCGCATCAGACTGAAAAAGCCGCAGTCAGCCTGCAAAGCAGTATGGGAAGGTCTTACTTCCTCTCTACTGCCCTCCCTGCACCACCCCTTCATTTCCCTATCCAGCCCTGCTGCAGCCTCACTGGCTGGTCCCTCTCGACTCCTTTCCTCCCCATCCAGACACCCTGAGTGACAGCTGCAGGCTGCCCCCCACACCCGCGATTGACACCCACGATCGTCGGCACCGGCCCCCCGTGAGTGACACCCGCAATCGTTGCGTGACACCCGCATTCGTCGCGACCCCCCCCACGCGCGTGTGTGTGACACCCGCAATCGTCGCCCCCCCCCACGCGCGGCGCGCGCGCGTGCGTGTGTGTGACACCCGCAATCGTCGCCCGCCCGCGCGCGCCCCCCCCCCCCCCCCCCCCCGCGCGCGTGTGTGACACCCGCAATCGTCGCGCCCCCGCGTGTGTGTGTGACACCCGCAATCGTCGCGCCCCCCCAACGTGTGCGTGCGTGCGTGCGTGCGTGCGACACCCGCAATCGTCGCGCCCCCCCCGCGCGTGTGTGTGTGTGACACCCGCAATCGTCGCGCCCCCCCGCGCGCGTGTGTGTGACACCCGCAATCGTCGCGCCCCCCCGCGCGTGTGTGTGTGTGACACCCGCAATCGTCGCGCCCCCCCGCGCGTGTGTGACACCCGCAATCGTCGCGCGCCCCCCGCCCGTGTGTGTGTGTGACACCCGCAATCGTCGCACCCCCCCGCCCGTGTGTGTGACACCCGCAATCGTCGCGCCCCCCCGCGCGTGTGTGTGTGTGACACCCGCAATCGTCGCACCCCCCCCCGCGCGTGTGTGTGACACCCGCAATCGTCGCACCCCCCCCGCCCGTGTGTGTGACACCCGCAATCGTCGCACCCCCCGCCCGTGTGTGTGACACCCGCAATCGTCGCACCCACGCGCGTGTGTGACACCCGCAATCGTCGCACCCCCCCCGTGTGTGACACCCGCAATCGTCGCACCCCCCCCCCCGTGTGTGACACCCGCAATCGTCACGCCCCCCCCCCGTGTGTGACACCCGCAATCGTCGCACCCCCCCGTGTGTGACACCCGCAATCGTCGCGCCCCCCCGTGTGTGACACCCGCAATCGTCGCGCCCCCCCGTGTGTGACACCCGCAATCGTCGCGCCCCCCCGTGTGTGACACCCGCAATCGTCACACCCCCCCCCCCCCCCAAGAGTAACACCCGCAATCATCGCCGCGCCCCCCCCCCCGCGAGTGACACCCGCAATCGTCACATACCCCCCAACCACCACCCCCCCCCGCGAGTGACACCCGCAATCGGCGTCGACCGCAAAACAACCGACATCGCCATTAACTGCAAACCGACCGACATCGCAATCGCCCGCAAAACGACTGACTTTGCAATCGCAAGCAAAGGACCGACATCGCAACCACCCGCAAATTGAATGACATTGCAATCATCCACAACCCCCCGCGACTGACAACGCAATCGCTCGCACAGCTCCCCCCACCCCAAATGACAGCGAGATCGCACGCAACCCAGACATGATCACTCCCCGCTGAGTGCCTAATACACACGATGCGTTTTCCCGCTCGATCCGCGGGTCGATTAGATTATTTCCAACATGCTCGAATCGGATTTCGATCGTTCCTGCCGTCGATTTGGCATAATTAACATGTTGGAAATAATCGAATCGATCCCGATTGACCCGCAGATCGAGCGGGGAAACGCATCTTGTGTACCGAGCATAAGACCAGAGACTGGTAGGAGTGTCTGAGGGCTGGGACTTGGGAGGGCTAATGTATAATTAATCAGGAAGCAGGGTAAGGGAGGATATGACATCACAATTGGCTTCAGACAAGACAGAAACCATGGAACCTGCCATGAGCTGTCAGGAGCATCATTCTCTGCATATACTACATAAAAATTCTGTGAAATCCAAACGTGGACAGTGAAATGCATATGTAATGTAAGTACAGCCAGTATTTAGCTACTGATATATGTGTTTTTTGTCTCTAAAGCAGGCCATACACTGGCTCGATTCACGGCCGTTTCGACAGCAGATCCGATCCTGGGATCGGATCTGCTGCCAATCGCTTGCGCTAAACGCACCCGCTGATCCGATTCCCTCCCGAAATCGGATCGGACCGTCGATCGCGCCGTGCGGGAAATTACCCTCGATCGCCCGGCGGTAGGAGCGCGTCGCTTGCGGCGTACGATTCGGGCCCGATCCGAGCATGTATACATTACCTGAAGCTGGCTCCGGGGTCCTCTTCTCCTCGCTGCACCGCATTTCCGCATGTCCCAGTGTACGCTTATACTTCCTGTGTCACTCCGGTGACCAGGAAGTTGAAATAGAGGGCGCTCTATTTGAACTTCCTGGTCACGGAGTAACACAGGAAGCGCCGGGATGGAGCAAGAACAGCGGTGCGGTGCAGTGCGGAGAAGATGCCCGGGAGCCAGCCTCAGGTAATGTATACGGGGGGGGGGGGGGGGGGGGGGGGGGGACAGGCGGCAGGAGCAGCTGAACAGATTGTGATCGGTTTCAGGCTGAAATCGATTCACAATCTGTTTGCAGTAAAGGCAGCCATACGATCCCTATCTGATCAGATTCGATCAGATAGGGATCTGTCAGCTGGTCGATCTAATGGCACATCGACCAGTGTATGGCCACCTTAAGACCCTATACCTAACAGCTCCTCTTTAAAAAGAGACACTGAAGTCTCAAGAAAAACCTCTTTTTATTTAAAAAAAAAAAAAAAAAAAAAGTGTTTAATATGCTAGCCCTACCTAAAGTGCCGCATTCCCACCGCTGTAATCTATCTAAATTCCCCCCTAACTCCCCCGAAAAATCCACTACTTTCTTGGTTGTGGATTTGCCGCTATAGGAGGCAAAGCTATGAGCCGCAGCTCTGCCTCCTTACGCGTCTATCAGCCGCTTATCTCCACCTCTCCCAGTAAAGGAAGACCGAGGGGCCGGGAGAGGCGGCGATCCGCGCTGAGAGGCAGAGCTGCGGCTCACAGCTCTGCCTCTCACGGAAGTGCTGCCCGGATTGCCCCCCGGGGAGTTTGGGGGGGGGGGATTTAGATAGATTACAGTGGTGGGAATATGGCGTTTTAGGTAGGGCAAACGTATTAACATTTAAATAAAAAAGATGTTTTTCTTGAGACTTCAGAGTCTCTTTAAATGAACAAAAATAAAAGTATTTTGACTAGACACACTTTCACAGGTGAATCTAGAGGGGGTTTCCTCATTCTGTGTCCGTTCAAGCAGATCTGAAGGTAAAAATCCAATTGAATGAAATGAAATCTGTGCAGGCGCTCAACATGAATAATAAATAGTCCACAGTCCCAGAATAGTCTGTATTCAAACGGACCCAAACGATATCACAAGTTCACAAATATGTATCCACCAGGTACTCTCACCAGATCAGTTGGGCTGACTCAATCACAAATCAGCAAACGCAGCATATACATATACTCCAACGATCTTCCACTGGTGAGCAGTTAACCATTGCATTGTCGGTGGTGGAAACACAAAGTTGATCACCTAACACGGGGTGGATTACACTGTCACTATAATTCTGTTATCCAGCAGTATTACGCTATGTCCGCACATTGTGTTTGAATTTACAGATGCCAATAGCCGTGGAAGATCGTTGTTGAGCGCCTGCACAGACTTATGCTGGGAATACACGTTTCGTTTTTGCCTTAGTTTAAACCTTCGTTTCGATTGTGCCTTTTGTCCTTTTTGATCCCGAAATAATCGATTGTACGGTTAATATCACCACCCACGGTTTTGGTTTTTTTCCGATTCTGATGGTTTCGTTTTTCCGATGATCGAAGGCTGCAAAGAAACGAAACGTAGTACAGGGACGGACGGCATAACGAATATATAATCGATCTGAACAGCCATCAAGCCTACCAATGGCTCGATTAGATGGATAAAGAGAGATAATATCAAACATGTGCGATCACTAGTCGTTTGTTTTTGGGGTCTATTAATCGAAACTATAATGAGATTATGACTATTTTCACATACGTTTTCAACACTCGATTCGTTTACCGAACGAATCGAAGGCTAAAACGAAACGTGTATTCCCAGCATTAATTTCATTTATTTAGGGAGGCATTTCCATCCCACTGTGTGGCGACCCATGCCCCGTTTGCTTCATTGTTTCTGAAACCATATTTGAGTTGGAGGAGCGCTTATAACCACATTAACTAAAAATACAATTACCTAATGAAGTCCTTTAACAAACAAAGTTTCAACTTTTTCGACCCAAGTAACCCCTACCACAATTCAGTTCCACCCAAGTACCCACCCCCCCATTACTGTTAAAGAGAACACGAGGTGTGTTTAAAGAATGTTATCTGCATACAGAGGCTGGATCTGCTATACAGCCCAGCCTCTGTTGCTATCCCAAACCCCACTAAGGTCCCCCTGTACTCTGCAATCCCTCATAAATCACAGCCGTGCTGTGAGGCTGTGTTTACATCTGTAGTGTCAGTCTCAGCTGCTCCCCCCACCTCCTGCATAGCTCCGGTCCCTGCCTCCGTCCCTTCCTCCAATCAGCAGGGAGGGAAGGGATGCAGGCGGGGACTGGAGTTCTGCAAGAGGCGGGGAGAGCTGCAGACTGACACTATAGAGATAAACACAGCCAGCTCTGACAAGCTGTTTGTCAGCAGCATGGCTGTGATTTATGAGGAATTGCAGAGTGCAGGGGGACCTTAGTGGGGTTTGGGATAGCAACAGAGGCTGGGCTGTATAGGCAGATCCAGCCTCTGTATGCAGATAATATTCTTCAAACCCACCTCGGGTTCTCTTTAATGCCAGCCTTATGCAAAGAATGGAGAATGTTACTTAAAATATTAGTATTAAATTAGGCATGAAAAAAATTAACCAGTGTTTGATATGTAATAATTCAGGAGCTCATGCTAAAACCAGAACTGATCTCTGGCTGAAAGCAGTAATGGTTAAGGGCTCTGCCTCTGACACAGAAGACCAGGGTTCGAATCTCGGCTCTGCCTGTTCATTAAGCCAGCACCTATTCAGTAGGAGACCTTTGGCAAGTCTCCTTGCCTAGCAGAAAATGGCTTCTGAGAGCATGAAAGTGATAAAAAGGTTCAATATTTCTGGCTTACCTAATGAATGTGTCATTGAGCAAAAACAATAACAGTTAAAACTTAAAAAGCAGATTTAAACAAATAAAACTGTGGAATATGGTAAAAAGTCATTTTTTGGAGAAAGAAGAGATACAATTGTTTATTTCATTATTATTTAAGCGTCGAGTGTCCTTTAAGAGCCAGTGTTACAGGCCCTCGCAAGTGTCCTTTGCTTAATCTAACAAAGATCAGATGCTGGAACGAGCATGGACTGCTGGTAACCTTGTTGGACTTTACTAAAGACTTTCCAGAACTTTGTAATTTATATTTAAAACAATTCCTAACATGATACTGGAATATAAAAATTGAATGCAACACTTAATTCTGTGAGTGGTACTGTACTCACAAACGAAAATGTCAGACTTTAAAAAGAAACATCAGGGAAATTAAGCCAATCCAGATTTACTTACCTGAGGCTTCCTCAAGCCCCTGCAAGCTTGTGTGTCCCTCACTGCAGCTCTGTTCTCAGCAGGTTGCTTGGGGTGCCCTCCATAGCAGCCATTGGAAGTACTGCACTTGCGCAAAACCCTCCTGGCGACGGGAGTGTGAACGTGATCGGCGCGGCTGTGCACTCGCACATGCGCAGTAGCCGCTGGCCTCGCCAGGTTGGAGGCTACTACAGAGTGGACCCTGGGTGACCTGCTTAGAGCGGAGCTGTGGCAAGGGACACACAAGTTTGCAGAGGCTGGAGGATTCCCCAGGTAAGTAAATCTGGATTACCTTAATTTCCCAAAGGCTCAGTCAGGTCCAGTCTGGGTTTACTGCGCATGGGTCTACTGCATGCACAGTAGACCCAGACTGACGCGAGTGAGCAAGTTACCAGGGCTGATCATGGCTTAACAGCAGACAGCATGAGGACAGTGTGGGACTCAGACAAGCTTATGGGGGTAGAGGAAGCCCTACACTAAGTCCACAGTAGTAGAGAAAAATTGAGGCCCTTATAACAGGTTTGTCTTTGGAAAAAAAATAAAAAAATAAGGTATAGCCTAGTTTGATTTTGAAACTGAATATGGATGTACATGCAAGTTGGAGATTGGACAAAGATATACATAAGAAACCACAAGAAGGAGTCATATCAAAATTAGAAGATTTTTTTACCTGTGCGACGTCTTTTCAAAGAGACGTGTGGGAGAAGATCATGACGTGTCAGTACACGAAGTAGCTTAAGAAGATGTCTGAAGTTTCCTTCATCACAATAACCTCTTCTCTCCAGTTCAAAAAGTAGCTCAATACCATTTTTCGGTCTTCGGAGTTCATGGGTATCAAAAACATTGCTGGAGCCCCGATTCCATCTCCTCCAGGCAGTCAGCAAGGCACTACTAGGCATCTCACCAGCTTCCTCCACGGTCCAGATACTGGGATCCATAGGGTGAGTGAAAGGGTGGGATTCATTCAAAAGGAAACACAGGGCTTCAACATCACTCTCTGTTAGTTGGGAACCAATTACATGAAACATTTGGTGTAGTGAAAGCATGCCGTAATATTCCAGACACTCTTCCTCCACCCAAGGCAGTGAGAGCATTGAACTCATGGCGCTATTCATCTTGGTCTGAATAGATATTCTGCTACCTTTTCAGTCCCGCAGCAGAATGTACAACTGGCAATGCAACACAGGAAAGTCTTGCCAACAGAAATTACCACAAGATCTGTAAAAAACAAAACAAAAAACAAAAAACAAAAAAAACACCATAAAGCACATTTTACTCAATAGAAAAAAAACCTCTATAATTACTAAAATACAGCCATAAAATGTTATTGACATATCTATAAATCCAAGAGGGCTTGTGCCAAAATACCAACGTATCTGGTACACTCGACATCTATACTGTACTGCATCTAAGGGCTCGGATTAAGAAAAGCAGCTGTAGACATGCCATTTTGTAATTTAACCTACCTGGTGGCATCCCCTTGACTGGCTCAGGGTGGGGGACAAGAAATTAAAAAAAAAAGGGCCAGGTAGCCGCTGCCTCCTGCATGGCGTGGGAGCGGGCTGAGTCGCCATGGTTACATGTTCCTTTCCTGACGTTAGGTGCGTCCTCTGTATGCGGCGACTCACTCGAGCCGCCCACTATGACGCACGCTGTGTCCTTTGTTGCGGATTGGCTGCTTGTCGTTCCAGACAGGTAGGCGGAGACCATTACGGAAGCAGCCTATTTCAATGGCCTCCTCCATTCAGCACTTGTGCACGTTAGCCTCCGAGGAAGCAAGGCTCACACCATTGCGAAACCGTCGTAAGGTCGTGCACCCTCTGGCGCCCACAGTTGCCTCCCCATTCCAGCAGAGCACGATAAGTACCATCCATTTGCACGGACACATGCTCTACTTTCATTATGATTCACTTGTTGTACACCTGCTGTTTGCATTAAAGTTACAGTGCCAGACATCCATGTTTTTTCTTTTTGAATAGAAGCAGTAATCCCAAGCCTCAGGGGGGTAGCTCTGGTAGGCACCAGGAGGCTTGTGCAGAGCATAGCGTGCATTTTAACTCACCTTCCCAGGGATCCAGACGCCGGCAGCAACTATTTTCCTTCCTGTCCTTGGAGGCTCCGGATCCCTCTGGTGAGATCGCTGCCTGTCAAGCATGACGACAGCTAGCGATCACACTGCAGGGTTACAGCACCACCTGGAGGACGGAGGGAAAACTGCAATGCCGGATCCCAGAGAAATACAGGGGCTGCTGCAGGCTCTCTAGAAGCATGATTTTTTTTCCCCTCCTGTTTTTAGGTTTTAAAAGCGTGCCAAAAAAAAAAAAAAGTTGCACTGCTTTTTAGAACCTAAAATCTTGAAATAATCATACCACAAGGGAGGTTAAAAGCCCAACTCCTGCCACCACGTTTACATTTTTAATTTCTTAGCTAGCCGTGCACAAGTCGATACCTGAATGGACATCCAGTGTTCTCCCCAGGCTCTTTTAGCCGGGTGCTCCACCCGGCTAGATTTGCTGACCACCCGGCTGTCATCGGCTCACCTCCTCACCTCCTCCTATGCTGTAAGCAGAGTTGCCCTGCATTTTCAACTCGCCCCACCCGGCTACTTTTTCATGCCACCCGGCTACTTTTTCATGCCACCCGGCTGGAAAAAAATTCTGGGGAGAACACTGGACATCCATTAGGTAGCAGTGACCCAACAGCATTGCACTCTTCTGTGACGTCCATTGCTTTGTGGCTCACAATACACACACACTTCAAAGTGTCTAAAATCTTTCTGAAGTTGATCAGGTATGCAGAGGGCAGTAGATCAAACGTTGGCTGGTACATGGCCAGCCTATAGTTGCTTCAATGGTTCAAATCTAACAAGTGCTGCAGGGAGTATGGTAGACATAATAAACCACTATACAGCTTTACCCTTAGTGACCACTGTGTTAATTTAATGTTAAATATCTTTAATAAACATGGTTAAATATGGTGTAAGGGGGGGGGGGGGGTAGAATACTGAGAGCCCAATATGGTGTAGTAAGTACTGGTACAGGGTGAAGAATGTAAAGTAATACAAACCAGGGTTACCTCCGAGGCAACCACTATAAGTGCAGGTGGGGAGATTAGACCTGTCCCCACCCAGCGTTAAGACGCTCTCTGTAGATTTGAGGAAAGAAGGAAACACCCCTCCACCTGGGGTGGACACTGGTAGACCGCAAACAGAGGCGCCAAAAGGATAAAATTCACTAAAAGTTTTAAAATGCTACAGAAGCAGTGGTGGACTTACCTCCTTGAAGCAGACACAGACTGTCAATTTAATGTTTAAAAATGGTGTTGTATGAACTGTTGCTAGATATACTAACATTTAACTAAAATATTTTATTTAGTAAGACTGCTAAATCACAGATGCTAGGGAATGAAACCGCTCGCATTGACTGAAGTTGCTGTAGAAGAGAACATTAGCACTCCTTTGGCACACCTCTGGAAAACACACTGAGATTTAATAAGATGGCTTTCTTGCCAAATGCTGCATGGGGCCCTCTCTTTTCTGAAGCAACGGAAACCTGTAGAGATTTACTAGCACAATGCTGTGAATGGAATGCCTAATGATCAATAAACCAGGAGTAATCCCCATCCATAAGCCACTCATTAATCACTTCTGACTTCATTACCCCACAGGCGTATCATATATATTCCCCATCCTGACAAAAGTGCCTTAATAAGGACACAGAATATATGGTTCATTTCTGTCAATCTATAAATATACAACAAGTGTTAATTCAACCTAGCTCTGATCAATGAGGTTTATACAACTGTTAATATCAATCCAATACCCTGGTGTGTCTTCCAAGAGGAGATAAAGCATGTACTGTTCACTCACAGGTCTAACTGTAAGAATACATTCCAAACCTTTCTGCCCCTGCTGTCTCAATAATCAACCAAGCCTGATCAAAACAGGATAGAATATTTGAAATCTTATCCCGGGAATTCTATCTGAATCTCTACCAATTAAATGTGGGACGAGGCAAGGCTGCCCTCTTTCTCCCCTTTTATTCTCATTAGCTATAGAGCCCCTATCAATTGCTATTCAGAATAATTCTGATATCAAAGGCTATCTACATGCTAATCAAGAGCATAAAGCAATTTTCTATGCTGATGATGCCCTACTATTTTTAACGCAGCCTATTACCTCTATGCCCACTCTTTTTCAGCTCTTGGATCACTTTGGTAGACTATCAGGCCTTGAGGTGAATGTGCACAAATCACAAGCGATGGCTGTGAATCTTCCTCCCAAAGTAATTAAACTTTATCAGGGAAACTTTGAATTCAAGTGGATGGCCACTGAGTTGTCATACTTGGGTATTAAGCTCACTTCTGACTATAATCGCTTAGTTAATGCTAACTATCTCCCATTATATAGATCTGTGCAGAATACCCTCAAGGACTGGAACTCGTATAAAGTGTCTTGGCTGGGTAAGATTACTGCCATTAAAATGGTTATCTTGCCCAGAATACTATATTTGATGAGAGCTTTACCCCTAAACCCCGGCCGCACCCTTATAAATAAGTTCCAGAGGTTGATTAACATATATGGGCGGGTAAACCTGGCCGTTTTAAGAATATGTATCTATCGCAAAACAGCTGATGGAGGTGTCGGAGCACCTAATCTCTGGTTTTACTTCCTTACCACTAGATTTGCTCAGACCCTCTCGGTTTAATGATCAGTCCACAAAGCTATGGGTGAATTTTGAGAATGAGTCAATACTACCTTTTAATATTACTTCTGTTCTTTACTTGGAAACCCCTCATCTGAAAGAATTTAAAAATAAAAATGTAATAGTGCACGAAAACCTTGCCCTTTGGTATACTTATAGGCACAAGTTTAATCTTTGTTCACCAAAACCCCCTAGGTTATCCTTTATTGGGCACCCTAATTTTACTCCTGCATTTCGAGACAGCTCATCCTTTTCCTGGTGGATTAATGATGTCATTACTAATTCAAAACGATTTTGGATTGGGGGTAAATTTGTTTCTTTAGAAATGTTGAGATTTACAAGAGAGCTACCATGGTCTCAATATTTCACATATACGTCACTTCTTTACTCAGTCCTCCAGTCCCGAGGGTTTCACAAATCGTACTTTCTATGAAAATTTGTTTCTCTCTTCTACTCAAACTGTGGGAGCTCTCTCTCGGATCTACTCCCACCTAATTGCCTATAATATTGATACTAAAACTAAATATATGCTAGAGTGGGAAGTAGAAGTTCAAACTACATTTGAACCTCAAGACTGGCTTAAAATTTGGGATGATCTCCAAATGGCCACTAAAACTCAAGCAATCAAAGATACTGCTATGAAAATTGCCACTAGGTGCTATAGGACTCCACTCAAACTTAATAAAATTTTCCCTTCAATCTCCCCACTTTGTTTTCGTGGATGTCAAGCAGAAGGCTCCATATTGCATATTTTCTGGAGCTGTCCCTTAATCACGGTTGTGTAGGATAAACTCAGGACTGGACAGCAATCTCTTATAGAAAAAGAGGTTGAGTTAACAGCCTCCCAAGCTTTGCTTTTCAACCCCAATCCTAGAATCCCTCGTAAGTGCAAAAGAGTGTACTATGTATTTGCTCTGTTCTCTGGATGATTGCTAGAAACTGGAAAAGGTTGGAGACCCCATTCGGCCAAATTTTATCTAGAGTTGAAGATGTTCGCACTATGGATCTCATCCATCATTCATTACACCATACCTTGCCCAAATTTCATTATAACTGATGACTGGTCTCTCTCTAAAATGTTTACAGATGCTTAATATTATAAATAGATGATTACTACCCGCTGAGGACGTACCCAATTATTCCTTTTTCTCTTGTTTATTTAGGCTGACTATTAGTCTGGCTTTTGTCATTAGGCATAATATTTGAATTCGCTGTATAACGGTCAATAGTACTATTGATTTTAGTACAATTATCTTTTGGCTTATTGGCAAACTTGCTAACTTGTTATTGTTCAACTGAGCTTTCTTTATTAAAAAACTTTTGTAAAAGAATATTTGAAATCTTGAAGTTAAAAGATGCAGTTAAAGATGCGTAATTGGTGCAAAACTGAACAGAACACAAAATGGTTGCCTTTCATTGTGAATATATTATTGACAAACTACTTTGCTTGTCTGGCTGACTTCCAATGGCACCATACTGGACTTCAATATGGAACCTGCTTTTGACAAGAAACACACACAAACACACACTGCAATCTGCTTCATACAATCTCCCTCCCCATCACAAAAACAGCACAGTGTACTTATTGCTACACATTCATCCTTTTCATGAGTCACAATTCAGTTGCCAAAATAAAAAAAAAAAAAATTAAGAATCCCACATCCCAATGTTCATGCTTATGAAACCACATGCAAATACACACTAAACCGGCCCTTGCTGCCTTGTAATACCAGCTTGCATGCAAATGTATGTAGTTTTGTATTGCACTAATCAAAAATCAGCAAGAAGTGCATCTGGTTGGCCTATTTCCAAGAGGCATAAAATTTGGATTAATTCTTAACCACTTCCAGACCAGGCTAGTCTAAATCTATGTCCTGTTTATTGTTTACATCCATTTATTCCTGCCAGGTTACCCACAAACATCCCACTTACTTGCCAACAGGAGCTAAATCACTCTTAGTACTCGATGGCACAGGCTTTTAAACACAAAGCATAAAACACAATGAAAGACAACTTTACTTACGGTAACGTCTTTTCCAGTAGTCAGAAGGACAGCACCCCTGGATGAGACTTGTCTCCCTCCCAATCGTGGACAGGAACTGCAAAAGAAAGATTTGCATAACAAATAGGCAGCCATATATAAGCTACTAGCTTACCCTCAGTACTTCAGTTAATACAAAAGATGACACGGACCGGTATAAATGCCTACTTACATAATTATTATTCCACCCAAAAATAGGGCGGGTTGCAGGGGTGCTGTCCTTCTGACTACTGGAAAAGACGTTACCGTAAGTAAAGTTGTCTTTCCCAGAACGTCATTGGACAGCACCCCTGGATGAGACGATGTACCAGATATGAGATCTAGGGCGGGACCACTGCCTGCAGTACTTTTCTTCCAAAAGATAAATCTGCTGCGGCTGAGATGTTTAGGCGATAATGCCTCACAAAGGTATTGTGACTTGACCAGGTAGCAGCTCTGCATATCTGTTCTATTGATGCCCCTGACCTCTCTGCCCAGGAAGTCGATATTCCTCTTGTAGAATGAGCTCTAATTGAAGACCCTAACTGCTTCCCTTGAGCTTGATATGCCAATGTAATAGCCTGTCTGATCCATCGTGCTAGAGTCGTTTTGGACGCCTTGTTGCCTCTTTGTTTCCCAGCAAATAGAATGAACATTGCGTCAGTTTTTCTCCATGGACCTGTTCTCTCCATATATTGTATAAGACATCTCCTCACATCCAGGCAATGAAGTCTCTTTTCCTTGTCATTGTTAGGATTCTCACAAAAGGAAGGAAGGAAGATTTCTTGATTCCTGTGAAATGAGGAAACAACCTTTGGTAGAAACGCTGCATCCGTGCGTAACGTAATTCTATCTTCAGAAATGACGCAGTAGGGCTCTTTAATAGACAATGCCTGTAATTCACCTATTCTTCTAGCTGAAGTAATAGCTAGCAGGAAAATGGTTTTTAGAGTAAGAAATTTATCCGAAATCTGTGATAATGGTTCAAAAGGGGCTTCACATAACCCCTGTAAGACAGTATTTAAATCCCATGAGGGTATTCTGGACCTGATTGCTGGTTTCAGTCTCTTTAAAGCTTGGAAGAATCTTAAAATTAGATTTTCTTCTGCCAGCCGTCTTTCTAGAAATACGCTTAGAGCAGATACCTGTACCTTCAGAGTGCTTATACTAAGCCCCTTCTTGTATCCACACTGAAGAAATTCTAATACGGATTTAAGTGATGTATTGTCACAAGATCTTTCCGAGCACCATTCGTTAAACACTCTCCAGGCCTTTTGGTATATTACTCGAGTCACCTTCTTCCTACTCTGTATCAAAGTTTCTGATAATTCGTCTGAAAAGCCTTTGGACTTCAGGATGCCCCATTCAGCTTCCAGGCTGAAAGGTGAAGGCTGTTTAAACTCGGATGCCACACTGGACCCTGGGACAACAAGTGAGGTATGGGAGGAAAGACTATCGGATCTGTAACCGCTAGTGTTCTTAGTGACGTGAACCATGGTCTCTTTGGCCATAGTGGAGCTATCAGGATTACTCGAGCCTTGTCCTGAATAATCTTTTTTATTACTCGTGGTAGCAATGGTATTGGAGGAAATGCATACATCAGTAACTCTCCCCAATTGATCGAGAAGGCGTCTACTTTCCAAGGTAGGTCCTCTGGAAACAGGGCACAAAATTGTTGACATTTCGCATTCGCTCTCCTTGCAAATAGGTCTACTTCTGGGCAACCCCATTGTAACGTCACTTGCTGAAAAACTTCCAGATCTAGTGACCACTCGTTCGAGTCTAACTTCCTCCTGCTGAGGTAGTCCGCCAAGTGGTTTGAGGTTCCCTTTAAATGTATCGCAGTTAATGATAAAAGATTTCTCTCTGACCAGAATAGGATCTTTGCCGTCTTTTCCCATAAGGATTGACTCCTCGTGCCCCCTTGCCTGTTCAGGAAAGCTACAACGCTCCTGTTGTCTGTTCTTATTCTGACATGAGAATTCTCTATTAGGGGGCCGAAATGTAGTAAGGCTTGCCATACTGCTTGCAACTCTCTGTTGTTCGATGACTGTGACCTTATTGTCATATTCCATGATCCTTGAGCCGGCAGAGAATTGAAGTGGGCTCCCCAACCCCACAAACTGGCATCGGTTGTGATTGTATTCTGTTGTGGATAATTCCATAGATGACCTGGAGATAGATGATCCAGACGTTGCCACCAGATAAGGGAAGTCTTTACACTTTGTGGAATGATGATCTTCTTGTCTAGAGTCACCAGAGACCTGTTCCAAGATTTCAAAATCCATATTTGTAGAAATCTCGCATGGAACTGTCCCCACTGGATCGCCGGAAAGGCAGAGGTTAGAAGTCCTAGAAGAGCCATGGCTTTTCTTAGCGATATGCTTCTTAATTTCTGAAATGAGAAAATACTATTAAAAATAGCAATGATCTTCCTATCAGGTAACAACAGTTTCTCTTCTCTGGTAGAAATATTGAAACCCAAAAATTCTAGACACTGGGAAGGAATCAGAGCAGACTTTTCCCAATTAATTAACCAACCTAACTCCTGGAGGACGCCCAGAGTTATAAAAAGCTGATCATTAACGGATTTTTCAGAAGAACCCCATAATAAAAAATCATCAAGGTAACCGACAATATTAACGTGTCTTAACCTGAGAAGAGCTAATACTTCAGACATAACCTTAGTAAATAGCCATGGGGCAGACGATAGTCCGAAAGGCAAGGCATTAAATTGAAAATGTCTTACCTCTCCTTCCATCCACACGGCAAACCTCAGGTATTGTTGGCAGGATAAATGGATTGGTAGATGTAGATACGCATCCTTCAGGTCTAGGGATGCCAAAAAATCGTCCTTCTGTAAAAGATGAACCACAGATCGAATATTGTCCATCCTGAACTTCCTGTATTTGACTTTTAGATTCAATTTCTTTAGGTTTAGAATCAATCGATAGGCTCCCTGAGGCTTTTTTACCAGGAAGATTGGGGAGTAGAATCCCTGTTCTCTTTGACATGCTGGAACCTGTCGAATTACTCCTTTCTGAAGAAGAGACTTTACTTCTGACTGGAGGGCTACTAATAAGGCTGGGTCTTTTGGACAAGGTGTTAAGACAAAGTTTTGAGGGGGGAGATGTTCAAACTCTATTCTGTAACCTTCTAATATTATGTTTAGTAACCATTGATTGGTGAATAGTTGTTGCCATATTTCATAAAAGTTGGTGATTCTCCCCCCCACCGGAATGATGGCGTCATTGTTTGTTTGTCTTTTTAGTATTAGTAGCGGTATTGCGGGGTCCTTGTTGCCTGTAAGGAGCCCATCTTCTACCCCTGGAGGATTTACTATCCGTTTCATTTTTAGCGGGGGCCCGAAATGGCCGTTTATTCTGAAAGGGGCGCTTCTTTGGGAAATTTTTCTTATTATCTGCTGTACGATCTAGTGTATCGTCCAGCTTAGACCCAAACAGAAGATCTCCTTCACAGGGGATACCACAAAGCTTAGATCTGGATGAGTTATCCCCATTCCATGTCTTAACCCATACTCCCCTTCTAGCTGAGTTCACTAGTGCGGTGGTACGGGCTGTTAATTTAACCGTATCGTCTGCTGCATCAACCATAAAATCTGAGGCATTAGTGATTTTAGGAAAGTCATTAAGGATTTCTTCCCTAGACACCCCATTTGCTATTTTATACTGTAATTCTGCCAACCAAGACTTCAGAGATCGACTCACTGCTGTCGATGCTACTGCCGGTTTAAAAGTTAATGAAGCAGACTCCCAAGCCCTACGCAAAACATTATCCATTTTCTTGTCTATTGGGTCTTTAAGGTTTCCGAAATCCTCAAACATAAGGTCTGATTTTCTTGAAACCCTGGAAAAGGACGGATCTAGTTTTGGCGGAGGGCCCCAATAAGCCTGGTCATCAGGAGAAAAAGGATAACGCTTAGATAAAGATTTTGGCCAAAAGGCCCTTTTCTCAGGATTTTGCCACTCTTTCTTGATCAAAGTTTTAAGAGTAGAATGGACCGGGATGAACCTGGATTGGGGGTCCGCCAATCCCTCATACATTTGGTCAAGGGGTGACAAGGGTTTTTGCTCTGATTTAATACCCATTGTTTCATGCATGGATGTCAAAAGATCCTTCATTAATTCTGTAGAAAAAGCAAACTTTTGTGGTTTTTCAGTCTTATCCATCTCCTCCCCCTCAGATATTTCATCTAATGCAGAAATTTCTCCCTCAGAAAATTGAGAACCTTCTACCTCACTATCTCTGCTTCTCCTAGCCTGCACAGGAGTACAAGATAAAGGAATTGGAGATAAACCACTGACATTAAGGTTAACAGGAACCTCATTGCTAGGACCAGGCATTTCAGCAGGGCTGGGAGCTACAGTCTGAGAAGAAATGGCAGAATCTTTAATTTCCTTGATGGCTGAAGACATTTCTGACCGCATCCATCCCATCAGATCCTTAAAGATTACTGGTGATTCATGCTTAACCAGTTTGTTTGTACAATCCTGGCACAGCTTTTTTGAGGTAGAGGATGACAAGCGAGAGGAGCAAATGGCACATTTCTTCACAGATTTACTAGATCCACTAGACTGTGTGGAAGATTTGTCAGATTTGTCCTGTTTTCCAGGCTTTTCATGTTTTTCTGGCTAAAAAACATAATAACAAACCAACCATTAGTACCCTCTCTAGTATATATAAAAAAACACATATATACACACTGTACAATTTGTACATAAGTACTTGCCAGAGAGGTATCTTGGGCTGGCCTGGCAGACTGCGCAGGAGCTGACCCAGAAGCGTCCTCCATGCTCACTTTAGACAACCAGAGTGAGTCAGGAAACAGATTTAAATAATCATCACATGACACAAAGAAATGCAAACAGCCACCTGAATACTCAGTTCATTAGCATGTTTCTCATTTGCATAAGCCTTTCAAAGGTTAGCCAGCCGCGGCACCTGCCGCTTAATTGCTTAAGCGTATTAGCATAATTATCCCCCTTCTGCGGCACCTGCCGCCTGTAAACCGTTACCTTAGCGGATCAGCTGATGCTGATCCGCAATGACCGCCGCGGCCGCCTGCCGCCTGATCTGAGTCACACTGGACGCTGCACGTGACGACTTCCGGGAAGACCCGGAAGTACTTTGTCTCCCAAGCGCGCCTGCGCTATATCTCCGCTGCCTTGCACGGAGAAGCCTCCTCCACGCTGCAGGGCTCCCACTGTCACCTGAATCAGCCTAACTGGAGCCCTGAAAGACGTTGCCCCTGAACACCTGTCAAGGATAGCACTCTGGAGACCTCTCCTCTGCATTCCGTCCGGGACAGGAAACTGAACTGAAGTACTGAGGGTAAGCTAGTAGCTTATATATGGCTGCCTATTTGTTATGCAAATCTTTCTTTTGCAGTTCCTGTCCACGATTGGGAGGGAGACAAGTCTCATCCAGGGGTGCTGTCCAATGACGTTCTGGGAAAAAAGGCTGGCAACATATTTCTCCTCCTGTACTAATTATATACCACAGCATTCTGCAGCACTTTACAGAGAAAAATAAACTGGCGTTAATCTCTAACCAGAAGCAGCTTACAATCTCAATTCTGGAAGAACCTGTTCTACATCAGACATGGTAGCAGAATACCAGCCCATTTTTTTTTTTACCTTCTAGAGCACAAACTGAAAGAACCAACAACTGTCATTAACCACCACAAGCTAGAAATAAAGGATAATAATACGTATTATTCCAGATGATCGTGGAGATGAGAGCAACACACTGCTGTCAGCCTTCGAGCTCTTATTTCAGGGTGAAAATCATCATTAACCCCTTAGGCTCATACTGAGAGACTCAGCAGTGATTATTACCCCCAAACGCACCATTATTATAACTCTGCAGCCAGTGGAAACGGACGCAGTTGCTATTACCAAGTGGTAAGGAGTTGTGTTTGGAGGTTGCTTCTTTTCCCCAAATAAACCCTACAAGTTAAAATTCCAAACTAACCAGTTGAATGCTACCAAGAATTGGGGGAATTTTTTTTTTTTTTTTTTTAAACAATGTTTGCTTGGGAATCTAAGTATTTTAGCCATTTTGAAGTCTTTTCCATTGCAGATATCTATAGCCATTTCGGGGTGGGGGGGGGGGGGGGACGATGACACATAGGGGTGCGACTGCAATGCGATTTTCCTATACAATCGCATGTATGGCTGGATTCACACTTGTCCAGTGTTCTCCCCAGGGCTAATTAGGTGGGCCCAGCTGATTTGAAGCACCGCCGGTTATGTGCTCACCTGGGGTTTCTAAAATCCAGCACTGTAAACCTTATTAAACTTCACATAGGAGCGCTCCATTGCCTGCTTTCAATCAGCGCTAGCCTCGCACAATAGCAAAGGCTGACGCTATACACTGCAGGAGCGCTCCCCTGCCTGTCACCTCGAGGCGGGTTGTAAGGGGCAGGACTCCTGCTCCGATTCTCCTTCCTGCCCTCCAATAAGTAGTAGATCTATGATGATATGATGGAACCTCTATCTTGTCAATAAAAAGAGAGAGCAGGGATGCTGGAGCCTGAGCAAGTTGGCGGACTGGCAAGGGGGGGGGGAGATTTCCCCTGTCCGCATCCCCCTGGTACTAAATGTAAATGCCTTTCCGCAGCTGCTCATTTTTGCCCCGCATCTCAATTATTAACCCCGCCACAGTATTCATACTTATCTAATGTGCCGGAAGATCTTGGGTTCAACTGCCCGATCATTAGCTCCTGCCGAAGGAGATTCTTCCCCTGCGGATATGCAGGTTAGGATACAGCCAGGCAGAGTCAATGGAGCAGGGGTGGAGAAGCAGCCAGCACACAGGTGTCACTTGGTGAGTCCGTTCTCAAATGACCTGTACGCTGATTTATGGCCAGCCACAGTCCTCCCTGAAGTTGCACTCTCCTGTCTGATGTGCCAGATCATCTGGACAGGAGATCTGACAAGTCATTTTTTCTTTGTACTAAAGTTGGCTGAGAAGAGCCAGGCTTACAAGCTGTGGTTTGATTGCCATCAGCGTAGTCCAGACTCAGGAGGAGATCAGGTTACAGGTCTTTCACACATGCAGCATATTACGCAGTATTGTACAGTGTAATATATATATATATATATATATATATATATATATATATATATATATATATATATATATATATATATATATATATATATATATATATATATATATATATATATATAGTCACTAACTGTCCCTCAAAGGAGCTCACAATCTAATACCTACCATTGCCATATGTCTATATTATGTAGTGTAAGTACTGTAGTCTAGGGCCAATTTTAGGAAGAGCCAATTAACTTATCCGTGTGTTTTTGGAATGTGGGAGGAAACCGGAGTGCCCGTAGGAAACGCACACAGACACGGAGAGAACATACAAACTCTTTGCAGATAGTGCCCTGGCTGGGATTCGAACCAGGGACCCAGCGCTGCAAGGCGAGAGAGCTAACCACTACGCCACCGTGCTGCCCAAATGGCTGTTAATTCACATGGGTGTTATTCCTGCAGGGGTTATCATCATAATCATATCTATAGCCCCTAAACACTATCTGCAATACCCTGGGACAGCAATAATTATGAGCAGGGACACACTGGAGCCTATGTAGATCAGTTATATATAGCCACTGTACGCTATCTGCAAAACAACCCTCCTTCTCCCAGGAAATATCATCCATATGAAATAAGCCATGTGAAATGCAATACTCATGAGCAGGGACAATGAAGCCTGTGTAGAATGGACATACATCGGGCGACTTGGCGGCTGATCAACCATCCGATTTGATTATTGTAATTGAAACGCATGAAAATCTGTGCCACCAAGTGCATGCCTGATCGACACTATAACCAATTTCGGGCAGAAATTGGTCACATATCGTTCGAACAAGCTGTAAGATGTAGGGCCGCCCTAATAGATCAAGTGCACAGAGGTAATGGCAAGAGGATATCGGGACAAGTGACGAACACGATAAACCCCCCCGATGCCGTTCCACCTAGTGTATAAATATGCATATATACATTACCTGTCCTATGTCACCTACTGCTCTGTGCCCATCCGTCTTCTGGTTCATCCTCTCATTAGGGCCCCATATGCCTGCCAGCATAGTGCACGTGTGACATCAAATGCACCATGCGCTAAACGTCCCACCCGCCTACTTTTTCATGCCACCCGGCTGGGGGGGGGGGGGGGGGGGGGGTTAGAATCTTAGGCCCAGTGCACACCAAGCGTTTTTGGTAGAGATTTCAAAGCCGCTGCCGCCTCTGACAACGCTTGGCTAATGTATCTCAATGGGATGGTGCACACCAGCAGTTTGAGGTTTTTAGCAAAAGTGGCTCCTGCAGCATTTTTGCTGTTTGCAGATGCGTTTCTGCCTCAATGTAAAGTATAGGAAAAGCTCAAACTGCTCTGAAAAAACGCTATATCAGAGCGGTTTTCCAAGCCTTTTGTTACGGTAGCTGTTCAGTAACAATATATAAAATCTGCTAAACAAAAATGCTCCCAAAAACACTAAGAAAACCTCTCTAAACATGCCTAGAATCTCTCTGAAAAATCTGCTTCAAAAACCTCCAGCGTTTATGGATCTGCTAGAGATTTTTGGTGTGCACTGGGCCTTACTGAAGTGGCCCAATGATTAACATTGGTTTGCAGATTTTCTGTGAAGACAACACACAGAAAAACAGACAAGTGTAAACACAGCCTCAAATGCAGCAGGATGGCGATTGCAATTGAGAGAAAAATCACCTTGCAAACAGATCACACTAATGGAAACATTCGCTGTGGCATCCATTCATTTTTCAGTACCCATCATTTAGCCATTTGCAAATGCTGAGAGGAAAACCAGCACAAACGTGTTTAATTAGTGTAAAAATGTGGATATGGTGTGCAGGTGTGTACCTGGTACAAGTAGAATATTTTAAGGTGTCAGCAAACGTACAATGCATGTATTCAAAGTACATGGGTATACAGTATGTAGATTGTGTCCATACAACGCAGAATGATTTTACATACACTCCATGTGGTTACAGCAGGTGGATAAGCATACATGGCATGTGGTTACAGCAGGTAGGCAAAGGTACAGGGCAGCATGTGGTTACAGTGGGTTGGTAAAGGTACAGGGCAGCATGTGGTTACAGAAGGTAGCTAGTGGTACAGGGAATGGGGCTATTGGGAGGGGGGGGGGGGGGGGGGTGTTGCAGCAGGTGGGTAAGCGTACAAGGCACATGTTATAGCATGCAGGCAAATGTAGATGATATGTGTACAGCACATGGGTAAATATACATCATGTGTGTCCAGTGTGGGTGAGAGATGTTGATGGCCATAATGTTGTACATTTTACAATGGCTGGGATATTGCATAGTTACTAAGTATAAAGTTATGACTATCTTGAGGACTTGGGGATAGTGTCCCTTTTCCACTGTTGCGACGCGATTTCGCCGGCATCCCGACGCTTGTAAAAACGCATGCGGATGCGTTTCCGCATGCGTTTTTACCCGCGATTTCACGTGCGATTTCGCATGGCAGGGTGCCATGCGAAATTAACCATGACTCTGCCAGGGCAAAATAACATTGAAAAAGGTGCGAAATCGCACGCGAATCGCGGGTAAAAACGCATGTAAAAAAACGCATGCGTTTTCCCTATTAAATACATTAGCGGCGATTCGCATGGATTCCCGACGCAGGCGAATTCTGTGGGTCCCGTCGTGCAGATTTGGCCCACCGCCAAATCGCTCCCGCACGTCACACATATGGAAACAGCCCCGGCCACTTCAATGTACCAAGCGAATCCGCATGTCGGCGCCGCATGCGGATTCGCTATGGTGGAAACGAGCCCTAAAGCTGAAACATACAATGGACAATTATGGCTAAAGATACCAAGGTAATCAATCTCTATGCGACTGGAATTTGATCAGATTGTCATGTATGACAGGGAGTACTCACTCCTTTAAATTGTATTCAACACAATTCGGTGAGTGCATAGACTGAACTGCAAGCATTATTTATATAGTGCCGACATCTTCTGCAGCGCTGTACTATACAGTTTATTGTCTTGTCACCTAACCTCTTGACGACCAGATAACGCCGATTGGCGTAAACTGGTCGTCTGCGGGTTACCATGGAAACGGCCGCTCGATCGAGCGGCCTTTCCATGTCAGTTCACGGAGGGTGTCTCCGTGAACAGCCGCCGATAGCGGCTCGCCGGCAAAATGTAAACAGGCGGGGAAGAAATCCCCGCTGTTTACATGATACGGCGCTGCTGCGCAGCAGCGCCGTAAGGCAGATCGGCGATCCCCGGCCTCTGATTGGCCGGGGATCGCCGGCATATGATAGGCTGAAGCCTATCCCACAATGCGCAGGACGGATATCCGTCCTGCGCAGCCCAGGAAAGGAGAGGGAGGTAAGGGGAGGGAGGGAGCGCACAAAACGCTGCGGAGGGGGGCTTTGAGGAGCCCCCCCCGCTACCCACTAATGGCCGGCGGCGATCAGACCCCCCCAGCAGGACATCCCCCTAGTGGGGAAAAAAGGGGGGTAGTCTGATCGCCCTGCTGCACTCCTGATCGGTGCTGCGGGCTGTAGAGCCCACGCAGCACCGATCAGTGAAAATTCCCCTGGTCGGCAAGTGGTTAAAGGAAATCAAAGGCTGGTAAAAAAAAAAAGGTTTTATACATACCTGGGGCTTCCTCCAGCCCTTTGCGGTCGGACCG
Source organism: Hyperolius riggenbachi (assembly GCF_040937935.1). Taxonomy (NCBI): domain Eukaryota; kingdom Metazoa; phylum Chordata; class Amphibia; order Anura; family Hyperoliidae; genus Hyperolius; species Hyperolius riggenbachi. Next base: position 332,900,662 of record NC_090651.1, read on the forward strand.
CTCCCACGCCGCCGTCCTTTGCTGCCTGCAGCTTTGGTACCGGGTCCCATAACTTCCTCCAGTCGCAGCCAGTCTGCGCAGGAGGAAGTGCGCTTTTTTTTTTTACATATCTCTCCGGCGGCCATTGGTTCAATGAGAATCCTTCCTGTTGCTAGGTTGGATTCTCCTTGATCTAGCCGATGGAAGGACACGTTTGTGCCTGAACTCTGAGCTTATTAACGCTTGTACCCGAGCCCAGCAATAGCGTCAGCAGTGGTAGAACTTGAATGTCGGCAGCGACAGCAGTGGGCTGGATGCACAACGGTGAGTAATGTGAATACATTCACCGGAGAGTGTGAACCAAGCCTGAAGCAGAATTCCAGTTACAATGATTGCACTCCAGGATGCGTCTCACTGGTCACGTTGACATCATCTGGACTGCAATCCGCAGAACTACTGCGCCTGCGCAGTACAGTCCAGATGATGTTGCGCATGCACAGTGAGGATCTTTTGCTGGATCAATTCTGAACAGATCAGAGAGGAATCAATAGTTTTGCCACTTGGGGTGGCAATCTATAAGTGTATGGCCAGCTTAAAGGAATCCTGAGGTAAGCAAAGCATTGTAAGCTTTACTTACCTGAGGCTCCTTCAAGCCCCTAGCCCCTCGCTGAAGTTTTGTCTTCCTTCAGGGTCCCGCTACCAGCACCTGCCAGGTTGGAGGCTTCTGTGCATGCCTCCCGCAATCATGCTCCTGTAACCAGGAGCGTTCAGTGCACGCTCCCGGGCCACGGTAGCACGATCATGTCAGGCTCTGTCTAAATTATGGAGGTTTGGGGGGTAGGGGTCATGGGTGATCACTCTGCCTCCCCTCAGATTTGGGACCAGCCGATTTTTTCCTAACTGGCCGGCAAGACTACCATGCCATGCCTACCTGTTTGACCGCAACCCATCCTCAGATCAGATGCCGCTGAGCCATGGCCACACAGGCAGAGGTGACTGAACAGCTTCAACTGTCTCCAAAAACATGGCCTTTACCATATTGCCGAAGGAAGGGGGCGCGGCACAGAAGGTCTCCTTTGCCCAAGTACTCTTCAAGATCTGTTCATACCATTCTTTTTTTTTTATATCGCCTAATAGGGATTGGCACCTGATCACTCAAGCAACAACGCTAGGCCGAGAGGCTGTACATACAGAATCAGCTGTACAGCCGATGACGTGTTCTGTTTTGCTACACGTGTCCCATAGCTTCCTGTCTGACCAGATTCTTATTGTAGCAAGTCACTAGAATGCATTCCTAGGCTAGACCTTTACGAGTTCTCCATCTACTTTCTAAACACTTTACTTTGCATAATCTGTTAGATATCAGTGTTCTCCCCAGAATTTTTTTCCAGCCGGGTGGCATGAAATAGTAGCCGGGTGGCATGAAAAAGCAGCCGGGTGGGACGAGATGAAAATGCAGGGCAACTCTGCTTACAGCATAGGAGGTGGTGAGGAGGTTAGCCGATGACAGCCGGGTGGTCACCATATCTAGCCGGGTGGAGCACCCGGCTAAAAGAGCCTGGGGAGAACACTGGATATAACTTTATCCTACAGCTAAAGGTTGTGGCAATCTATAAGCGTAAAGGTCCGTACACACGCCGGACTGGAGGCAACGACGGGTCCATCGTCACCTCCCGCTGGGTGAGCGTTCCAACGACAGTCCGGCGTGTGTACACACTGTCGGCGGACTGATACGGCTGTTTCTGAGCGATCCGCCAGCGGGAGGTGACGACGGACCAGTCGTTGCCTCCAGTCCGGATCTTAAGGCCAGCTTAAAGTTTTCCCACTTGCACCCTTCTAAGTGGCACAGAATATTACCTAGATAACCATCACCCATAATGAAACTGTTAAAAGGATCTGCAAACAATTAAAGTGGACCTGAACTTTTGAACAGAAGGAAAACAGAGAAAAATGCACACTGAATGTATTTAGAGTTCAGCCTGTTTAATTCCCCCCTCATTTGTGTCTAATCACATGTTGTAATTTGATCTCTCTCAAGTCACATCACTGCCATGGCAGATAACCTCATTTGAAAGCACAGGCTGTTAACAATATGTCTACTTCCATGAATCAGGAAGTAGAGAGTGCAGATTTATTTTAGGATTTGTATCAGTTGTAACAAACATTTTTTGTTTAACGGTTATTATGCTGTTCCGTATCTTTCAGAGCAGAGGACGTTTTGAAATTCAGGTCCATTTTAATGGGAAGAGGTCACTTCTAGACAGTCATTCCAACAGAATTTGTGTGATATACAAGTACACACATACTGTACATAACCTCTTATTGAGGAAGAACAACATCTGGCAGGTTTTAATCAGCACCACGGAATATGTTGGCACTTTATAAATCAGTAGCTGATGTCAGTTTCCATTTCCTCATGGACCCTGAAAATGTGTTGCAACTCAGACAAAGTTTGCAATCCCCAAGTGGAGAAATGTCACTTTTGTTTTTAACCATTTCAGAGGTACAGCAAGTATATTGGGGAAAATCAACCCTGGATCGGCCTGCACCTAATGGCAGCAAAGAAATCGCTCTCAGATCAGATTTGATCAGTGAGAGATGTCTCTTCATCGATCAGCCGCCAAAATTGATTGATGTATGGCTCCCATATGCAACTACAGAACTACCCACCAAACGTCCTCTTGCTGCCGCTTACACTGTTGCAGGATACCCAGTCATATGGGACATGCACTCAGGACATTCAGGTCACTGAATGGGTGTATATGGGAGGTGTAAGGTCAAGGTCCAGGCAACTGCTGATAGCTATGTTTGCTTTGAAACAGATTACCATGGTATACTGGAGGATAATTAGCTGTAGAATACCATTAATGAGAACTGTGACCAATGCCTTCAACAGAAGGTGCCAGTAATTGCATTAATTCATCTTTCAAAGTGGATCTGAGATGAAAAACTAACTATAACAAGTAACTTGTCTATATATAAATATCTTATCTAAAGTTTAGATAGTTTACACAGAAAATCTAGCTGCAAACAGCTTCAATAGAATATGATTATTTCTTCCTGTGATACAATGACAGCAGCCATATTTGTAAACATTATACACAGGCAAGCGCAACTGCATTGTTAGCACTTAGCCTGTGAAAAAAACCTAATTCCCCCCCCCCTCCCCTCTGAAATCTCTGGCTAGTAATACCTCCCCCTGCCCAGACTGAGCTCCCATGAGCCCTTGCTGCAGTCTGAAACTGCTGAGGCTCTCTGAAAAACTGTGGGGAGGCTTGTTTAGTTTATAGGGAATTAGAGTATTAAAACAAAAAAAGTATTTGGCTTGAGGAATGCCCTATAAACAATCGGAAAGGAGCACAATTATGCAATGAGTAAAAGTTCCATCTTGGATCCACTTTAAAGGATGGATCCAGATACCACAGAGGCGCCAGGCTATGTACCGGACCGCATTGGTGATATGCTCCTATTTATTGCCTGAGGAAGTGGGATATACCCGCGAAACGCGTTGCACCTTGTTCGGAGTATGTAAATAAACTGATTTTTGCTTAAAACAGCAATTTTTGTGTCTGTTTTGGAGGGGTAAGTCCACCGCTACCTACTTCATTTTATCCATTTTAAAGAAATATTGTTTTTACCCTGTTGGCGCCTCTGTACTACTTTTGCAGTTGTTTCCACCCCTGGTGGAGGGGAATTCTTTTTTCCCGATCTACAGAGAGCGACTTCTTAATCCTGAGTGGGGACAGGTCTAATCTCCTCACCTGCCTTCATAGTGGTTACCTGGACGGTAACCCTTGTTTGTGAGTATAATCTACCTATACTTACCTTCCATACCCAATTTACAGTACATACTACACTATACTGGGCTCTCGGCGTCTTCCCTTATGTATGGTGAGCTGTCTTGATGCCCGTTGCCGCCCCTCTCCCCCGTTCTTTCTGACCCCCTCCGGTACCTGTAGTTGCCCTCAGGCCCTGTCTTCCAATTGTGCATCGGTGCGCATGTGCTGGCCGGTTGCACGTGTACTACAGCAAACAACCACAGCCGGGATCGCTCAGCGCATGACGTCACGCGCATGTACAGGGAGCTCACTGTCGCGTGCAGCCCGGCCAGCATAGGTGCACGGATGCACGACCAAGCTGACCGGAAGACAATTACAGGTACCGGAGGGGGTAGAAAGGAACAGGGGGAGCAACGAGCATCAGGTATCCTTCAGGGACTGGAACCCCTAAAAGATCTCTTATCATTTAGGGTAGTGTTCTCCAACCCTATCCTCAAGGCCCACCAACAGTGCACGTTTTGTGGAAATCCACCGAGGTAGTTAATCAGCTCTGCTGAGACACTAATTACCACACCTGTGCATATTTGTGGTTTTCTGCAAAACATGTACTGTTGGTGGGCCTTGAGGACAGGGTTGGGGAACTCTGATTTAGGGTCTGGAACCCTCTACACCCGCTTGATGATCAGAAAAGCGATCTTATAGTGGATTCTGATAGCGGTGGTCTGACAACCAGTGGAGTGCTCACAAAACGCTGCTTGCAGCAGTGTGGTAGCAATTAAACAAAGCACCTGTAGTGGGTCCCTGGCTTTGGTGAGCATGTGTGGTTTCCCATGATGCATTACTCTCAAATATGCAAGCAATGAAAAGGGGAACATATTCAGTTTAAAGCAAGCCTAATATAGATACTTAAAAAGAGGGAAGCCTATGGGTCTTTCAGAGGCTTCCCATCTCCCTCCACCTCACTACCAGCACTGGGTCCCCCAGAAACAAAGTTGCAGTGCACTTGCACAGACCTGCTTGGGCTTCAGCAGTAAAAGCCAAGCCCCATTGGTTCCGCTTCTGCACTGACAGCTCATGCCTGAACAGTAATACAGACCCGATCGGGCTCGGCTTTTTACACTGAAGCCCGAACAGGTCCATGCTGCTGGCGCAAACCAACAAGTGGCAGTGCTAATAAGGGCCAGTGGGAAGCTTCTGGATCCCTCTTCCAAGGTGAGTACCCATTTGATATACTTTTTCCCCTCGCAGGATTTTCTTAATGCTGAGCACACACAATGCTATTTCCTATCGTCAAGAATCGGACATTTATTTCCACCATCTCCGATCTGCTCCCAATCAACAACGGCTCAATTTTACAAAGTTATCAAGCGAAAAATCGCTTCCCGTTGTTGATCAGGAGCAGTTTGGATATGTACACATGATGAAACTTCATGTCAGATTCAGAGCAGTGCTTTTCAGCGCTGCTAGCTTTGGGCGCAGCCAGCGCCGCCATAGACTGTAATGGGAATCAGTCTATAGCGGCGCTCAGTGAGGAAGGTCGGCTCCGTCAGAAGACGGAGCCGAAGTTGTTTAAAAAACACAATAATTCGGCCTCCAGCAATCGCTGGAAGCCGAATTATTTCATTCCCCCACTATCCATGTCGGCCTGGAGGTGGAATAGTAATTAAAACGCCCCGGACTTGTGCAGAAGCAGGACCAGCCATTTAACAGCTGGATCCTGCGCCCAAGTCTACCAGCGCCGTATTCAAATGTACGCGTCAGATTACCCATCGATCAGACGTGACACTGCATTGTGTCTACCCAGCATAAGAGTTCTAAACACATGCTTTCATTATTAAGTCACTGAGTATCAGCCAGATGATTGTTAAGCTACATACACATGGGGCACAATTGTCCCCCGTTGCATGGCTACAAAAGACCAGGGAGCGACGGCTCCCTGGCGGCGACAGCTATCTGCACGTCTCGCCAGAAAGGCAGAGACGCAGCGGAAGCTGTCTGTGAATGGAGCATCCCCCAGCCGGATGCTCCATTCACTTGCATTGGGTCTCCTGTCGCTAGTCCGCATACACAAGCGGACTAGCGACAGTTGCGGCGAAGTTGCGGGGACAGCTGTTGCCGGCGATTGAACAAGTCAATCGCCTGACGACAGCTCTGAGCAGCTACGGTTCGGGGCACGCACGTCATACACACGGGCAACCTGACGCCACAACACGCGCATGCCACGTGGTTGCAGCGACAGCCGTACCCCGTGTGTATGAGCCATTAGACTAGCTGGCTTTGCTTTGACAAAATATAACAAACCTAGGAGAAAAAAAAAAAAAAAAACCTTAAAAAAATATCAGTGTCAAAAGAGAGAACACGGTTATATCAAACTGGGCTTTTGCAAATACTAACAATAGTAAGCTAAACATACTGCCTTTCATTGCTGACCTACTCTTGTCACAGATTTGTGTGACAGGTCCGCTTTAGCCACTGTTCTCTGGCGCAATCCACTCATTGGAGAGAAAAAAGGCTGGCAATTCCCATTAGAACTGTTCATAGCAATAACAGGACACGTATTTGCATATAACGGGGAGCTTGAGCAATAACGCAGAAGAGCCGCCATTTTATGGTCTCTCATCAGCACTGACAGCTCTCCAGCTCTCCTCTTTCAGCCATTTTCTCGACACGTAAGACGCTCTCCTCTCTCATCGCCCCCTCAAACAGTCACTACACCTTCCCTACAGGGCGACACAACCACCCTTACCAGTCACGACGGCACAAGGATTCGCCTCAGAACCGAGCAGCTCTGACCAGCTTTCCGCAGCGATACGCAGCTTCTGGTGTTTTCTACCACCAACCACGCAAGCGCAGTGCTCAACTGATGTCACGCAAACAGAATGTACACTCCCTCAGCCGCCATTTCGTGTCCTGCGCAGGCGCAGAAGCCAGCTCTGGAGAAGGCTGGCATTTCAGTCACGCAGCCAACCGGCCAGGCGCACGTGACGGCCAGGGGACTCTGCAGCCAATGGGAGGTGGGCTAGTGCTCCGTTTATGTAAGTGTGATTCACAGAAGGCAGATACGGAGTGTAGTAGTGGAAGGGCACATGAGAGACATTGCGGAGTCAGCGTGAGCGCCTTGTTGCTATGGAGACGTGTGACACGTCAATATTGTTTACTGGAATTGTTTCCTTCCTCTTTCACAATTTATAGTGTTTAGTGTTTATTGTCTTGCTAACGAGTATTGTATGTGTAACGTATGAGTTGCAGCAGGAAGCAGCCTATTCAAGCTTTGTTTACATGGCTGGGTTGTTATGAAACCAAATTCCTCTGTCCCTCTTTCTTCCTCATCTGTCCCTGTTTCAGGACTCATGTACAGATCTGTGTAAATATTTTCATAGTGAAAAATATGTTAAAGGGAAGGAAGGTTCAGGGACAATAAAAAAAAATCCAAATACACTTACCTGGGGCTTCCTCCAGCCCGTGGCAGGCAGGAGGTGCCCTCGGTGCCGCTCCGCAGGCTCCCGGTGGCCGACCCGACCTGGCCAGGCCGGCGGCCAGGTCGGGCTTCTTCTGCGCTCCATTATGCGTGTCACGCCGGCGCGCTGACGTCATCGGACGTCCTCCGGGCTGTACTGCGCAGGCTCAGAACTACTGTCGACATGGACATTACCTTGCACATTCAGTTATAACTGACAGCTGCTAATAAATAACTGTCAGCAACTGGTATATTTCAGTTCTGACAAAATATTGTCAGAACTGGAAGGGATCACTGTAAGAAGAAAATGGTGAGCTTCTGAGAGGAACTGACATTGAGGTTAGTATGTAATGCTGGGCATACACGGGTCGATCCGGCGGCAGATTAGCAGCCGGATCGACCCCCGCCGTGTCCCCGAGCATGCGCGCAGATCGATTCCCGCTCGTCCCCGCCGGCGCTTCTTATCACCCGCTCGATTCGCCGCTATTGTCCGCCTGCAGGGATCGAGCACGGAATCGATCCCCGCAGTGATCGGACACGTCGGATATTATCAATCGAGCCATCAGTGGCTCGATTGATAAGGGGGCATCGAGCCGTGTATGCCCAGCATAATAATCATTTGCAGCTATGTCATGAGTTTATTTTAAATAATTTTCCTCGCTTCAGGTTCCCTTTAAGATTTTACTGCAGGAAAGGTCAAGGGGTCATTACTTCTGCTTTGTTTTACAGTTTAAAGGAACACTCCAACTAAAAAAAGTAAGCATTTAAATCTGACAGAAGAACAGGTTCTAGTCCATCTCTTCATGAGGGATTCTCCTTTTCTTTGTTTTCAAAAGCATTTTCTGAACGGCACTTTAACTGCCAAAATAGTAAGATGCCAGCCTCCCTACTTTCTTTCATTTAATCTTACCATTGATCCTCGCTTACTGGCATCTGGCTTCACTCTACTTCCTGTGACATCACAGGAAGCAGAGAAGAGCCAGATGCCGTTACGCGAGGATCAATGGTAAGATGACAGCCCACTCTGCTGTGCACTTTACTCTGCAAACGGGACACTGGGGGGCACATTCAGAGGGAGGGAGAAATATGATGCTGGACCCGCATCCCACACACCGCATCCGCGTGGCTGGCGCCTCAATCATTTTTTCGGCTCCTCTCCAGAGGCACCCTCCTCCCCACCCACGGGCACCCTCACCCTCCTCCCCACTCACGGGCAGGTTATATTGACTATTTTTTAAAAACTTTAAAGGACCATTGCAGTTTTAATTTAAAAAAAAATCATATAAAATGTATGCTTGACTAGGGGTGTGGCCTAAGTGTCCCGCTTTGTCATTTCAAAATGTTGGGAGGTATGGTGGTCCTTTAAAATTCAGAGTGTAGATTCTAAACTGCAACTGTAACAGTCTAATGGTATGTTAAAAATAAAGCTATATAACTAAAAAAATTAAAATATGAGATACTTTTCTTAACTATTTATTATTCATACTAGACACCCGGGAACTGTATAGGGGAGCCTTTCCTGAAGGCTTTGAATCTGTGAGTACCCGCAAACTGAACAGTACCCCAAACTGAACATATCCTTCACTTACTTTATCTTCTGCTCAATTTGAAAACACGTGCTAAGGTGTTATAGGATGTAGGTAGACATACAAAAGGATCAGGTTACAGAAAAACAGAAAAACTGGGTCTCCATCTGCTCTAGGGCCTCAAAGTCTGCACGTGTAATGTCTGGCAGTTCTGCTCTCTTTCTGCTGCTGTGCTCCGCTGCAACCGGCAGGAAGGGATCCTTACAGCACAGCCATTTCTAAGCCGTTAGTTTCACAGTTATGGTCCTTACCTGCTGAAATATTTTTATTTGGTCAGCAGGCACTTGTCAGCCAATCAAGTGTACAGCTATACACCCTTTGCCTGCCGTACCAAATCTAGCAGGAATTGCATAAATTAGGCAGCTTTCAGGTGGGAGGCTTCGGTTGGACGTAATCGTAAATTATGTCACTAGCAGGGACTGCTCCCACAAGGGTCCCCTCCCTAACCACTCACCTATCAACCGCATCCTGGAAGCTGCAAAAAAAGAAATGTAAAACCACAAACACTGGTTCACAAGACAGTCAGGGGCCCCAGACTCTCCCACAGGCCGGGGCCCCCAAACCACCATGTGATTTTCTCAAAGAAGTAAGTCCTATTGTTATTAATTGCATATGCGCAAACGTGCAAATCACAGCACAAACTATTTTTCTACATGCGACATCCATAAAATAGAAACGTGGTTGTCAATCTAATGGAAACAGGCCCATAGTGGAAACAGGCCCTAAGTCCAGGAACCCACTAGGAGCACTTTTCTGAGCGCTTTGTGATTTGAAAAGCTCTTACTAATGTAATGCTATGGGGTGTGATCCCACTTGAGCATTGTAATTTTAGAAAAATCCCCCATTGCATTGCATTGGCAAGAGCTTTTTCAAATCACTAGCACTTAAAAAGGCTTATAGGGGGTTTGAGCCCTTACTGCCCTATCAGTTTAACATTTTGGAAATCCTTAAAGCCTGTGTTCACTAACTTTTTTTTTCTTTCTTGACCTTTTCCCATCTAACAAAACACGGTCCTTTCCCCCAAAACCCTTCTTCATACTTATGGGTGTCCTCAGTTTTGGATGTGAAATCCCTCCCTTCTGAGCAGACAATTTTATTCTGCTCTGGACCATCTAGGCTTCCATCTGTCTGGAGACTGCCATCCCCTAAAGCATAACCTCTTCCATAGGATAGCTTCAGAGGCAAGCTGGCCCTGCCCCATCCCAATTTTCCTGGACTGCAGCACCTGCCCATGGCATTGCCATGTCCTCTCCATTAAAATGGATCTATACTTGGAAATTATGAAAGCTGCTGTTGCCAACCTTGTTCTAAAAATGCTGCTTCTCTGATTTGGTAGTGATCCTCTGTGTTTAAAGGATACTTATAGTGAAAAAGGAGCCCCAAATGGGTTCTCACCTTAATAGAGGAAAGCCGTTGAATAATCCAGAGCCTTCCACAATTCTCATCTCCTGGGCCGTTCCGGTGCTGCATCTCACGAAAGACTGTCGACAAGCCTTTGCAGCAGCATTTACCCGATCAGGCTCGTCTTTTTCCGTCAAAGCTAAGTGGGTCTGTGCTACTGCGCAGGCTCTTTGCTGCTGGGCTTCCGGGGTCCCAGCGCTGGGATGTCCTAATGGGGTAAGTACAAGGGGAGCCTCTTGAAAATCCATAGGCTTCTCTCTCCCAAGGTAAGTATCTAACTTTTTATTGACAAACCTTACAGGTTATCTTTAACCACTTTGGGCCTGATTCACAAAGCGGTGATAACCCAGTTATCACGCCTAAAAGACTTTTGGCGTGATAACCTTTGCACTAGCAGAGTTATCACCGTTTTGTGCTGCTGATCGCGCGAAGCTTCCAGGCGCGCGCAAAGTCCCATAGGGTTTAATGGGCGCTGCGCGATTGCGCACTCAAAACTTTGCGCGCGGGATCTGCGCACAAGTTTCTTTTGATCACGCCTGAACTGAGTTTAGGCGTGAGAAAGGGCTTTTCACTGGCGTGCAAACAGTTTGCACTGCATTGTGAATATGGCCCTTTAAGACTAGAGATGGCTCGAACCTCAGATTTTGGGTTTGCGAACCGCGAACGCGAATTTCCACAAAAGTTTGCGAATCGGCGATCCGCAATAGACTTCAATGGGCAGGCAAACTTGAAAAACTACAAACACTGTTTCTGGACACAAAAGTGATGGAAAAGTTGTTTCAAGGGGTCTAACACCTGGTGGGGGGCATGGCGGAGTGGGATACATGCCAAAAGTCCTGGGGAAAATTACGGATTTGACGCAGAGCAGGGTTATAATCCTTAAAAGGCAGAAATCACATTGCATTCCTAAATTGGAGGCATAAAGTGCTTGAAAACATCTTGCATGTGTAGACATGGATCAGCAGGTAGTGTAAGTAGTGTACTGCTTCACACTGACAGACCAAACTCACTGTCAGTGATGGGCGTGCTGGACTGGTGCGCACAATGGTAAGTGCAGCCGATGGCGGTTTTCAAGCCCATATGGTCGGGCTGAGGTAACTCAATAACAGGACAACAGTGACTGTCCAGCTGATCGAATTTGGTCTGTCCACAATGAAGCAATGACCTTATTATCTTGGGTGTGCCCCCCAACACACTCATATAGGTCATTGCTTCATGTGATATGCAAGCCCCTTCACCGCAGCAAGGTAACGATCATGAAGGGGAATTGGCACATGTACATGCCTTTTGTTTTGTTGTTGCAGCCGCAGTGCAGCCAGAAAAATTAGAGAGGCATGTGCACGCACCAGAAAAATTATTCTTCATTTTGTTAAAAATTCAGGAATCCACCTGGAGTCCTGGATCCTATTGATGGTGGCGGAGAAGACAGTCAGGCAGAGATGCTGTGTGTGGGGACTGACTTAGTCTTCGGGCAGGCAGAAGCCCTCCGGGATCTATGCTTCATTCATTTTGATAAAGGTGAGGTACTGAACACTGTTGTGACTTAGGCGACTTCTCTTCTCACTGACAATGCCTCCAGCTGCGCTGAAGGTCCTTTCTGACAGGACGCTCGAGGCAGGGCAAGAGAGAAGTTGGATGGCAAATTGTGACAGCTCTGGCCACAGGTCAAGCCTGCGCACCCAGTAGTCCAGGGGTTCATCGCTGCTCAGAGTGTCTATATCTGCACTTAAGGCCAGGTAGCTGGCTACCTGCCGGTCGAGGCGTTGGTGGAGGGTGGATTCGGAAGGGCTAAGGCAAGGCGTTGGACTAAAGAATGTCCGCATGTCCGACATCACCATGCGATCGCTAGAACGTCCTGTCCTTGCCTGCGTGGACATGGGAGGAGGAGGATGATTACCGACAGTGGCACCTTTATTCCTTTGTGCTGTGACATCACCCTTAAACGCATAGTAAAGCATACTTGCCAGCTTGTTATGCAAGTGCTGCATCCTTTCTGCCTTCTGGAAATTTGGTAACATCTCCGCCACTTTGTGCTTATACCGAGGGTCTAGCAGCGTTGCCACCCAGTACAGGTCATTCCCCTTGAGTTTTTTTATACGGGGGTCCCTCAACAGGCTGGACAGCATGAAAGACTCCATCTGCACAAAGTTGTCTTCCTCCCCCCAGCCACGAACAATACCACGGGAAAGGTGAGCAGCACAAGCCCCCTGCGACGCCTGCTGCGGTTGTTCTTCCGCCTCCTCCTCAAAAAAACACCTTCCTCATCTGACTCCTCTTCCCCAGACGACTCCTCCTCTTTCCCCCCTCCTCTGTGCTGCCGCAGGTGTTGATGACAAATCTGGTTCTGTTGATGATTGTTCCCACTCTTCCTCCTCTTCCTGTTCACGCTCCTCTACAGCTTGATCCACCACTCTACACACGGCACGCTCCAGGAAGAAAGCATATTGGATCAAGTCACTGATGGCGCCTTCACTGCGACTCACCAGGTTTGTCACCTCCTCAGACGGATGCATGAGCCTGCAGGCATTACTCATGAGTGTCCAGTACCTTGGCAAGAAAATCCCCAGCTCCCCAGAGCCTGCTCTAGCACTGTAGCTGTACAGATACTCATTGACGGCTTTCTCCTGTTGTAGCAGGAGGTCAAACATGTGGAGCGTTGAATTCCAGCGAGTCGGACTATCGCAAATCAAGCGCCTCACCGGCAAGTTGTTTCTCTGCTGAATATCGGCCAAGCACGCCTTGGCCGTGTAGGATGCCTGAAATGCTCCCACACCTTTCTGGACTGCTTCAGGACCTCCTGTAAGCCTGGGTACTTACACACAAATCTTTGGATTATAAGATTCTGCACATGTGCCAAGCAGGGTACATATGTCAACTTTCCCAAACTCAAAGCCGAAATGAGATTGCTGCCATTGTCACACACCACGTTGCCGATCTCCAGTTGGTGCGGGGTCAGCCACTGATCCACCTGTTTGTTCAGAGCAGCCAGGAGAGCTGCTCCAGTGTGACTCTTGGCTTTGAGGCAAGACATGTCCAAGATGACGTTACACCGTCGTACCTGGCATGCAGCATAGGCCCTGGAGAGCTGGGTGTATGTTGTGTGTAGTTGGAGAGGAGATCGCAGCACCAGTAGAGTAGCACTGCCACTCAGCTGAGGAGGAGGAGGGTGACAGCGAAGAGGATGTAGCAGGAGTAGTAGGAGGAGAAGGAGAGGAGGTGGCAGCAGGCCTGCCTGCAAGCCGTGGAGGTGTCACAGCTAGATCCGCTGCATAGCCACGTACTCCCTGCTTGCCGCCAGTGGTCACCAGCTTGCCCCAATGTGCTGTGTAAGTAATGTACCTGCCCTGACCGTGCTTTGCAGACCAGGCATCCATGCACTGACTGCTGGTATAATACAATGTGCAGTCACAGAGATGCAGTGAAAGGTATTCACTGACTGCTGATATTATACAATGTGCAGTCACACAGATGCAGTGAAAGGTACGCACTGACTGCTGGTATAATACAATGTGCAGTCACACAGATGCAGTGAAAGGTATGCACTGACTGCTGGTATAATTCAATGTGCAGTCACACAGATGCAGTGAAAGGTATGCAGTGACTGGTATAATACAGTGTGCAGTCACACAGATGCAGTGAAAGTTATGCAGTGACTGGTATAATACAATGTGCAGTCACACAGATGCAGTGACTGGTATAATACAGTGTGCAGTCACACAGATGCAGTGAAAGCCATACGTGACGTAAGTCCCGGGTCCCGACTTGATAACATCATCAAGCTGCGACCCGGAACTTAGCGTCAGTACGAGCGGGGATGCCGGCCAGAGTGGAGGGGTCCACAGCAGCTCATCACTGGAGCCTGGGAGGGGAGTAAATGCTGCTGGCTACAGGGGGGAAATCTGGCTACAGGGGGAGGACATTATGCCCAGCTACCAAAAGTGAGGATCTGGCTGCCTGACCCCGTCCAAACGCGCCCCCCCCCCCCCACATGCAAAATCATCTGGTCCTTAAGGGAGGTTACACAGCTGGTCCTCAACGTCTGTGGCGACCAGCGTGCTGGCACTCCAGGGGCACATGCGCGCGACTTCAGCTGAAATTGCCAGATTACCGGAGCCATAAGCGGGACCACGGAAGGGACCAAGAGGACGCCAGGCGACCTTGTGAGCTACGAAGGGTTGGATGAAGCTCCAGGTAAATCCAGATTTCCTTGTTGTTGCACTGCTCAGGGTCCCTTTAAGGGTAGAAATCAATTTTCTGGGATTAGGACCTGTAATTATGCTCACTATATCAGAATCATTTATTTCGCCAAGCATGACTGGGTCATGCCCGGAATTGGGTTGGCACATACATAGCTCAGCACATCTTATTTGCACTATACAATGCAAGACAATACAGTAACAGTAACCGACTGTGGAGACAGACACACCAAAGAGGTGACCAAGTGAGTAGAGATGGCCCAAACCTCCGATTTTAGGTTTCGCGAACTTCCGTAAAAGTTTGGTTCGTGCGGACTTTTGCGAACCGCAATAGACTTCAATGGGGAGGCGAACTTTGAAAACTAGAAACACTTATGCTGGCCAGAAAAGTGATGGAAAAGATGTTTCAAGGGGTCTAACATGTGAGATTTTTAAATTGCAGGCCTAAAGTGCTTTAAAACATCAATCAGGGAGTGTAATTAGAGTACTGCGAGGAGAATGCCAGCGCATACCACTAAGGCTACATCTGAAATGACCACCAGCTCAGTGTGCAGCACCTAAATAGATTTTCTGCACACTTCGCATTCAATTCAGATGCAAATCATATGCAAATCTGCTACTACTTATCATGCAAACAGGAAACTCAGGAGAAGGGGCTGGGAGCAGCCAACCTGACAATTACATAGTTACAAAGTTAAGGAAAGGTGGGGGGAAAGGCTGCGCATCCCTAAACACATGTTGCAATTGAATGGTTAATCGCACAGGCATACACCGCCTCTGCAAGACTGAAAAATGCATGCCCTGCATCCAAGACAAGTGCTAACATTTATTAAACTAGGAGGAACTTTAGCTTAGAGTACTGCTTCACACTGACACACCAAACTCACTGTGTAACGCACTGCAAACAGCTGTTTGTGTAGTGACGGCCATGCTGGACTGGTGCGCACCATGACGAGAGTGCAGGTGATGGCAGCTTTCCAGCCCATATGGTCGCCGGGCTGAGGTAGCTGAATGACAGAACAGTGACTGTCCAGCTGATAATATTTGGTCTGTCCAACCCCCACCCCCGAAACACTCATATAGCTGTCGGTCATTGCTTCATTGTGATACGCAAGCCCCTTCACCACAGCAAGGTAATGATCATGAAGGGGAATTGGCACATGTACATGCCTATTGTTTTGTTGTTGCAGCTACAGTGCAGCCAGAAAAATTAGGCAGGCATGTACACGCACCAGGAAAAATTATTACTTATTAGTACTGCTTCACACTGACACACCAAACTCACTGTGTAACGCACCGCAAACAGCTGTTTGTGTAGTAATGGCCGTGCTGGACTGGTGCGCCCCATGGCGAGAGTGCAGGCGATGGCGGTTTTCAAGCCCCTATGGTCGGGCTAAGGTAGCTCAATGACAGAACAACAGTGTCCAGCTGATCGAATTTGGTCTGTCCACAATAAAGCAACAACCTTATTATCTTCGGTCAGGTGTGCCCTCCAACACTCCCATATATCCGGTCATTGCTTCAATGTGATACGCAAGCCCCTTCACCGTGGCAAGGCAACGATCACGAAGGGGAATTGTCACATGTACATGGCTTTTGTTTTGTTGTTGCAGCCGCAGTGCAGCCACAAAAATTAGGCAGGCGTGTACACGCACCAGAAAAATTATTATTGCTAAATTCAGGAATCCACCTGGAATCCTGGACCCTGTTGGTGGTGGCGGAGAAGGCAGTCAACCGGCTTGCGGGCAGAGATGCTGTGTGGGGAGCGAATTAGTCTTGGGGCAGGCAGTCACACGGCGTGCAGGCAGACTGACTTAGTGTGGGGACTGACTTAGTCTTCGGGCAGGCCTGAGCGTGCTTTGCAGACCAGGCATCCGTGGTCAGATGGACCCATGACCAAACGCTGTGTGCCAGAGATGTCACCACTTGCCTTTTAACATCACGGTGCAGTTTAGGTATCGCCTTTTTTGAGAAAAAATTGCAGCCTGGCATCTTCCACTGCGGTGTGTGGCTTTGCTTTTGTGTACTGTTTTCCTCAGGTGGTCATCCCATTGCAGTTTGTGCTTTGTAATCATGTGCTTTCGTAAGGTAGTTGTCCCTACGTGGGTCTTGGTCTTTCCACGGCTCAATTTTCGGTGGCAGAGAGTACAGATGGCATTGCTCTCATCTGAGGCAGACACACAAAAAATTTCCACACTGCTGAGCCCTGGGGCGATGGCACCTGGTGGTGGCAGCCGACTGAGTGTTAAGTGGGGTGCCAAAATCAGAGCAGGAGAAGGAAGATATAGCACGCTTCCGTGCGGAAGCTGAGGAAGATGAGGTGTTCTGTGTTATATAGTCAACTACGTCCTGACAATATTGGGGGTTAATGGCATGCGCCTTCTTCTGAACACTGTACTTTGGTCGAGGGCCGCACGAAATCACGACAGCGCGACCTCGAACAGACCTGCCAGGTGGCCTGCCTCTGCCTTTTGTTTTGTCCATATTGGGGGGATGAAGTGAAAGGTATGCACTGACTTGACTAATGCAATGTGCAGTCACACAGGTGCAGTTAACAGGTATGCATGGAGTGGTATATCACACTGCGTGCACTCACATAGGTAGGTGGGTGCACTGAACACAGCAGGAAGGTATATGCAGTGATGGGTATTACAATGTGCACCTGTCACACACAGACAGGTACCGGACAGGCACAGTGACACTGCGTGCGCTCACGTAGGTAGGTGGGTGCACTGAAGTGAACAACAGGTAGGTATATGCAGTGATGGGTATTACAATGTGCACCTGTCACACACACAGGTAGTCATTGAATGCGCTGGGCCTGGCAGTGGCACACACAGTAGGAATTACCAAGGCTGTCTATGCAACACTAGTGTCTGTGGGACACACACACACACACACAAATCACAATAACAAGATTAGCTCTCAAAAGAGCTGTTGAGGGGTGCTTTTTTAGCAATAAGAATCAGAAAGGAGCAAGCTAACAAGCCTACAAGACCCTAACTAAGCTTTCCCTATAGGTCTCTGCACAGCAGCTCTCCCTTCTCTAATTACTGCAGGCACACGAGTGAGTCCAATGCCTGACGCTGCCTGCCTTTTATAAGGGGGGTGGGGCTCCAAGAGGGAGTGTAGCCTGACTGGCTACAATGTGCCTGCTGACTGTGATGTAGAGGGTCAAAGTTGACCCTAATGATGCACTATGGGGGTGAATCGAACTTCCGGAAAAGTTCGCGGTTCTCCCCGAACGGGAACCACCGAAATTCGCCGGAAACCGTTCGCCGGCGAACAGTTCGGCCATTTCTACAAGTGAGATGCAATGCAGTTACAGCGCTTTGCAGATAGATACATCCTAGCGGCACCTAGTTAACCCAGAGGAGAGGGCCCTGGTGGGGTGGAGTGCATTGGATGGAGTTCGAGAGGTTGACGGCAGAGGGGGAAAAATAGTTCCTGAGCCTTGCAGTCCTGGTGGCGATAACCCGAAACCTCCGACTAATGGGAGCTGACTAAAGTAGCGGTGGCCTGGGTGAATAGGATCATTTACAATCCTCAGCGCTCTAGTGCCCAGTCTAGAGTTGTAGAGACGGTCGAATGGGGGGAGGGGTTTCCCGATGATTCTCCTGGCCTATTCGATAACCCTCTGAAGTTTGCATCTATTGCTGGCAGAGGAGCTAGCATACCAAACCAGGATGGACGAGCAGAGGACTGATTCAGTGGTAGCATAGTAGAATCTTGTCAGAACCTCTTGGGCCATGCCAAACTTTTTCAGCTGTCAGAGGAAGAAGAGCCTTTTCTGGGCTTTCACCAGGGTGGAGCTGGTGTTGGCCTTCCAGCTCAGATCATTGGAGATGGTCGTGCCCAAGAGGCGGACACTGGATACTCTTGCCACCTCAGTACCGTCAATGTGGATTGGGGTGGTGTGGGGGCAGGCCTGTATGTACCTCTCAGGCGCCTATAGGCACAGATGTCCTGGCACCTTGGATTTTGCCCCCCAAGAACCTACAAACCTCCATCAAACTGCAATGCAAGTGTGCTAGCCAGTCAAGCTGTAACTTCTCCCTTACTTCCCTTGCCCATCATAGGTAGCTACAGGTGACCCTTAGTATTAGGTAGGCAGAAGTATCCTCAATATTAAGTAGCTAGAGGTGCCCCCAAGTATTAGGTAGCTAGAGGAACTTTAGTGTTAAGTAGCTAGAGGTGCCCCTGCCTGAAGGGAGATCTCATCAGTGGAATGCCGATAGCAGGGCGAGTAACCTCCCATTTACACTCTCATCAGGACTCTGCATAGAGAAGGAGGAGGAAGGCACTCGGGGAGGGAGAGAGCCACCTTTCCATCATCATCATGTGCCTGCAGGCATGTGCCTACAGTGCCTTATGGTAAATCCAGCCCTGTGTGGGAGCGTTCTTCATGTAGTCTATGATAATCTCAACCGTTTTGGCTGTATTGAGAACCAATCTGTTCTCTCTGCACCAGTGGCATATCCTGTCAACCTTCTGGTGGTAGGCCAGGATCTGCCAGCCTAGATGGAGTTATAGGAAACTTGGGGTCAATGGCATGCCTCTGCTGGATATAAGCATAATACATAGATGTGTTAGACAACTGTAGAAAAGCAGTGGCGTTTGACACTCGGTGCTGCTTATTATAAGACCTCCCCCCCCCAAAAAAAGGAGCGAGTGTGGCATACTAATTGCGCTACGGTGGGTATAGGTGCTCCCTGTATAGTAACGTGGGCAACATCTCACCAGAAATCGTAAAGTTGGCAGCATTTCACCACAAATTACTCGTAAAGTGGGCAGCATTTCACCAGAAATTAACATAAAGAGAGCAGCATTTCACCAGCAAATAATTGTAAAGAGAGCAGCATTTCACCAGAAATCGTAAAGTGGGAAGCATTTTACCATAATATAATCGTAAAGTGGGCAGCATTTCACCATAAAATAATCGCAAAGAGAGTAGCATTTCACCATAAAATTATCGTAAAGAGAGCAGCATTTCACCTGAAATCGTAAAGTGGGCAGCATTTCACCATAAAATAATCGTAAAGAGAGCAGCATTTCACCATAAAATAATCGTAAAGAGAGCAGCATTTCACCAGAAATCGTAAGGTGGGCAGCATTTCACCAGAAATCGTAAAGTGGGCAGCATTTCACCAGCAAATAATCGTTATGTGGGCAGCATTCACCAGAAAATAATCGCTATATGGTAAGCATTTACCAGAAAATAATCGCTATGTGTGCAGCATGCACCAGAAAATAATCGTTATGTGGGCAGCATTCACCAGAAAATAATCGTTATGTGCGCAGCATTCACCAGAAAATAATCGCTATGTGCGGAGCATTCACCAGAAAATAATCGCTATGTGCACAACAGTCACCAGAAAATAATAGTTATGTCCGCAGCATTCACCAGAAAATAATCGTTATGTGCGCAACAGTCACCAGAAAATAATCGTTATGCGTGCAGCATTCACTAGAAAATAATCGTTATGTGCACAGCATTCACCAGAAAATAATCATTATGTGCGCAGCATTCACCAGAAAATAATCGTTATGTGCACAGCATTCACCAGAAAATAATCATTATGTGCGCATCATACACCAGAAAATAATCGTTATGTGCGCAGCATTCACCAGAAAATAATCGTTATGTGCGCAGCAGTCACCAGAAAATAATCGTCATGTGCGCAACAGTCACCAGAAAATAATCGTTATGTGCGCAGCATTCACCAGAAAATAATCGTTATGTGCGCAGCAGTCACCAGAAAATAATCGTCATGTGCGCAACAGTCACCAGAAAATAATCCTTATGTGCGCAGCATTCACCAGAAAATAATCCTGTATAAAAAAATAAATTCACTCACCTGGTCGGCCTCTGCCGTGCAGCTCCCCGACGATCCTCCAATGACGATCCTCCTGCAGCCAGCCAAATCTCCCGCGCTGACAGGCAGAGTGCAGGGCTACGGGAAGATGGCGCCTGAAGCCCTGTACTGGAGACACAAATAGTCTCCAGTGCAGGGCTTCGGCAGCCATCTTGCCGTAGCCCTGCTCTGCCTCTGGGAGGCAGTCCCCGCAGTGGGCTGCGGGGAGATGAACCAGGCGCGGGCGGGCAGAGGCGGGGAAGAGAGGCAGAAGGAGGGGACCCAGATCCCCCCTCCCCGCCGCTGTCCCCACCCCTACTTCTAGCGCTGCTCTTCCCCTTCCATGGGGGGTCGTGGCGACACCCCCTTGGGTGTCAGTCACCCGGGGCGCCACGCCCCCCCTGCGCCCAATGGTAGGGACGCCACTGTAGAAAAGTAATTTGTTTTTTCACTACTTAAGAAAAAGTTTGAATGCTCCTGCTCCTAGCTAACTTTCTAATGGCTCTAGGGACACCCCACTGCCCCACTAGTCCCAATAAGGAGATTTTAGCTTATAAAATGCTGGGCCAATTAAAAGAGATGTTCATATATGTGATAATTGTTTTCCAGAGAGCTTGAATTTTAGGTAGCAGGGCTGCTGCTACCATAGACGCAAAGGGGGCAATCGCCCCAGGGCCCCAGAGCCTGTAGGGGTCCTCAAGATGTTTTCCCCCATATTAACTGTGCTCCCTGGGGCCTCTACAGAGTCTTTGCACTCTACAGGAGTGCATCTGAGGGCCCCATGAAAGTTTTTATATGGGGCCCGGTGATCTCTAGCAATGCCACTGAGAGGCCCCTAATGCCGCTTTTTGGAGAGGGGGTGTCTGTCAGGCTCCTGGGTTACTTTTGCCCTGGGACCCCATTGTTACTAGAACTGGCCCTGTTAGGTAGGACCACATCATGTGAACAAAATGTCCTACATCTCTGTTTTTGGGCTGTCATGCTCATCTTATTCCTTTGATAGAGTTTTGGAGTAAGGTATATTCTATGGTATGTTCGAACTTGGAGTAATTTCTGCCCTGATGCCAGCGATCGCACGAAGGACACAAATGTAAATTTTATTATTGGAAACATTACTCCCTTCCGGTATCAGTGCCGTACCTTTGGCAGCACGGTGGCATATTGGCTAGCTCTCTCGCCTTGCAGCACTGGGTCCTCGGCTTGAATCCCAGTTGGGGTGGTATCTGCATGGAGTTTGTATGTTCTTCCTATGTCTGCATGGGTTTCCTCTGGGCTCTCCTTTTTCCTCCCACATCCCAAAAAATTAAAGAGAACCCGAGGTGTGTTTAAAGAATGTTATCTGCATACAGAGGCTGGATCTGCCTATACAGCCCAGCCTCTGTTGCTATCCCAAACCCCACTAAGGTCCCCCTGCACTCTGCAATCCCTCATAAATCACAGCCATGCTGTGAGGCTGTGTTTACATCTGTAGTGTCAGTCTCAGCTGCTCCCCCACCTCCTGCATAGCTCCGGTCCCTGCCTCCGTCCCTTCCCTCCAATCAGCAGGGAGGGAAGGGATGCAGGCGGGGACTGGAGTTCTGCAAGAGGCGGGGAGAGCTGCAGACTGACACTATAGAGATAAACACAGCCAGCTCTGACAAGCTGTTTGTCAGCAGCATGGCTGTGATTTATGAGGAATTGCAGAGTGCAGGGGGACCTTAGGGGGGTTTGGGATAGCAACAGAGGCTGGGCTGTATAGGCAGATCCAGCCTCTGTATGCAGATAATATTCTTCAAACCCACCTCGGGTTCTCTTTAAAGATAAGTTAATTGGCTTTCCCCTAAACCGGCCCTAGACCAGGATATATACACTACATGATACATACATAGACATACAGTGGCTTGCAAAAGTATTCGTCCCCCTTCAAGTTTTCCACATTTTGTCACATTACTGCCACAAACATGAATCAATGTTATTGGAATTCCACATGAAAGACCAACACAAAGTGGTGTACATGTGAGAAGTGGAATGAAAATCACACATCATTCCAAACATTTTTTACAAATCAATAACTGCAAAGTGGGGTGTGCGTAACTATTCAGCCCCCTTTGGTCTGAGTGCAGTCAGTTGCCCATAGACATTGCCTGATGAGTGCTAATGGCTAATTAGAGTGCACCTGTGTGTAATCTAATGTCAGTACAAATACAGCTGCTCTGTGACGGCCTCAGAGGTTGTCTAAGAGAATCTTGGGAGCAACAACACCATGAAGTCCAAAGAACACTCCAGACAGGTCAGGGATAAGGTTATTGAGAGATTTAAAGCAGGCTTAGGCTACAAAAAGATTTCCAAAGCCTTGAACATCCCACGGAGCACTGTTCAAACGATCATTCAGAAATGGAAGGAGTATGGCAAAACTGTAAACCTACCAAGACAAGGCCGTCCACCTAAGCTCACAGGCCGAACAAGGAGAGCGCTGATCAGAAATGCAGTCAAGAGGCCCACAGTGACTCTGGACGAGCTGCAGAGATCTACAGCTCAGGTGGGGGAATCTGTCCATGGGACAACTATTAGTCATGCACTGCACAAAATTGGCGTTTATGGAAGAGTGTCAAGAAGAAAGCCATAGTTAACAGAGAAGCATAAGAAGTCCCATTTGCAGTTTGCCACAAGCCATGTGGGGGACACAACAAACATGTGGAAGAAGGTGCTGAACTTTTTGGCCAAAATGCAAAACGCTATGTGTGGTGGAAAACTAACACTGCACATCACTCTGAACACACCATCCCCACTGTCAAATATGGTGGTGGCAGTATCATGCTCTGGGGTGCTTCTCTTCAGCAGGGACAGGGAAGCTGGTCAGAGTTGATGGGAAGATGGATGGAGCCAAATACAGCGCAATCTTGGAAGAAAACCTCTTGGAGTCTGCAAAAGACTTGAGACTGGGGCGGAGGTTCACCTTTCAGCAGGACAACGACCCTAAACATAAAGCCAGGGCAACAATGGAATGGTTTAAAACAAAACATATCTATGTGTTAGAATGCTCAGTCAAAGTCCAGATTTAAATCCAATTGAAAATAGATCTGAAAACTGCTGTTCACAAACGCTGTCCATCTAATCTGACTGAGCTGGGGCTGTTTTGCAAAGAAGAATGGGCAAGGATTTCAGTCTCTAGATGTGTAAAGCTGGTAGAGACATACCCCAAAAGACTGGCAGCTGTAATTGCAGCAAAAGGTGGTTCTACAAAGTATTGACTCAGGGGGCCGAATAATTATGCACACCCCACTTTGCAGTTATTGATTTGTAAAAAATGTTTGGAATCATGTATGATTTTCATTCCACTTCTCACATGTACACCACTTTGTATTGGTCTTTCACATGGAATTCCAATAAAATTGATTCATGTTTGTGGCAGTAATGTGACAAAATGTGGGAAACATCAAGCGGGCCGAATACTTTTGCAAGCCACTGTATCACTATGGTAGGGACTAGATTATGAGCCTCTCTGAGGGACATTTAGTGACAAGACAATATACTCTGTACAGCGCTGCAGAAGATGTTGGCGCTATATAAATACTAAATAATAACTAAACTTGCATTGCAAACAATACACGTTTAATTCCAATTTAATCAGAGTTCCATTTGAAAACATTCTCTCCTAGTCCTTCATCTTTAATAATCCTATCACAGTGGTCACTTTAACGTTTTAATAAATTACATTCTCTTGTTTATCATACTTATTCAATAGTTTTTCTTTGATTTTTTTTTTCCTCTCGAAATTATATTAGAATAAGGAAAACAATGCTATAAGCACACTCTATTTGTCGGGTGTAATGAATTTTTTACGGCATGCATATCGACCGCAAAACCAAGACGCATGACTCCAATCAAATGACAAATTGCAGTTCAGATCCACTTGTCTGTTGTAGGTGGTTCAGCGGGGACAAAAAGAGATTCAACCGGGAGACAATTAGGAACAAGTGGGTCAGGTGAAGATGATCTGCGTGGAGCAATAAAGTCGCTTTTTAATTTGAAGGATGTGCCAGCGAATACCTCTGTGGGTAAAAATGCTAACCGCTCCACAAAAGTTGTACCTTTTATGTATAACAAGAAAGAATTACATGACAGGACTTCAGGGCATTGAAGCCAGTCAGGGTTACAAATGGAAGAGAACAGAACGGAGTGTTGGATATCTTTATGCATAGGAAAGAGGCATTGTTAGGTTTGTTTTTACTTATAAAGTCACAAAATTATTTCCTGAGCAATTCGCTTAGTTATCTGCAATCTGTACGAAAGATAAGTGTAATTATAGGGGTGCTTATTCCAATTTCACAGAATTTACATTTCCGAATTTCTCGATTAGAACTCGGAAAACGAAGCTCGGAAATCGGATCTCCGTGGAAATGCTGCATTACTGCCACTCGGTAATTTTAACCCAATCACGGAACTTGGAAGAATTGGACCAATCAGAAAATGCAGGGTCAACCCGGAAGCATTTGGCCAATTACTGATTAACGGAAGCACAGTGAGCAGTGGAGAAGGCGGAAAGCAGTGTCACAAGGAACGCAGGAAGTGAGTCGTTCCTCGCCCACCGCTCCTGTCTGCTGCCGCTAATCTGGAGGGGGAAGCGCCAGAAGGAGGGGACACAGGTGAGGGGGGGTCTGGCCCCCTTCCCCGTCGCTGTCCCTGCTGCGCCTCCTTGTTGCGCTGCTTCCCCCTCCTGCACAAGGCCTCTGTGGGAGGCCTTGGCGACACCCCCTCCTGTCAATCACCTGGTGCACCACGCCCCCTGGCGGCCAATGGTAGGAACGCCCCTGAGCAATACCAGTTACCTGGCTATCCTGCTGATCCTCTGCCTCTAATATCTTTAGCCATAGACCCTGAACAAGCATGCAGCAGATCAGATGTTTCTGACTTTATTGTCAGATCTGACAAGATTAGCTGCATGCTTGTTTCTGGTGTTATTTAGGCACTACAGCAGCTAAATAGTTCAGTAGAGCTGCCAGGCAGGCAACTGGTATTGCTTAAAAGGAAAAAAATATGGCAGCCTCCATATACCTCTAACTATAGTTGTCCTTTAAAGTACACCTAAAAAGCATATGAGGACTGCCATATTTATTTTCTTTTAAACAATACCAGTTGCCTGGCAGTCCTGCTGATCTCTTTGGCTGCAGTAGAGTCTGAATCACACACCTTAAACAAGCATGTAGCTAATTCAGTCAGCCTTCTGTCAGAAACATTTGATTGGCATGTTTGTTCAGGGCCTATGGCTAAAAGTATTAGAGACAGAGGCTCAGCAGGACTGCCAGATAATCTGCATTGTTTAACCGCCAACCACCAATTGGCGTGAGTGCAGCGGCAGCCCCAGGACAACTCCACGGCAATTGGCGTGAAGTGCTAGGGGCGGAGAGAACAGGGGATCGCACGTGCCGATGCACGTGCATCCCCGCTTGAATGACAACGCTCCGTTCCATCATTGCCCTCCAAGCGGCGATCAGCGCAAGCAGACTGTTAGTCTAATAACACTGTACAGCGATGTGATCTAAGACATCGCTGCCCTCCTGGGTGGAAAGACATAGGCTGAATCCTATGACAGGTGATCTCACTGATTGGCTGGCGGGGGGACGAAGGGAGGGTTTAAAAAATATTTAAAAAATAGGTATACTTATTAAAAAAATAAACAAATATTTATTTAAAAAAAAACACTACACGAGCGATCAAAGCCCACCAACAGAGATCTCTGTTGGTGGGCAAAAAAGGGGGGGATCACTTGTGTGCTGAGTCCTTAAAGCTGCAGTGGCCTATTTTGTAAAAAAATGGCTTGATCACTTGAGGGGTTTAAGACCACGGTCCTCAAGAGGTTAAAAGGAAGTAAATATGTCAGCCTTCATATTCCTTTCAGCTCAGGGATGCCTTTATTATGTGGGTACATCCAGTATTAGGTAATGAATTGCAAAAAGCATTGATGGTTCCAGACATGATATGCACACTACAGGCCAAGGATATGTAGGTGATTCTGTCAAGAGCAGTGATGGACAATAGTGTGGAGGTAGGTTGGATTTGAAGGGAGCTGGAAAAGCAATGGGGTTACTCTCAGTCCACATGTATATAGCTGACTGCTACCTGTTTACATAGATTGCTACAACCAGTTGCACCATATTTGACAACGTTCAGTGCCAAAGCCACCAATATTATACAATGGGAGAGCAAGATTAGTGCCTGTGACAGCTATGTCCCCCATCTCCCTTCCCCCAGGAGTAAGAAGAGGGCAAGGGTGAGTAACTTGTGCCTCATTCCACTCTCAGTAGGCCCTGTATGAGGCTGGGCTGCTCTTATCATTTTACAATCTAAGGCCTGGAACCCACTGAAATCCGCAAACGCAAAACGCAACCGCTAGCGTTTCGTCTGAGCGGTTTGCAAGCGGATTCATGCGGGTTTTCGGTCGCGTTTTGCAACAGTGTATTTTTTTGCTCAGCGGTTGTGTAGCGTTTTGCGTTTCGCGTTTTTATCCTGATTGGTCCTGTGAATTATTTTTAATTTTGTTACAGTGTGCTGAACCGCAAAACTCTAGCAAAACCGCTCAGTTTAGGTTTTGCTGAGCGTTTCTGCTAGCGTTTCAATACTTTACATTGAAGCGCTAACGCTCCCAAAATGCTGCAGGTCCTGCGTTTGCGTTTCTGGGAAACGCAAACGCTCCTGTGGAAGTTGCCCCATCCATTAACATCAGCTGAGCGTTTTGGCAAAACGCTAGCGTTTCGCAGCGCTGCCAAAATGCTCAAAAAAACGCTCTTGTGGGTTCCAGCCCTTATGGAGTATCAGCAAAAAAAACCCCATGAGGTGCCATCATCACTGGAGCTTTCAGGCGCATTGGTGGCTGTGCAGAAGGGTTTTGGGTAGAGATGGGATGAATCCCAAATTTCTTTGAATCCGAATCCAACAAAATACTCGAATCTTTCAAATATAATGAATCCAGTACATAAGAATTGTGTGATCCATGTAATAGTAGTAGTTAGATTTAGAATATACTATTCTAAAGGTAGCCATACACCTAGTGATGATGGGCAGATTTGACCAAGAGACCAATCTCTCTAATCGAATCTGATTAGAGAGAGATCTGTTGGCTGCCCATACACCACAGGCCGATTCTCAATTCCCAATCGACTTCAACATGAAATCTCACAAGGATCAGCCAAGCATGTTGTGTCTGCCACCTCGCCGCTGTGTGTAGGTATGTAATGTATAAATGGGCTGTATGGCCTGGTGCACACCAAAAGCCACTAGCAGGTCCGCAAAATGCTAGCAGATTTTGAAACGCTTTTTCTTCTTTTTCTGTAGCGTTTCAGCTAGCGTTTTGCGGTTTTGTGTAGCGGTTTTTGTGTAGTAGATTTCATATATTGTTACAGTAAAGCTGTTACTGAACAGCTTCTGTAACAAAAACGCGGGCAAAACCGCTCTGAACAGGCGTTTTTCAGAGCGGTTTGCGTTTTTCCTATACTTAACATTGAGGCAAAAGTAGAAGACCGAGAGCCCAATATAGTGTAGTATGCATAAGAAAGGGAGGGAATATAATATGAAGCGTAAGTAATATACTCAAAAACCAGGGTTACCTCCAAAGTAACCACTGTAAAGGCAGGTAGGGAGAACAAGCCTGTCCCCACTCAGGAATAAGACGTCGCTCTCTGTGGATAGGAGGAAATTACAGGGTATGTCACCCTTCCACCAAGGGTGGACTTCTAGATGCGCGGAGATGTACAGAGGCGCCGGTAGAGTAAAAGTCAATAAAAAGTTTAAAAATTGTTCCGGTTGCGGTGGTGGACCAGCCAACCATAAACAGACACATGTACTGTCGGAATTCAAATAATATACAATTTATTCATTTACTCCCAATGAAAGTCGCAACGCGTTTCGCAGGCAAGAACCCGCTTCTTCAGGCAATAAAAGACAGGAGCAATACACTGGAAAATGACAGAGCTAAGTGACAACCATCAGAATACTATGTGTGGTACAGTTGTATAACAATAGTGTGCTATATAAATGTATAGTTATTAGGACGTGGATAGTAGTGTTGGGCGAACACCTAGATGTTCGGGTTCACGAAAGTTCGCCGAACACCCGAACATGTTCGGGTGTTCGCGCCGAACTCCGAACATAATGGAAGTCAATGGGGACCCGAACTTTCGTGCTTTGTAAAGCTTCCTAACATGCTACATACCCCAAATTAGCAGTGTATGTGCACCTTGGGAGTGGGTACAAGAGGAAAAAAAAATATTTGAAAAAGAGCTTATAGTTTTTGAGAAAATTGATTGTAAAGTTTCAAAGGAAAAACTGTCTTTTAAATGTGGAAAATGTCATGTTTCTTTGCACAGGTAACATGCTTTTTGTCGCCATGCAGTCATAAATGTAATACAGAGAAGAGGTTCCAGGAAAAGGGACCGGTAACGCTAACCCAGCACCAGCAGCAGCACACGTGATGAAACAGGAGGAGGAGGCGCAGGAGGAGAAGGCCACGCTTTGTGAGACACAACAACCCAGGCCTTGCATGAGGACAAGAAGCGTGCGGATAGCATGCTTTGTACCGCCATGCAGTCATAAATGTAATAAAGATAAGAGGTTCAATAAACAGGGACCACGCGCCGGCAACGCTAACCCAGCAGCAGCAGACGTGATGGAACAGGAGGAGGCGCAGGAGGAGAAGGCCACGCTTTGAGACACAACAACCCAGGCCTTGCATGAGGACAAGAAGCGTGCGGATAGCATGCTTTTTACCGCCATGCAGTCATAAATGTAATAAAGATAAGTGGTTCAATAAACAGGGACCACGCGGCAACGCTAACCCAGCAGCAGCAGACGTGATGGAGCAGGAGGAGGCGCAGGAGGAGAAGGCCACGCTTTTTGAGACACAACAACCCAGGCCTTGCATGAGGACAAGAAGCGTGCGGATAGCATGCTTTGTACCGCCATGCAGTCATAAATGTAATAAAGATAAGAGGTTCCATAAACAGGGACCGGCAACGCTAACCCAGCAGCAGCACACGTGATGGAACAGGAGGAGGCGCAGGAGGAGAAGGCCACGCTTTTTGAGACACAGCAACCCAGGCCTTGCATGAGGACAAGAAGCATGCGGATAGCATGGTTTTTACCGCCATGCAGTCATAAATGTAATAAAGATAAGAGGTTCCATAAATAGGGACCGGCAACGCTAACCCAGCAGCAGCAGCACACGTGATGGAACAGGAGCAGGCGCAGGAGGAGAAGGCCATGCTTTTTGAGACACAACAACACAGGCCTTGCATGAGGACAAAAAGCGTGCGGATATAGCAGCAATGCTTTTTGCCGCCATGCAGTCATAAATGTAATACAGATGAGAGGTTCAATAAACAGGGACCAGAAACGCTAAACCATCCCAGATGTTCATTGGTCATGTTACTTGGTTGGGGTCCTGGAGTGTTGCGTAGTCGTTTCCAATCCAGGATTGATTCATTTTAATTTGAGTCAGACGGTCTGCATTTTCTGTGGAGAAGCGGATACGCCGATCTGTGACGATGCCTCCGGCAGCACTGAAACAGCGTTCCGACATAACGCTGGCTGCCGGGCAAGCCAGCACCTCTATTGCGTACATTGCCAGTTCGTGCCAGGTGTCTAGCTTCATGCCCGGTTTCAGGTCCAGCGGTGCCAGCCACAAATCCGTCTGTTCCTTTATTCCCCTCCAAATTTCCTCCCCTGAGTGCTGCTTATCCCCAAGGCAGATCAGCTTCAGCAACGCTTGCTGACGCATGCCAACAGCTGTGCTGCACTGCTTCCACGATCCTACTGCTGCTGGTGATGGGTTAGCGTTTCCGGATGAGGTACAGCTTTGAGATGCGTTGGAGGAGAAGGAGTCAGAGAGGTAGGTGCTGCTGTTGTTATCCAGTGGGAGGGACAGCAGTGCAGCTGTTTGCGGCGTGGGCAACACCCGCGCCGTAGCAGGTGAGGAATCGCTGCCAGGCTCCACAAGGTTCACCCAGTGCGCGGTAAGGGAGATGTATCGACCCTGGCTGAACACACTCGTCCAGGTGTCAGTGGTGAGGTGAACCTTGCAGGCAACGGCATTCTTCAAGCTTCGGGTTATTTTGCTGACCACGTGCTCATGCAACTCAGGCACTGCAGAGCGCGCAAAGTGGTAGCGGCTGGGAACCACGTAACGTGGGATGGCCACTGACATCATGCCCTTGAAGCTGTTTGTCTCCACCACTCGATATGGCAGCATTTCGCAGGCCAGAAGCTTGGCTATGCTGGCTGTTACTGCCACGGCCCGGGGGTCATTTGCTGGCAATTTCCTCTTGCGCTCAAACATCTCCGAGACAGACAACTGAACCGTAGGGCTGCACACCGAAGGGCTGTTGGTTGTTGTATTTGATGAACACTGGGAGACCTCAAGAGCACTACTCCGGAAAGTGACAGTGTCAGCGTCGTCTGATGTTTGTGAATGTTGTGAACCACGCAATGGCTGGGCTACTGCTGCTGCTGAGGCGGGTCTGGTGGTGAGTCTGGTGAACCCAAGGGAGGCAGTGTTGCTGGTGGTACCCTGTCCTGCCGCGTTTGCCCACAGAGTGGGATGTTTGGATAGCATGTGGCGGCTCATGCTGGTGGTGGAGAGGTTGTTAATACTTTTCCCCCTGCTCAGGCGGGTCTTGCACACCTTGCAAATCGCCATGGTAACATCCTCAGTGCAGTCTTCAAAGAAAGCCCAGACTTTGGAGCACCTGCCTTGCTGGCGATTTCTGTTTGCGCCTCTTTTGCCTCTCACTTGAACTTCCACGCTTGTGGTGCCTGAAATTGCGCGCCGCCTACCTTGTGGCACAAGGCGAACTCGTGCAGCAGTGGGTTTTTCAACAGACTCATCTGTGCTGCTGCTACGACGGCGATGTTCTCGTTCACAAACAAAATCTGGGTCTATGTCCACATTGTCCATACCCTCCTCTTCCATCTCCTCAAACTCGTCATATGTCATTGTGGGGGGCCGCCGCCGTGGAGTAGAGCTCCCCAGAACAAATCTGCGCAGCTCACTCCAACGTCGTCTGGTTATCTGGCAGTTGTGTGCGTGGTGTCGCTGCCGGTTGTGTCAGCTTTGTGCCCACTGGCTCCTTGTAACTGGCTGAGGACTCGGACCTCGTGCCTGATGTGCTGGTGCTGCTTAACCCACTGCTGGACGCTTGAGAGGTCATCCAAGTAATTATCTGGTCCTGTTCTTTTGGATCTGTGAGGGTGGTTGTCCTGGACAACATGGGCGGTATTGAGTGGGTTTTCTTGGGTGCTCCCCTGTGGCCTGTACGTGAACCGTCAGGGGAAACACCTCTTCCCTTGCCCCTCCCTCTTTCACCGGATTTCTTCCTCATTTCACTTATCCTTAAAGTACACGCTGACTGGCAGCAGTACAGTGGCAGTACAGAAATGCTATACAGTGGTGGGTGAGCGGTGTACCACTATTGCCAGCAGCGACACAGAGCACAATGCTATACAGTGGCGGGTGAGCGGTGTACTACTGTTCCCAGCAGACACAGAGTGGCAGTAAACACAATGCTATATAGTGTGGCTGAGCCGTGTACACAGAGTGGCAGTAAACACAATGCTATATAGTCTGCTATATAGTCACCCCGAATGTTGATGTGATGTTCTGCAGAACCCGAACAGTGGCGAACACTGTTCGCCCAACACTACTGGGAACGCAGATTTTAGTACCTAAACACACGATACAACATGTTTTCCGGGGTCGGACTCTGAGGCACATACAGATGGTCCCGATCATCATCCTCATCATACAACTCTTCTCCAGACACAGACCCCTCATCGTCCTCAACATTAACTTGGGATGCTGGCCTGAGCCAGACCTCCTCCTCCACATCAGGCCCCATCATCTCCTCAATGGCAGCCCTCATTAACCACTTCACGACCGCCCCCAGCCGATGGGCGGCGGCAAAGTCCGCTCCCAAACGACCGCAATACGCCCATCGGCGGGGGCGGCTGCGGGAGTGGCTATGCGGCCATCGCGTCATTCGTGACGCGATCAGCCGCCGGGGACTGGCTCCGCCCCCCGTTCGCTGTAACCCGCCGGCCGTTCGGAAGCGCCGGCGGGTTACTAGCACCCGGATCGCCGCGTGTACTGTGTATAATAGGCTTTGTAATGTATACAAAGCCTATTATACTGGCTGCCTCCTGCCCTGGTGGTCCCAGTGTCCGAGGGACCACCAGGGCAGGCTGCAGCCACCCTAGTCTGCACCCAAGCACACTGATTTCCCCCCCCCTGCCCTCTGATCGCCCACAGCACCCCTCAGACCCCCCCCTGCCCACCCCCCAGACCACTGTTTGCACCCAGTCACCCCCCTAATCACCCATCAATCACTCCCTGTCACTATCTGTCAACGCTATTTTTTTTTTTAGTCCCTAATCTGCCCCCTACTCCCTCCTGATCACCCCCCCACCCCTCAGATTCTCCCCAGACCCCCCTCCCCCGTGTACTGTATGCATCTATCCCCCCTGATCACCTGTCAATCACCTGTCAATCACCTGTCAATCACCCGTCAATCACCCGTCAATCACCCCCTGTCACTGCCACCCATCAATCAGCCCCTAACCTGCCCCTTGCGGGCAATCTGATCACCCACCCACTCCAATAGATCGCCCGCAGATCCGACATCAGATCACCTCCCAAATCCATTGTTTACATCTATTCTCTCCTCTAAACACCCACTAATTACCTATCAATCACCCCCTATCACCACCTGTCACTGTTACCCATCAGATTAGACCCTAATCTGCCCCTTGCGGGCACCCAATCACCCGCCCACACGCTCAATTTGCCCTCAGACCCCCCCCCCACCTTATCAATTCGCCCGTGCAATATTTACATCTGTTATTCCCTGTAATAACCCACTTATCACCTGTCAATCACCCATCAATCACCCCCTGTCACTGCCACCCATCAATCACCCCCTGTTACTGCCACCCATCAATCAGCCCCTAACCTGACCCTTGCGGGCAATCTGATCACCCACCCACACCAATAGATCGCCCGCAGATCCGACATTAGATCACCCCCAAAGTGCAGTGTTTACATCTCTTCTCTCTTTTAAACACCCACTAATTACCCATCAATCACCCCCTATCACCACCTGTCACTGTTACCCATCAGATTAGACCCTAATCTGGCCCTTGCGGGCACCCAATCACCCGCCCACACGCTCAGATTGCCCTCAGACCCCCCCTTATCAATTCGCCAGTGCAATATTTACATCTGTTATTCCCTGTAATAAGCCACTGATCACCTGTCAATCACCCATCAATCACCCCCTGTCACTGCCACCCACCAATCACCCCCTGTCACTGCCACCCATCAAACAGCCCCTAACCTGCCCCTTGCGGGCAGTCTGATCACCCACCCACACCAATAGATCGCCCGCAGATCCGACATCAGATCACCTCCCAAGTGCAGTGTTTACATCTCTTCTCTCCTCTAAACACCCACTAATTACACATCAATCACCCATCAATCACCCCCTACCACCACCTGTCACTGTTACCCATCAGATTAGACCCTAATCTGCCCCTTGCGGGCACCCAATCACCCGCCCACACCTCAGAACGCCCTCAGACCCCAGCCCTGATCACCTCGCCAGTGCATTGCTTGCATCTATTTCCCCCCTCTAATCACACCTTGAGACACCCATCAATCACCTCCTGTCACCCCCTAGCACACTTACCCATCAGATAAGGCCCTAATTTGCCCCGTGTGGGCTCCTGATCACTCGGCCAAACCCTCAGATCCCCCTCAGACCCCCTTCCGATCACCTCCCCAGTGCATTGATTGCATCTATTTTCCCCTCTAACCGCCCCCTGAGACACCCATCAATCACCTCCTGTCACCCCCTCTAGCACTCCTATCCATCAGATCAGGCCCAATACATCCTGTCATCTAAGAGGCCACCCTGCTTATGACCGATTCCACAAAATTTGCCCCCTCATAGACCACCTGTCATCAAAATTTGCAGATGCTTATACCCCTGAACAGTCATTTTGAGAAATTTGGTTTCCAGACTACTCACAGTTTTGGGCCCGTAAAATGCCAGGGCAGTATAGGAACCCCACAAGTGACCCCATTTTAGAAAGAAGACACCCCAAGGTATTCTGTTAGGTGTATGATGAGTTCATATAATATTTTATTTTTTGTCAAAAGTTAGCGGAAATTGGATTTTTATTGTTTTTTTCACAAAGTGTCATTTTTCACTAACTTGTGACAAAAAATAAAATCTTCTATGAACTCACCATACCCCTAACAGAATACCTTGGGGTGTCTTCTTTCTAAAATGGGGTCACTTGTGGGGTTCCTATACTGCCCTGGCATTTTAGGTGCCCTAAACCGTGAGGAGTAGTCTAGAAAACAAATGCCTCAAAATGACCTGTGAATAGGACGTTGGGCCCCTTAGCGCACCTAGGCTGCAAAAAAGTGTCACACATGTGGTATCGCCATACTCAGGAGAAGTAGTATAATGTGTTTTGTGGTGTATTTTTACACATACCCATGCTGGGTGGGAGAAATCTCTCTGTAAATGGACAATTGTGTGTAAAAAAAAAAAAAAAAATTGTCATTTACAGAGATATTTCTCCCACCCAGCATGGGTATGTGTAAAAATACACCCCAAAACACATTATACTACTTCTCCTGAGTACGGCGGTACCACATGTGTGGCACTTTTTTGCACCCTAAGTGCGCTAAGGGGCCCAAAGTCCAATGAGTACCTTTAGGATTTCACAGGTCATTTTGCGACATTTGGTTTCAAGACTACTCCTCACAGTTTAGGGCCCCTAAAATGCCAGGGCAGTATGGGAACCCCACAAATGACCCCATTTTAGAAAGAAGACACCCCAAGGTATTCCGTTAGGAGTATGGTGAGTTCATAGAAGATTTTATTTTTTGTCACAAGTTAGCGGAAAATGACACTTTGTGAAAAAAAACAATTAAAATCAATTTCCGCTAACTTGTGACAAAAAAAAAAAATCTTCTATGAACTCACCATACATCTAACGGAATACCTTGGGGTGTCTTCTTTCTAAAATGGGGTAATTTGTGGGGTTCCTATACTGTCCTGGCATTTTAGGGGCCCTAAACCGTGAGGAGTAGTCTTGAAACGAAATTTCTCAAAATGACCTGTGAAATCCTAAAGGTACTCAGGAGAAGTAGTATAATGTGTTTTGGGGTGTATTTTTCCACATACCCATGCTGAGTGGGAGAAATATCTCTATAAATAGACAATTGTGTGTAAACAAAATAAAAAAATTGTCATTTACGGAGATATTTCTCCCACCCAGCATGGGTATGTGTAAAAATACACCCCAAAACACATTATACTACTTCTCCAGAGTACGGCAATACCACATGTGTGGCACTTTTTTGCAGCCTAACTGCGCTAAGGGGCCCAAAGTCCAATGAGCACCTTTAGGCTTTACAGGGGTGCTTACAAGTAGGCACCCCCCAAAATGCCAGGACAGTGAACACACCCCACAAATGACCCCATTTTGGAAAGTAGACACTTCAAGGTATTCAGAGAGGAGCATAGTGAGTCTGTGGCAGATTTCATTTTTTTTTTGTCGCAAGTTAGAAGAAATGGAAACTTTTTTTTTTTTTTTTTTTTCACAAAGTGTCATTTTCCGCTAACTTGTGACAAAATATAAAATCTTCTATGAACTCACCATGCCTCTCACTGAATACTTTGGGATGTCTTCTTTCCAAAATGGGGTCATTTGGCGGGTATTTGTACTATCCTGGAATTTTAGCCCCTCATGAAACCTGACAGGTGCGCAGAAAAGTCAGAGATGCTTGAAAATGGGAAAATTCACTTTTGGCACCATAGTTTGTAAACGCTATAACTTTTACCCAATCCAATAAATATACACTGAATGGTTTTTTTTTTATCAAAGACATGTAGCAGAATAACTTTCGCGCTCAAGTGTATAGGAAATTTTACTTTATTTGAAAAATGTCAGCACAGAAAGTTAAAAAAGTCATTTTTTTGACAAAATTCATGTCTTTTTTGATGAATATAATAAAAAGTAAAACTCGCAGCAGCAATCAAATAGCATCAAAAGAAAGCTGTATTAGTGACAAGAAAAGGAGGTAAAATTCATTTAGGTGGTAGGTTGTATGACCGAGCATTAAACCGTGAAAGCTGCAGTGGTCTGAATGGAGAAAAAGGCTCTGGTCCTTAAGGGGCGAAAAGACTGTGGTCCTCAAGTGGTTAATCGCTCTGGCGACGGACCGATGGACACAACGTTCTCCTCCGGGGAGGGCTGCTGCTGACCACTGGCTGCTGGGGTGGATGTTATAGCTTGCGTGGGGCGTTGGCTGTTGCTGTTGTTGGGAGTGCTGCTCACATCGGAGGTCTCTGAGGAACTCATGGTGAGCTCATATAGTGGTTGGCGGTGAGGGGAGTATTACTAATCCCAGCAATATACACACTGACTGGCAGAGTACGCAATGCTATATAGTGTGGCTGAGCGGTGTACACAGAGTGGCAGTAAACACAATGCTATATAGTCTGGCTGAGCGGTGTACACAGAGTGGCAGTACACACAATGCTATATAGTCTGGCTGAGCGGTGTACACAGAGTGGCAGTACACACAATGCTATATAGTCTGGCTGAGCGGTGTACACAGAGTGGCAGTAAACAATGCTATATAGTGTGGCTGAGCCGTGTACACAGAGTGGCAGTAAACAATGCTATATAGTCTGGCTGAGCAGTGTACACAGAGTGGCAGTACACACAATGCTATATAGTCTGGCTGAGCAGTGTACACAGAGTGGCAGTACACACAATGCTATATAGTGTGGCTGAGCGGTGTACACAGAGTGGCAGTAAACAATGCTATATAGTGTGGCTGAGCGGTGTACACGGAGTGGCAGTAAACAATGCTATATAGTGTGACTGAGCGGTGTACACAGAGTGGCAGTAAACAATGCTATATAGTCTGGCTGAGCGGTGTACACAGAGTGGCAGTACACACAATGCTATATAGTCTGGCTGAGCGGTGTACACAGAGTGGCAGTACACACAATGCTATATAGTCTGGCTGAGCAGTGTACACAGAGTGGCAGTACACACAATGCTATATAGTCTGGCTGAGCCGTGTACACAGAGTGGCAGTACACACAATGCTATATAGTCTGGCTGAGCGGTGTACACAGAGTGGCAGTACACCCAATGCTATATAGTCTGGCTGAGCGGTATACACAGAGTGGCAGTAAACACAATGCTATATATAGCGTGGCTGAGCGAGGTACACAGTGGCAGTACACACAATGCTATATAGTCTGGCTGAGCGGTGTACACAGAGTGGCAGTAAACAATGCTATATATAGTGTGGCTGAGCGAGGTACACAGTGGCAGTAAACAATGCTATACATAGTGTGGCTGAGCGAGCGGTGTACTACTGTTCCCAGCAGCGACACACAATGACTGGGGGGGACCCTGGCTAGCGTGGCTGGAGAGCGAACTACCCTGCCTGCCTACCCAAAGCTAAACCCACAGAGAAATGGTGGAGATATGACGTGGTTCGGGTATTTATTTACCCGAACCACGTGACCGTTCGACCAATCAGAGCGCGTTCGGGTCTGAACCACGTGACCCGTTCGGCCAATCACAGCGCTAGCCGAACGTTCGGGGAACGTTCGGCCATGCGCTCTTAGTTCGAACGGTTTGGCCGAGCACCATCAGGTGTTCGGCCGAACTCGAACATCACCCGAACAGGGTGATGTTCTGCAGAACCCGAACAGTGGCGAACACTGTTCGCCCAACACTAGTGGATAGTCCATATATGTATATATTCTATAATGAGGGTACTATATTTTACAATAGACTTAACTATAACATTAGCATAATGAAAGTGGGGTAGTATATTGCAAAACATTCTGTGTTCATAATTCATATAAGTGTATCTATAGATGTGGCAACCAGTTTTTCTGTATTAATAACGGAAAAAACAGCAATAGTGCATAAGTGCATAAGTGTCTCCTCGTGTCTAAGCGTGAATTGTATAGGGGACTGTATAGGAACTTACCAGCATGTATTCGAGAAGTTGCTTGGCACCTCTGTGCCGGCCAGCTGCCATGTCACCCCCGCCCCACCATTCACTGCACGTAGCTACCCGGCTCATGCGACGTAAAACACGCATTAGAGTCTTCCACCCGGTCCCGCCCATCCCCTTCCCATTGGTCACATATTTCAAGCTGCCCAATCACCTTGTCCCCACCACCCCGATCCACCCACGTCACTCACCGCCTCCCCTCTTCCCTTTTTAAACTCCCCACTCACAAATGGCCGGCACAGAGGTGCCAAGCAACTTCTCGAATACATGCTGGTAAGTTACTCTTCCGCATATCGCTTCCCATAGTAGTTATTCCTCCGCATTTCGCTCCCCCATACCCACGCCTTACACATACCTGCACCCCCATCCTTCCTCACCCTAAGGAACCACGAGTGCACTTCCTTCAAATCCTGATGTACTACAGACAAGGGCCTCGATTCATCATTCTCTTTGAGATAACTTTTTCCAGTTTGTTAAATTACCGAATTCGAAGTTTAGCGATTTCTAGTTGTATTCATCAAGGTTTTTCCTCATTCGGTGTGAATTCGATAACAATTCGGTAACCATTCGGTAA
This sequence comes from Hyperolius riggenbachi, assembly GCF_040937935.1. Classification (NCBI taxonomy): domain Eukaryota; kingdom Metazoa; phylum Chordata; class Amphibia; order Anura; family Hyperoliidae; genus Hyperolius; species Hyperolius riggenbachi. The sequence goes on from NC_090651.1 coordinate 332,939,580, forward strand.
CGTGTCGATATTTCCATTTTACAGTGGTACTTTAACACAAGGCCATAAGATTCCCATGGAATTGTGGGTAAAAGGCAGTCCTTTGAGCACTACGTAGCAACGTTCTGAATAGGGCTTTACACCTGGACCAGAATTCTGAAAGTGGTTGGGACAATCCCACAATTTGATAGGAGCCTTTTCTAAAAAATTATAGTGCAGCTAGCAAATTAGTTAACCCTGACACTGCCTGTGTTCTCTTACAAGATGATTCAAGAGAAATGCAGATGTCGTGTTATAGCAAATAAATCTATTCTCTTACAAATTTATATGGTTGCAGACCTTATTCTTGCCCTTCTGCGCCTTTGAATCACTCTCAGCTGATACATAACCACTTCAAATGGCTCCATCTTCTCTGTCAGCAATGATCTGACAGGAATAACGACAGAGCAGTGAAGGAGATAACTAATCCTAAATGTAACGCTAAACCACGCCCACTTTCTTTTTCATGAATTGCACTTTATTCCGTTTTAGCGAATCGTTACCGAATGTTCGCTAACAGCTGTAGATAACTTTGATGAATCCTGAAATGAAGTTAACAAATTCGGTATTTTACCAAACTGTTGTTAACAAATTTGCTAAGTGTTGATGAATCGAGGCCAAGGTGCTCTGCCGCTTATCAAATAAAACATTCCTATACAGTCCCCTATACAATTCACGCTTAGACACGAGGAGACACTTATGCACTTATGCACTATTGCTGTTTTTTCCGTTATTAATACAGAAAAACTGGTTGCCACATCTATAGATACACTTATATGAATTATGAACACAGAATGTTCTGCAATATACTACCCCACTTTCATTATGCTAATGTTAAAGTTAAGTCTATTGTAAAATATAGTACCCTCATTATAGAATATATACATATATGGACTATCCACGTCCTAATAACTATACATTTATATAGCACACTATTTGTAAGGCTTGGTGGTGTATTCTCCACAGTCAGCATGCAACGCATGAGCTGACGTGAAGGAGGTACACACACTAGCACAAGGAAACAGGCTATCCCTAGTATAGTGGAGGGGAGGACTGACTCCAATAGGAGATTGTGGCGCACAGAGCCAGTGCAGATCCGACAGCCACAAACAATATTTTCACTATAACGTCTCAGCGCAAAGTAGCGCTGAGCGCATAAACCAAAACTGAGGAGATCAGGACAGGTAGACAGAATGAACGCTTGCTAGCTAGCCGCTACTTAGTTACAGCAAGCGTCCAAAACAAGACAGACTGGAATGAGGCAGCCAATGCGATTGCAGCAATGGCGTGCCTCACAAAGACAGGACAGGATAGTCAGGAAATAGCAGGATCAAGATAGATGAACGTAACACAGATAAATATACAAATAGTATGATTTCCTAGCGTATTACAATTACAGCTATCAATGAAACTATTTGTAACGTCTGACTAACATATGTATATATCGGCAATGAACCGATATATGACATAAGCAGGAACGCTGACTAGGACTAGAGTAATACAGGGAACAGGACTCAGAAGGATTCGCTATCTCTTCGCAGAGATGAACGCAATCCACAAACGGTAACAGGACAGGATTCAGAAGGATTCGTTATCTCCTTGCAGAGATGAACGCAATTCACAAACAGGACCAGGAACAGGATAACTAGCTCAGCACGGGTGATCAACGTGCTAGAACTGACTAACTGAACACAGGATATAAACAGTTCGTGTACGTATATATCAGCGTCACTGATGTATCAACGTAACACGAATACAAGGAAAATAATAAACGTGCTGGTATGCATATATATGGGCAATGAACCAATATATGATGCAAAACCAGCAAAGTATCTTTAGAACAAGAAACACGATCGGGGGCTGAAGCGACAGCAAGACAGGCTTAAACTGAAGCTATGAAAACCCGAGGAGTCCTGCAGGAAGCAGATCTTTATACTGAGGTCATCCAATGGGAGCAGACATGCAGATTCCCACACAGGTGAATGATAATCAGTCACAAGCTGACAGCAGGGAAAGGCAGACAAAGCTATGCAGCTTGCATGGAAAGAGATCAGAACTGCCTGAGCTGCAGCACTACTATTTCCAGCAATTGCTGCAGCAGCGATCATGACAGTACCCCCGCCCTTAAAAGCGGATTCCAGACGCTTTTCAAAACTGAAATTCCCAACAAAACAGTCTGACTGATAATTCATGATGACCGGGACAGCCCGGCAAGACCAAATTCCAGAATCAGTCCCCACAAGACTGGACCCATCAGAACCAGAACCTACAGAACCATGCCCATCAGTACTACAAGCCCCAGTGTGACACCCATCAGAACCATGATTTCCAGAAGAAAGCCCTCCGAAACTCCCTGAGCGATACCCACCGCCTTCCAGGAACCGTTCAAAAATGCCAAAGCCTTTGCAATGCCCACCGGGACTGTCTTTACCAACACAAAACCCACTGTTGAACCAGTCCAAGGCACCAGGACAAGTTTTCTCAGAGACCTCCCAGAACACCTTGAAGCTCCAAAGAGATCCCCATAGGTCAGAACGCCCCTTAGGCTCACATGGAGAACTATCAAGAACCCCTATGGAACCTAGGGCAATTCCCGAGTCAGGGCCACTAGGACAAACATCAAGATCAGGGCTTTCAGGGACCAGAACCATATCTGGGCATGCAGGCAGACTGGCAACATCAGAACATGTTCCCACTAAGGAAGCATCAGAGCACGCTAACACCTTAGACACACTTGGGCATTCTGGCACACAAAGAACATCTGGGCACACTGGCACAAGAGAAACCTCTGGGCATGTCAAGGAACTGTGAGCCTCAGGGTCAGCCAAGACAGGACCAAAACCAGGACTGGCCAAAAAAAAATCATCATGACTAGACTTCGCAACTACTGGACTTTTACACGAGAATGCAGGATCAGACTTAGATGTCGCTGATTCCAGCAAAGTCAGTAACAAATCAGATTCAGGGGCACTAACAAGACAGGACAAATCTTCTGATGTATGCACTGAACCAGATAGGGACTCCACAACTACCTCTGGACTGGACAGAGACTCATCCAATACACTGGATTGGAGCTCATGAGGCGCTGCAGAACAAGTCAGTATTGCAGCAGCCCCCACTGGACTAGGCAAAACTGAGGAATTCCCTGGACAGGAAGGGGACTCTGGAACCTCTGCCACAGCGGCCAGAGAACCAGAATCTTTCAGGATACCTGGCTGGGTTTCAAGAACACTCATCAGACCGGACTGAAATTCTGAGATTTCTATTATTTTGACCAGAGAATCAGAATTATCCATGTTACAGGGCAAGACTTCTGAAACATTTAGAGGACAGGGCTGGAGTTCCTCGGCTGTTACAACACTGGAGAGGGACTCAACAACATTGGTTAAATCAGACTGTGTACAGGGCAAGGTATCTAACACACTTGCTGACGAGGACAATATTTCAATGGCTTCTGCTTCGCTGGGCAGAAATTCATCAAGTTTTATTAGAGCAGACTGTAATTCCAAAACCGCTGCTAAACAAGTGAATATTACTGCAACACCAACTGAGGTAAGCAGTGCCTCAGACTCCTCTGCTAGAGGGTTTGGAGTATCCAAAGTACTGGGTGAAGCATAAGACTCTGCGACCACAGCTTCACTGGACAGGATCACTGGACAGTCCATATTGCAAGGCAAAACCATGGAAGCACCTGCTGGACAGCACAATGACTCTGTGACCTGAGTTTCATTGGAGAGATCTACTGCACAATTCATGGTACAGGGCAAATTTACTGGAACATTTTCTGAACACGGTAATAATTCTGCGATTTCGGATTCACACAGCAGACGCTCTGAGCTATTCACAAAACTAGAGTGAGGTGTAGAAACAGGAAGATCAAAACACAATGTTTGCGCATCTGAATCACCATTCAATTGTAAAATTGGAAAATTCAGATGCTGGGGTTCTGAGGTTTCTGGACAGGATTGCTGGGACTCGGAAACTGATGTAGTGCATCTATTGGCATCTGCTGGATCAGACAGGAGTTGAACTTTATTAACACAGGTAATTTCTGCAGAAGTGTTTGCAGAGACAGGCAAGATTTTTCTGGTGTCTGTTTCACTGAACAAAGACTCATGAGTACTGGCTTGGCTGGACTCAGAAGTCAGCAGGACCTCTGGATTCTCTGCTGAGAAATTAGTGCAGGGCAAAGTTAAGAAAGTATCAGTGGCTTCTGTTTTACTGGGAAGTAACACTGAGTTATCCATGGTACAGGGTGGAGCTACAGGAACATTCACAAGACATGGCAGGGACTCAGTAACTGGAGAAGTGGGACAGTCTCCAATTGACAGTGTGTCTTCCCTGGTATCAACTGATTGAATCGCATAAAAATCGTCCAAAATCATTTTCCACACATCGATCAATGGAGCCACAAAGTCATACACACACACACCAGTTTTTATTAGGTTATAGGCAGACTTAATGCATGCATTCAATACTAATTCACTTTTTGCACTGTAAAATTGACAAAATGAACTTGAATCATTCTTCCATTCATTGACCAGAGCTTCCATCTCTCCTTTCTCAAATGGAGGATTCCAAGCATACTTAACAGGCAGATCACAGTTTGCAGATATGATTGTGGCAGGGACATATATTGGGTTAATTAGCAGGTGATTGGCAGATTCCTTATTCTTAAGAATCTCCAATACCTGTAGCAAGTGTTGAACTGTAGTGTATGCAAACTTTCCTTGCTTCACAAATAAGTTGATTTGTTCAATACTCTGTAATATCTCCTCATAATCATACTCAGATAATTCTTTTAAACAAAAATCTTTATTTTCCCTAGCCAGTGATGAAAGTTGATTAGTAGTTTCATAAGTCCATTTAACTCCCCTGAAAGACAATTGCATTTCATTATCTGTTAATGGCAGAATCTCATTATAGGTCTCAGTCGCTAAGGATAACGACTCTGCAGATCGGACACGTTTCTTAGAACGTTTGCGTTTTGCCTTAGACCCTGCTGTTTTTGGTGATTTATTCAAGGCTGCAGGAAAATTATCAGGAACACTCTGTGCTTGCTGATCATTTTTGCAAACAATTGAAGGAGCAGCTGATTGGCCTGCAGCCAGGAGTTCATTTAGAGGAAAAGGCAATGGATCTATGCGCAACCAGTTATGGATCACAAACGCTAGAAATTCCAGCGGTCTCTCATTCAAATCGGAATGATTGAGAACATCACATGCCCACTGAAACAATTGCCCTTTAAACAAAATATAAACTAGCTGGAGTGCCCAGGTTGAAACAGGAGTCGCTTGGAGATCGGGATTGGCCAGGAACCTGGTACATTCAGAGAAAAACTCATTTTCTGTTTCAGAGTTAAGTTCTTCAAATTTCTTAAAGGAACAGGAACCATAATTAACAGTGTCATACTTTCTGGGAATCCCCCCCACAATGGGGATTGGTAATGGGGTTTTCATAATGTAAGGCTTGGTGGTGTATTCTCCACAGTCAGCATGCAACGCATGAGCTGACGTGAAGGAGGTACACACACTAGCACAAGGAAACAGGCTATCCCTAGTATAGTGGAGGGGAGGACTGACTCCAATAGGAGATTGTGGCGCACAGAGCCAGTGCAGATCCGACAGCCACAAACAATACCTTCACTATAACGTCTCAGCGCAAAGTAGCGCTGAGTGCATAAACCAGAACTGAGGAGATCAGGACAGGTAGACAGAATGAACGCTTGCTAGCTAGCCGCTACTTAGTGACAGCAAGCGTCCAAAACAAGACAGACTGGAATGAGGCAGCCAATGCGATTGCAGCGATGGCGTGCCTCACAAAGACAGGACAGGATAGTCAGGAAATAGCAGGATCAAGATAGATGAACGTAACACAGATAAATATACAAATAGTATGATTTCCTAGCGTATTACAATTACAGCTATCAATGAAACTATTTGTAACGTCTGACTAACATATGTATATATCGGCAATGAACCGATATATGACATAAGCAGGAACGCTGACTAGGACTGGAGTAATACAGGGAACAGGACTTAGAAGGATTCGCTATCTCTTCGCAGAGATGAACGCAATCCACAAACGGTAACAGGACAGGATTCAGAAGGATTCGTTATCTCCTCGCAGAGATGAACGCAATCCACAAACAGGACCAGGAACAGGATAACTAGCTCAGCACGGGTGATCAACGTGCTAGAACTGACTAACTGAACACAGGATATAAACAGTTCGTGTACGTATATATCAGCGTCACTGATGTATCAACGTAACACGAATACAAGGAAAATAATAAACGTGCTGGTATGCATATATATGGGCAATGAACCAATATATGATGCAAAACCAGCAAAGTATCTTTAGAACAAGAAACACGATCTGGGGCTAAAGCGACAGCAAGACAGGCTTAAACTGAAGCTATGAAAACCCGAGGAGTCCTGCAGGAAGCAGATCTTTATACTGAGGTCATCCAATGGGAGCAGACATGCAGATTCCCACACAGGTGAATGATAATCAGTCACAAGCTGACAGCAGGGAAAGGCAGACAAAGCTATGCAGCTTGCATGGAAAGAGATCAGAACTGCCTGAGCTGCAGCACTACTATTTCCAGCAATTGCTGCAGCAGCGATCATGACACTATTGTTATACAATTGTACCACACATAGTATTCTGATGGTTGTCACTTAGCTCTGTCATTTTCCAGTGTATTGCTCCTGTCTTTTATTGCCTGAAGAAGCGGGTTCTTGCCTGCGAAACGCGTTGCGACTTTCACTGGGAGTAAATGAATAAATTGTATATTATTTGAATCTCGACAGTACACGTGTCTGTTTATGGTTGGCTGGTCCACCACCGCAACCGGAACAATTTTTAAACTTTTTATTGACTTTTACTCTACCGGCGCCTCTGTACATCTCTGCGTAACATTGAGGCAGAAACGCATCCGCAATCCAAAAAATGCCTCACCCCGGGAGTATGCGTTTCTGCAAAACGCCTCCCGCTCTGGTGTGCACCAGCCCATTGAAATACATTACCCAAGCGTATCCGCAGCCGCAAGTGGATCGCAAAACGCAGCCGAACCGCTCTGGTGTGCACTAGGCCTAAGTGTGCGTTTATAATTTACCTGTCCTGTGTCGCGGTGCCCGGCTGTCTGCCACCTCGCCGCTGTGTGTGTGTATGTAATGTATAAATGAGCTGTATGTGTGCATTTATAATTTACCTGTCCTGTGTCGCGGTGCCCGGCTGTCTGCCACCTCACCGCTGTGTGTATGTATGTAATGTATAAATGAGCTGTATGTGTGCGTTTATAATTTACCTGTCCTGTGTCTGTCGCGGTGCCTGGCTGTCTGCCACCTCGCCGCTGTGTGTATGTATGTAATGTATAAATGAGCTGTATGTGTGCATTTATAATTTACCTGTTCTGTGTCGCGGTGCCCGGCTGTATAAACGCACACTTACAGCACATTATTACTTTGCAGGAACAGCGCCAGGGGTTTTGTCGTGTTCATCGCTCGTCCCGATATCGCTCGGCCTTACATCTTGCAGCATGTCCGACCAATTAATGTGACCAATTTCAGCCCAAAATTGGTTGCATCGTCTATCAGGCATGCACTTGGCAGCACCAATTTTCATACGATTATAATAATTGAATAGTTGCCTGAAGTATGGCCCTTTAAGTCTAACTACTATTCTTACACGGATAACACAATTCTTATGTACAGGATTAGTTAGATTCAAGATTCGAAAGATTCAAGAAAATCGAGAATCTTGTTGGATTTGGATTTAAGAAAATTTGATATATTCATCTCATCTCTAGTTTTGGGAATTAGGGAGACTCTTTCATTTTGTTAATTATACAATACAAGACAAATAACATTTATATTGCGCTTTTCTTCTAGCAGACTCGAAGCGCCAGAGCTGCAGTCACTAGGGCGTTCTCAGTAGACAGTAGCAGTGTTAGGGAGTCTTGCCCAAGGACTCCTAAATAGAAGCTGGCTTAATGAACAGGAAGAGCCGAGTTTCTAACCCAGGTCTCCTGTGTCAGAGCCCTTAAAAAATGGACCTAAACTCTTGCACAGGACAAAAGGAAAACCTAGAGAAATGCACCCTGTGTGTATTTAGAGAGTTTAGCCTGTCTAAATCTCCCTCATTAGTGTCTAATCCCAAGTTGTAATTTGATCTCTTCCCTGTGTCACATGACTGCCATGGCAGATAAGCACATTTGAAAGCACGGGATGTTAACAATATGTCTGCTTCCATGGACCAGGAAGTAGAAACAGTGTTGAGGTCCGCTTTTACCAGTACACTATCCAGCCACTAAATATCAGTGCAGGAACAAAATAAAATATTTTTTTATGGGTATAAAAAAAATTGATTCTGTTATTTTAGCCTACATTTTTTTTCCTAGTGTGCAAATACAAGTGGTGGTTAGAAATGTTCATTTAGCGAGGGGGTGGTTTTTACCTGGGCATATTTGACATAAACCTGAAGTTTTACTTTGAAGGTGTATTGTATACAATTTTTTTCAAGTGTTACTGTAGCATTTACATGAAAGAAAATGTTGATGTGACTGATACAATTTCCAGGCTGCTGTGTATACAGATTTATATATACTTTCCGTAGCGGTTGCACTGGGTAAAAACACATTTTTAACCAGGAAAAAAATAAAAATGCTTCTTGCATGCGCATACATTTTATTAGCCTATAAACCTTATTTTAAAATGACCCCAGGCTTCCACAATTTTATTTCCTCGATTGGTTTTGTATCTTCAATTTGTGTTGTGGTGTTACAGTGTTCAGGCTTCCTTATTTGTGCTGCAAAAGCCATAATGCTCAGTGACCCATAACAACCAATCAGAATTCACCTTTCCTCATTTTAAAGCAATTAAAGTGGTATTGAATAATCACTGTATTCAATGCACATTTGGCCCTGACACCGAGTATGTATGTGTTTGTGGACTGTTGACATTCTAATCTCTACACAATTTGGGCCCTGGATACATGAAGGATTTGCTGAAACTGCACCACACCTTCCTCAACCTCAGATCAGCAGGTTCCATAAACTTGGTCACTCCCATAGTGCACCTCAAACCCTTTGCAGCCAGAGCTTTCTGTCATGCTGCACCTCCCATTTGGAACTCCCTATCACACTCAGTAAAGACAGCTCCATCCCTAGAGTTATTCAAATCAAGACTGAAAAGCCACCTGTTTAGCCTTGCATTTGCGGGCTTGTAGAATTCTTCCTCTGTACCAAAATTTACCAGTCAACAAATTACTGGTCTAAACCATGCTTATGCACTTTGAGTTGTTGTTGTGTGTGTGCAAGTGTGTGTAAAGGTGTGTACACAAGTATTATTAGTGTTGCCTGTAAGGGTAGACCTCGATCCATCGGTTTGCACTACGAACAACAAATGCTATCCAGATACATCACTTGAGAATGCCCAAGCAGTGTGTATTGTTTCTGTGGAGAGGGAAGGAGGACCAATGGGCAGTAGCGGCTCCTGGAATTTTTTTTAGGGGGTGCTATGCAGGTGCTGGACCAATTTCCAGGGGAGCCGACGACCTGCGGCGCGCGAAGCGCGCTGCGGCAAAAAATGGGCGTGGCTACAACCTGCGGCGGAAATGGGCGTGGTCATGACTGGATGAGGGCGGGGCTAACTGTAATTTAACGTGAACCCAGGGTGAGAGTGATATGGTGGCTGCCATATTTATTTCCTTTTAAACAATTCTAGTAGCCTGGCAGCCCTGCTGATCTATTGGCTGCAGTAGTGAACTGAAATACACCAGAAACAAGCATGCATGCTTGTTCAGGGTCTATGGTTGAAAGAATTAGAGGCAGAGGACCAACATGGCAGCCAGGCAGCTAGTATTACTTAAAAGGAGATAAATATGGCAGCCTCAATATTATTCTCACCTCGGGTTCCCTTTAAAAGTGCAACGCAAAGACAGAGGGCCCAAATTTTGGTGACCCTTTCCCCAGAAAATTCACATAATTGTGCAGGTTTTCTCAAGAAAATACACGTAATGTGAGCAGATTTGAACAAAAAACACGTTCAATGACCCCAATATGCACAATCGTTATCAGATATGACCCCAATATGCACAACCGTTATCAGATATGACCCCAATATGCACAACCGTTATCAGATATGACCCCAATATGCACAATCCTTATCAGATCTGACCCCAATATGCACAATCCTTATCAGATCTGACCACAATCAGCAGCACCACCTGAAAAAGAAATGAAAAACCCATTTACTCACCTACAGCCAGAAGACCTCCTGTTCCGACCTCCTCCTCTTCCGTCCACCTTGTGGCGCACAGCTCAGCTCCCACGATCCTCTTCCTTCCTGCAGCAGCCTGCATCCGGCGAGCAGGGCTACGGGAAAATGGCCGGCCGAAGCCCTGCACTGCAGACTCCAAGTCTGCAGAGCAGGGCTTCGGGCGGCCATCTTACCGTAACCCTGCCTGCTGCTCCGGGCTGCTGCTGTGAACTGACTCGGCGTCTCTTAGACGCCTGAAGTCAGTTCACGCCAGGGGGTGCTTGGACAAGCACCCCCAAGCACCCCCCTGGCGCCGCCACTGCCAATGGGGCTGCGCACAATGGATTGGCACGATCACAGGGGGCACTTGTACACAATCTACATTACATCCTTTTGTTGAAATCTGTCCATCAAGATTAGAAGTTCAACTTGGAAAAAAAATGGTACAACACTGTCCTGCACCCGTACATATCCCCAGTGATCCAGAGGAAAAATCTTGGGCCTTAAAAGGGAAAAAATTCCTTCCCAACTCCAGATGGCAGTAAGACGGAATCCCTGGATCAACACTGCCAGGTATTACCTAGTAATTATTAGAGATGGCTCGAACCTCCGATTTTAGGTTCGCCAACCTCGAAAGCGAACTTCCAAAAAAGTTTGCGAACCGGCGAACATTGCGAACCGCAATAGACTTCAATGGGCAGGCGAACTTTCAAAACTACGAACACTAATTCTGGCCACAAAAGTGATGGAAAAGATGTTTCAAGGGGTCGAACACCTGGAGGGGAGCATGGCGGAGTGGGATACACGCCAAAAGTCACGGGGAAAATTACGGATTTGACGCACAGCAGAGTTTTAAGGGCAGAAATCACATTGCATTGCTAAATTAGAGGCATAAAGTGCTTTAAAACATCTTGCGTGTGTATATGTTACGGCCAGAACCCGAAGTGTGGCCACTTCTAGTTCTGGCCGGCCACTTCGGGTTCTGGCCGGCCAATTTGCGAAGTGGCCGCAGCGCAGCGGCCAATGTTAGAAATGCAAAGCTACACTTATTTTACGGCCGTCTCGCTGCGGCCAAATGTATTAAAAGTTGCTTAAATTTAATTAAATATAGCCGGCGGTGATGTGATAGATGAAGCCGCCGGCTTTCGCACTGCCTCCCCCCCCGATTCTCTCCCCCCCCCCCCCGCCTCTCTCCTTGTCCCTGCCTTCCATACAATACGGAGCCGCCGGGAGAGTCGTTCGTCGCGGCAGGGGAAGCAGAGCGGGGAGGCTGCAGACATTGCTTCTGCCAGCGCCCGCTCTGCAGGAACGGCAGGATTCCCCTGCCGCGACGAACGACTCTCGGGGGACACGCGTGTCCCCGCCCGGCTGCTCCGTATGTCGTATAGGAGGCAGGGGAGAGGAGAGAGGCGGGGGGGGGGGGGAGGAGGAGAGGAGGAGGAGGCAGTGCGAAAGCCGGCAGCTTCATCTATCACATCGCCGCCGGCTATATTTAATTAAATTAAGCAACTTTTAATACATTTGGCCGCAGCGAGACGGCTGTAAAATAAATGTAAACTTTCCATTTCTAACATTGGCCGCTGCACTGCGGCCACTTTGCACATTGGCCGGCCAGAACCCGAAGTGGCTGGCCAGAACTAGAAGTGGCCACACTTCGGGTTCTGGCCGTAACATATACATCAATCAGGTAGTGTAATTAGAGTACTGCTTCACACTGACAGACCAAACTCACTGTGTAACGCACCACAAACAGCTGTTTGTGTAGTGATGGCCATTCTGGACTATTGCGCACCATGGCGAGAGTGCAGGCGATGGCGGTTTTCAAGCCCATATGGTCGGGCTGAGGTATCTCAATGACAGAACAACAGTGACTGAGTGTCCAGCTGATTGAATTTGGTCTCGGGTCAGGTGTACCCCCCAACACATACGCAAGCCCCTTCACCGCGGCAAGGTAATAATCACGAAGGGGAATTGACACATGTACATGGCTTTTGTTTTGTTGTTGCAGCCGCAGTGCAGCCAGAAAAATTAGGCAGGCATGTACACGCACCAGAAAAATTATTATAGCGGCCGCTACTAGCAGCGGCCTTAAAAATTCAGGAATCCACCTGGAGTCCTGGACCCTGTTGATGGTGGCGGAGAAGGCAGTCAAGTGGCCTGCAGGCAGAGATGCTGTGTGGGGACCAACTTAGTCTTGGGGCAGGCAGTCACAAGGCGTGCAGGCAGAGAAGCTGTGTGTGGGGAGTGGACTGAATAAGTCTTCGGGCAGGCCTGACTGTGCTTTGCAGACCAGGCATCCGTCATGGTCAGATGGATCCTTGACCCAACGCTGTTTGCCAGAGATGACACCACTTGCCTTTCAACATCACGGTACAGTTTGGGTATCGCCTTTTTTGAGAAATAATTGCGGCCTGGTATCTTCCACTGCGGTGTGTGGCTTTGCTTTTGTGTGCTGCTTTTCCTCAGGTGATCATCCCATTACAGTTTGTGCTTTTTCATCATGTGCCTTTGTAAGGCAGTAGTCCCTACGCGGGCCTTGGTCTTTCCACGGCTCAATTTTCGGTGGCAGAGTACAGATGGCATCGCTCTCATCTGAGGCAGACACACACAAAAATGTCCACATCGCTGAGCCTTGGCATGATGGCACTTTGTTGATGGCTGCCGACTGAGTGTTAAGTGGGGTGCCAGAATCAGAGCAGGAGGAGGAAGATATGTCACACTTCTGTGCAGAAGCTGAGGAAGATGAGGTGTTCTGTGTTATATAGTCAACTTTCGCCTGACAATATTGGGGGTTGATGGCACGTGCCTTCTTCTGAACACTGTACTTTGGTCGAGGGCCGCACGGTATAACAATGTGTAGTCACACAGGTGCAGTGAAAGATATGCAGTGACTGGTATTATAATACAATGTGCAGCAGTCACACAGGTGCAGTGAAAAGGTAGGCACTGAATGTGCTGGCCCTGGCACAGTATAGCAATTAGCAAGGGCCAGCTGCGACAGACAGGGCTGTATATGCAGTGTCAGTGGGCCACACAAAAAAAAAAAAACAACACATCACAAGAACATTAGCTCTCAAAAGAGCTGTTTTGGGGTGCTTTTAAGCAATAAATATCAGCAAGGAGCAAGCTAACAAACCTCCTAACTATCGCTTTCCCTTTCTGTCCAATGTCTTTCCCTTCTCTCACTACTACAGCAGCACACAGAGTGAGAAAATGACCGACTCTGCTGCCTTATATAAGGGGGGGGGGGGGCTCCAGGAGGAACTGCAGCCTGATTGGCTGCCATGTGTCTGCTGACTTTGATGTAGAGGGTCAAAGTTTAGCCCGATGATACAGTATAGGGGGCGGGTCGAACTAGCATAAAGTTTGCGTTTCGACGCGAACCCGGACCCGCGATGTTCGGTCGAACCATTCGGGCGATCTCTAGTAATTATAGCTGTGGATGTCCTTTAATACAAGGAATGCATCCAAGCCCTCTTTAACCATTTCCTAAATACAGGTTATTTCCCCTTAAAGAGACTCTGAAGCGAGAATAAATCTTGCTTCAGAGTTCATACTTAGCAGGGGCATGTGTGCCCCTGTTAAACCACCGCTATCGCGCCGCTAAACGGGGGTCCCTTCACCCCCAAACCCACCCCCGCAAGACTTGGTCGTAGTCTTGGTCGTAAATCTTCCCTTCCTGGAGGCAGGGCTAACGGCTGCAGCCCTGCCTCCAGTCGCGTCTATCAAACGCGTATCGCCGCCTCTCCCCTGCCCCTCCCCCGCCCCTCTCAGTGAAGGAAGACTGAGAGGGTCGGGGGAGAGGCGGAGATATGCGTCTGACAGACGCGCGTGGGGCAGGGCTGAGGCGGTTAGCCCTGCCCCAATGTGGAAGCACTCCCCCGCTTTACGGAGGGGATTTGGGGGTGAAGGGACCCCCGTTAAGCCGCGGGATAGCGGCAGTTTAGCAGGGGCACACATGCCCCTGCTATCTATGAGGTCTGAAGCGAGATTTATTCTCGCTTCAGACTCTCTTTAAAAACCAGATCAATTTTCACATTTCATGCTCCTCTCATCCCACTTCCTCGGGTCAAAAGTACAGTGTCTGTAAGATGGAACCACAGACTTGGAGTACCTATTTAGCTAAATAAGTGCTCCAAGTCCGTGGTTCCGTCTTAAAGACAGGGCAGGCCCTCCTCCCACCCTCCCAGTTTCACACTATTTTAGGTGTCATTATCTCGTATATGATATCTAGCTTTTTTGCAATGAGTAATTAGCATGACACGCTTTACCAAGGTATCGCATATATTACCAGGTTATCCCATACAATGCAAGTAGCGTAGCACGCGGTTCCGTGATAATGTGTTACCAAGGTAACATGGGTCACGGTAAATGCGCAACGTTTGCTAACTTACCAAATTGCCATGCGCTCCCTGGGCACGGCAACCTCAGTTTGCTGAATATGCAGGCGCCACCGTGCAGCTCTGCCTCCCCTTGCTTGCCAGTAGGATATCAGCCTCCACTGTAGCAGTAGTAGCCTTTGATTAGCAGCTGCCATTGTGCCAGCAGCAGTAACAGCCACTGATTAGCAGCTGCCACGATGCCAGCAGCAGTAACAGTCACTGATTAGCAGCCGTCACTGTGTCAGCAGCAGTAACAGCCACTGATTAGATTAGCAGCAGCCACTGTGTCAGCAGCAGTAACAGCCACTGATTAGCAGCCGCCACTGTGCCAGCAGCAGTAACAGCCACTGATTAGCAGCTGCCACTGTTCCTGCAGCAGTAACAGACATTGATTAGCAGCCACCACTATGCCAGCAGCAGTATCAGCCACTGATTAGCAGCCTGCCACTATGCCAGCAGCAGTAACAGCCTCTGATTAGCAGTTGCCACTGTGCCAGCAGCAGTAACAGCCACTGATTAGCAGCTGCCACTGTTCCTGCAGCAGTAACAGACATTGATTAGCAGCCACCACTATGCCAGCAGCAGTAACAGCCACTGATTAGCAGCCTGCCACTATGCCAGCAGCAGTAACAGCCTCTGATTAGCAGTTGCCACTGTGCCAGAAGCAGTAACAGCCACTGATTAGCAGCAGCCACTGTGCCAGTAGCAATAACTGACACTGATTAGCAGCCATCACTGTGCCAGCAGCAGTGACAGCCACTGATTAGCAGCCATCACTGTGCCAGCAGCAGTGACAGCCTCTGATTAGTAGCTGCCACTATGCCAGCAGCAGTAACCGCCACTGATTAGCAGCCGCCTATTTGCCAGCAGCAGTGACAGCCACTGATTAGCAGCCACCACTGTGCCAGCAGCAGTAACAGCCACTGATTAGCAGCCGAAACTGTGCCAGCAGCAGTAACAGCCACAGATTTGCAGCCGCCACTATGCTACAAGCAGTAACAGCCACTGATTAGCAGCTGCCACTGTGCCAGCAGCAGTAACAGCTACTGATTAGCAGCTGCCACTATGCCAGCAGCAGTAACAGCCACTGATTAGCAGCCGAAACTGTGCCAGCAGCAGTAACAGCCACTGATTAGCAGCTGCCACTATGCCAGCAGCAGTAACAGCCACCGATTAGCACTGTGCTAACTGCACACGGTACATGGGTTATCTCCTTTGGAAATGTTTTATTGGAATATCATCGAAATAACATAGGCATGTCTCAGTTTAATCAACTACCCCAGTCCCCTCCCCCCCCCCCCCCCGCCCTCCGAAAAAAAAATGTGTTTAATTTCAGTTAGTTGGCCCCCCAGCACTTTCAAGAATGGAAATACGGCCCTTGGCCTAAACAGTTGGGGCACCCCTGACTTGCAGTGATCATGCAAGCAGTAGAGTCTGGGCTAAAACTGCAGTGACATGTTTTTTACTGATGTTTGTGTCATCCTACAGAAGATCCTCATGACAGTTATCTTCAAGACAGAAGATTGTAAACTAGAATAAATGTTCTGTAGTTTACAGTACAGGAGTTTTAGTTAAATCTTCCAAAGCAGACAGTAATGCTGGTATCACTCTAGCAAGAACATGGCAGAAAGAAATTGTCATAGAGATGAGCCAAGGACAGTAGGCATGGTAGAGTGTTCTAGCACAAGACAGCCATTCTGGCCATCTCTGCCAAGAATGTGCATGTGAACAGCGCCCCCTGTCTGTCATATGTGTTATCTGTATATCATTGGAATTTGTCTAAATATAGTAATGCATTTTTACCAAACAACTGCTTTCTTAGTAAGTTCATAATATGTATTTTTAGTGTTTTCTTTTGTTGCATTTCTATATTTTTTCTCTTAAGTAGATGTGTGACATTGTATTCTGAGCTACAGTAATGCTTGCTTGTGGCCAAGTAATATGAGGCATATTATATGGCTACTAGTACTAGTTCAGTGTTTCTCAACATTTTATTGGTATGTACCCCTTTTAAAGCCCTGTACTCACCAAGTACCCCCTAACATAGTAAACATTATCACAAGTACCGCTTCACAAATATAGATTTAATCGCAGTACATGATAATTGGTTCTAAACAATTTCCAAGCATTTACTATTGCTTTTAATTAGCTAAAATAGTAATTTGGTGTTGTTTAAGTAACATTTATCATTTTCTAAATCTCTAAATTTGTAATTTTTGGTTAAGTATATCAAGCCCGAGTACCCCCTGGAACCATCAGAAGTACCCCCTGGGGTACGCGTACCACACGTTGAGAACCTAGGTACTAGTTGACCCAAGCCCGTTTAAAAACGGGCTCTAGGTCTGTATTTGCGTAGTGCTCATGTGTGCGCACCCTCCGGTTACGCGCGCACACCTGACGCTCGTGTGCGCGCACCTGTCCGCCCGCCCACGCGCCCGCCCGGCTCACTGGCCCCGTCCGCAAGTTCCAATGGCTGTCTGGGACCAAGCTGCACACATGCGCAGTAGCTACAAGCACGGACCCAGCGACATAGAAACAGGGGACACCTGTCTCTTATTATTTAGGATAGTGAGTGTGGTGCACTGGCATAGTGGCTACAGCATATGATATACTTTTAAATTATAACAACAAGGCAACGTTCACATAGAAAGTATGCTTCACTGCAACTGTTAATGTGTACATTATGCAGTATAACACTGCCTGCATTGCATTATCGCAATGGATTCCATCACACTGCTCTGCTAGCATGTCGAGGTGAATGTACCATTACAATATAATGGCATCACCGTAGTAATGCAATTATATGCCAGATGCAATGCACCACAACATCCCACTGTAAATTTGCTCTGCCCAAAATCTGTTGTGACCACACCCACCATATCAGAAAAGGACCAGAAGCGCCAGAAGGGGTAGCGCAAGGAGTGGCCCGCTCCAAGTCTCAGCATGCAAGGGGGTGACAACCAACAATCCCCCCTGCAGCCTTAGTGTCCCCGCTGGAGGTTGCCGTGCACCCCCGCGCTACCCCCTTGCCGATGTCTTACTTGCTCCCTTGAGTCCAGTAATGTCAGACTTCCTGTCATCACTAAGCTCTCCCCCTAGTGCTAGCATTGTTTCCTGCAGGAACTGGTGCCAGGCAGTAGGGGAGAGCTAAATGATTACAGGAAGCCTGACAGTGGACTCCAGCGAACAGGTAAGATAAGCACATCTTCCAATTGCACTATACTCTGCAACTGCGGACAACTATTCCAGGATACCTATACTGGGGGCAACTATTCCAGGCTACCTATAATGGAGGCAACTATTCCAGGTTACCTATACTGGGGGCATCTATTCCAGGCTACCTATAATGGAGGCAACTATTCCAGGCTACCTATAATGGAGGCAACTTTTCCAAGCTACCTATACTAGGGGCATCTATTCCAGGCTACCTATACTATGGGCAACTATTCCAGGCTACCTATACTATGGGCAACTATTCTAGGCTACCTATACTGGGGGCATCTATTCCAGGCTACCTATACTATGGGCAACTATTCAAGGCTACCTATACTGTGGGCAACTATTCCAGGCTACCTATACTGGGGGAATCTATTCCAGGCTACCTGTACTGAAGCAACTATTCCAGGCTACCCATACTATGGGCAACTATTCAAGGCTACCTATACTGTGGGCAACTATTCCAGGCTACCTATACTGGGGGCATCTATTCCAGGCTACCTGTACTGAAGCAACTATTCCAGGCTACCCATACAATGGGCAACTATTCAAGGCTATCTATACTGTGGGCAACTATTCCAGGCTACCTATACTGGGGGCATCTATTCCAGGCTACCTGTACTGAAGCAACTATTCCAGGCTACCCATACTATGGGCAACTATTCAAGGCTACCTATACTGTGGGCAACTATTCCAGGCTACCTATACTAGGGGGCATCTATTCCAGGCTATCTATAATGGGGGCAACTATTCCAGGGTACCTATGCTGGGGGCATCTATTCCAGGCTACCTATAATGGGGGCAACTATTCCAAGCTACCTATACTAGGGGCATCTATTCCAGGCTACCTATACTATGGGCAACTATTCCAGGCTACCTATACTATGGGCAACTATTCCAGGCTACCTATACTGGGGGCATCTATTCCAGGCTACCTGTACTGAAGCAACTATTCCAGGCTACCCATCTTATGGGCAACTATTCAAGGCTACCTATACTGTGGGCAACTATTCCAGGCTACCTATACTAGGGGGCATCTATTCCAGGCTATCTATAATGGGGGCAACTATTTCAGGCTACCTATAATGGGGGCAACTATTCCAAGCTACCTATACTAGGGGCATCTATTCCAGGCTACCTATACTATGGGCAACTATTCCAGGCTACCTATACTATGGGCAACTATTCCAGGCTACCTATACTGGGGGCATCTATTCCAGGCTACCTATACTGGGGGCAACTATTTCAGGCTACCCATACTATTGGCAACTATTCCAGGCTACCTATACTGTGGGCAACTATTCCAGGCTACCTATACAGGGGGCATCTATTCCAGGCTACCTATAATGGGGGCAACTATTCCAGGCTACCTATACTGGGGGCAACTATTCCAGGCTACCTATACTATGGGCAACTATTCCAGGCTACCTATACTATGGGCAACTATTCCAGGCTACCTATACTGTGGGCAACTATTCCAGGCTACCTTTACTATGGGCAACTATTCCAGGCTACCTATACTGGGGGCATCTATTCCAGGCTACCTATGCTGCAGGCAACTATTCCAGGCTACCTATACTGAGGGCATCTATTCCAGGCTACCTATACTGGAGGCAACTATTCCAGGCTACCTATACTGAGGGCATCTATTCCAGGCTACCTATACTGGAGGCAACTATTCCAGGCTACCTATAATGGGGGCAACTATTCCAGGCTACCTATACTGGGGGCAACTATTCCAGGCTACCTATACTATGGGCAACTATTCCAGGCTACCTATACTGCGGGCAACTATTCCAGGCTACCTATACTGCAGGCAACTATTCCAGCCTACCTATACTGGAGGCAACTATTCCAGGCTACCTATACTATGAGCAACTATTCCAGGCTACCTATACTATGGGAAACTATTCTAGGCTACCTATACTGGGGGCATCTATTCCAGGCTACCTACACTATGGACAACTATTCAAGGCTACCTATACTGTGGGCATCTATTCCAGGTTACCTGTACCTATGCTGGAGGCAACTATTCCAGGCTACCTATGCTGCCGGCAACTATTCCAGGCTACCTATAATGGGGGCAACTATTCCAGGCTACCTACACTAGGGGCATCTATTCCAGGCTACCTACACTGGGGGCAACTATTCCAGGCTACCTATACTGGGGGCAACTATTCCAGGCTACCTATACTGCGGGCAACTATTCCAGGCTACCTATGCTGCGGGCAACTATTTCAGGCTACCTATAATGGGGGCAACTATTCCAGGCTACCTATAATGGGGGCAACTATTCCAGGCTACCTATACTGGGGGCAACTATTCCAGGCTACCTATACTATGGGCAACTATTCCAGGCTACCTATACTGGGGGCAACTATTCCAGGCTACCTATAATGGGGGCAACTATTCCAGGCTACCTATAATGGGGGCAACTATTCCAGGCTACCTATACTGGGGGCAACTATTCCAGGCTACCTATACTATGGGCAACTATTCCAGGCTACCTATACTGGGGGCATCTATTCCAGGCTACCTATGCTGCGGGCAACTATTCCAGGCTACCTATGCTGCGGGCAACTATTCCAGGCTACCTATGCTGCGGGCAACTATTCCAGGCTACCTATAATGGGGGCAACTATTCCAGGCTACCTATAATGGGGGCAACTATTCCAGGCTACCTATACTATGGGCAACTATTCCAGGCTACCTATACTGGGGGCAACTATTCCAGGCTACCTATGCTGGAGGCAACTATTCCAGGCTACCTATACTATGGGCAACTATTCCAAGCTTTCACAACTTGTCATAAAATGCATTTAAAGCCACCAACAAGCAAAAAAAATAAATAAATAAATAAATAAATGCAATGGTACTTTTCACAAACTTTTGAGTACATTTTCAATTGTAAAATGCTGAAAAGTTAGTTTAAAGAGAAGATGAAAATTATCTCCTAGGAGATAACTCAGGTGAAAAAGTTAATTGCATATGGGCCGTGTGTCATATGCCCTAGGTACGCCACTGAAAAGGACTAAGATGAAATGGGGCCCCAGGCTAGATAGCAGTTTTTGCCCCCACTGAAGGTCACCTGGCTTTTTTAGTAAGATTTTGTGGGGGCTATCATCAACCAAACCTCTCTATCTCCAGGCCCTGGGCAACTGCCTAGGTTTGACTTGTGGATGATCTGGCTCTGCACTGTATGCCACAGTGCATGACTTTTAACATTGGGAGGTACCTTGTAAGGGGGAGGGGCATGGTGCCGCAAATTTCACCCCTCCATAAGGCACTGTTATTCCAAAATTGAAGAACAGGAACATAAAAGAGAGTACATGTTAATGTTGCCTGGATTCTGTATTTAAAGAAAACCTGCCACTTCCTACACAAGAATTAACCAAGGTCTGCACTATGAATAGTATGTCCAGAATGACAGGAACGGGCCCAGTGCACCCAGCTGCTGTAAGGTATCTTGGTGGGAGCTACATTGATACCAGATACACTATCATAACCAGGCCCGCATTTACCATAAGGCACTATAGGCACGTGCCTACAGGCGCCTGATGATGGAAAGGCGGCTCACTCCCCTCCCCTAGTGCCTCCCTCCTTCCCTATGCAGAGTCCTGATGAGTAAGTGAGTAAATGAGTGGTTACTAGACTGACTCTCGGCATTCCACTGATGAGACCCCCCTTCAGCCGGGGGCGCCTCTAGCTACTGAATACTGAGGGTACCTCTAGCTACCTAATAACATGATATTTGGGGGAACCTTTAGCTACTTAATATTGAGGGTAGCTCTGGCTACCTAATGTTAAGGGACACCTGTAGCTACCTATGACAGACAAGGGAAGTAAGAGAGTAGTGACAGCTGGGCCAGTGGAGTGGTTTGGTGGGGAGTTTGTAGGTTCATTAGGAGTGAAGTCTAGGGTGCCAGGACATCTGTGCCTACAGGCTCCGGTGATGTAAATCCGGGCCTGATCATAATTGTTGTTACAGATTCAGAACACATGCAGGTCACATGCAAATGCAGTTGTCCTTTAAAGCGGACCTGAATTTAGATCTTCCTCTCTGCTCTAAGAGATGAGCAACACCATAATACCATTTAAAGAAAAACAACATTTCTTTGTTACAGCTGATACAAATCCTATAATAAATCAGCAGTGTGTCTACTTCCTTGCTTTCATGAAAGCAGACATATTGTTAACATTCTGTGTTTACCAATTAGCTCTCGGCAGTGTCAGCCAGCTAACACAGCTGGGGGATCAAATTACAACTTGTGATTAGTCACAGATGAGGGGGAATTAGACAGGCTAAACTCTCTAAATACATACAGGGTGCATTTCTATGTTTTCCTTCTGTCCTGTGCAAGAGTTCAGGTCCACTTTAAATAGACATCTAAATTTCATCTTGAAATTGCCATAAATAAAGGTTGGTTCCGAATGGTTGGAAACCTTACTTTCTATGCATTTTAAAGGACTTACGAGGCCAGGCATAAAAAAAAAAAAAAGATCGTTACCTGTACCTTTTTTTCTACCATAGAGGACGTCATCTGGGGGGGAATTGAAAAAACACACTATTTCTCCATTTACATCCATTATAGCTTTACAATAAACAGTGCTAATGGACTTACGAGGCCAATCACTGCGAAAAAAAATAAAAAAAAGTTAGCTACCTGTGTCAGCTTGTAAGGCACGGAGGACGCCGTCCGCGCCCTCCGTGCCGTTCCGCCGGGTCCCCCCTACCCCCGCTCAGTAGCCCCCCGAACGGTCCCCGACCGCGCGGCCAGGGTCGGGCTCTCCAGACTGTACAAAGATGGCGGCCAGAGCTGGCCGCGGCTGCGCAGTCCGCATAGCCGTGAGTGCGGCCGCGCAGCTCTAAGGCCAACCCCCCGATCCACGTAACAGGCTGTTTCCTGTAGCGTGGATCGTGGGGTTGGCCTTAGAGCTGCGCAGCCGCACTCGCGGCTATGCGGACTGCGCAGCCGCGGCCAGCTCCGGCCGCCATCTTTGTACAGTCTGGAGAGCCCAACCCTGGCCGCACGGTCGGGGACCGTTCGGGGGGCTACTGAGCGGCGGGGACCCGGCGGAACGGCACGGAGGGCGCGGACGGCGTCCTCCGTGCCTTACAAGCTGACACAGGTAGCTAACTTTTTTTTATTTTTTTTTGGCAGTGATTGGCCTCGTAAGTCCTTAAGTATAAGTTAAACTCACACATTTTATGTGCTTATCGATCCTGGTTATTACAATGTTTAGATTATGTTCCTAGCACAAAGTATGGTGACAATGTTGTATTTGGAAATGCTGTATTTTTGTTTTTATCTTTCTCATTCTACACTATCAATGATTACAAAACTTTATTTGCAAAAATAACAGTAATATACCCTCTTGGCATACATATTTAAAAAGGCAGGTTCCTAATATAGTTAATTTCTTGTATATTCTTTCATTTTGTTTTCGTTTAATAAGTTTTGGTACAGAATATACAAAATTTTTATTGCTTTTAATTCAGTCTGTTACTAAAAAGAATACACAAGACATAGCACTTAACCCTAAAACACTCTAAAATCTATTCTACTACTTATCACAGTTAAAATGTTACCCCATATGTCTTGTGTAGCTATACTAATACTTTCCTAAGTTTGATTAGAATTTTAAAAATTAATTTTTATGTTGGATTGAGTTGTCCCTACCCATTTCTTATATGACATGGGTCCAAGCTTTAAAACACACCAAAATGTATTCTACAACTCGTCCCGGATAAAATTATACCACATGTGCCTCATTTAGTAGCAAACTAGTGGTGCACTGTCCACAATTATACTGGACGTGTACTGTATACTCGTCCAGTTGCACCGTCTGGGGGCGTCAATTTGGGTTAGGCATCGGTTGGACAGGTTGGCTAAGTTTATGCACCAGTTGGGGGGGATATCGGTTAGGCTAGGCATCGTTAGGGGTGTCGATTATACATCAGTTGGGGGGTTGGTTAGGGCTAGGCATTGGTAGAGGGGATCGGTTAAGGTTAGGCATCGATAAAGGGAGGGTTCAAGTGAGAATGGGGTCAGGTTGGGCGATAGTACCATATCGGAAACAATTACCAACATTTTACTGTCGTAATTACATAAAGCCTAATAATAGATTATTATTAGCTTTACCAATATTCTACTAGCCGCTATCTATGGCGCCCAAATTACCGTGGTGTCTTTTTTTACATGTACGCGGTGGGAGACCCATTGTAAGAATTGCACTAGAGCCCATGGTCCGATAGCTACCCTACTTTATAGGGCAATAGATTTCTTGTATGGTGGTCAGTAAAGACGCTAGTTTTCATTGCCTAGGCCAGCGGGGCCTGAACTACTTCCACTGTATGAACATTTGTCACATTATACAACATGGAAGCCTGGAATCTGCTACATACCGGAATAAAATAGGCTTATACAATTGTCATACAAATACCCCCGCTTTAAAGGGAACCTGCTGCAAGAGATACATGGTGGCTGCCATACATATTTCCTTTTAAAGAGAACCTGAACTGAAAATAAAAAGTCAAAATAACCATACACAGGTCATACTTACCTCCTGTGTAGTCTACTGCTCAATCTCTTTCGCCTCTCCTGCGTCCCATTGGTCCACTTTGATCAATGGAATTCTCTGTTCTGCATTTTAAAAATTGCCATTACCCCATTACAGCTTCCTGGTCAGCACACTGTTAAACTGTAATATCACCCACTTGAGCCATAAGGAAACATGGACATTACCTTGCGCATTCAGTTGTAACCGACAGCTGCTGATCTATAACCGACAGCAACTGGTATATTTCAGTTCTGACAAAATATTGTCAGAACTAGAAGGGATCACTGTAAGAAGAAAATGGTGAGCTTCTGAGAGGAACTGACAGTGAGGTAAGTATGTAATACATCATGTGTGTATTTTAAATAATTTTACTCAGTTCAGGTTCCCTTTAAAGAGACACTGAAGCGGAAAAAAAATATGATATAATGAATTGGTTGTGTACTATGAATAATTACTAGAAGATTAGCAGCAAAGAAAATATTCTCCTATTTTTATTTTCAGGTATATAGTGTTTTTCTAACATTGCATCATTCTATAATATGTGCAGATTACACAACACTCAGCATTCAAAATGATTATTTCAGAGCAGTCTGTGAACTAATGACCTCTGCTCTGGCAGAGAAAAAGTAAATAGTTCAATAACAGTTGAGATAATAAAAGTCAGAAAACATCCCTCTCCAGGACTTTGAAAGTCGTAGAGCTTAATGGCTTTTTTGCATATAGATAACAACTGGAGTTTCTTAACTCTTCCTGTACTGTAAACAATTAGACTGATGTATCTGATCTTAATGTTTTATTTCTTAGCTGTACTACACATACAAATCATAATATCATAATTTTTTTTTTTTTTGCTTCAGTGTCTCTTTAAGCAATACCAGTTGCCTGGCAGCCCTGCTGAGCTCTTTGGTGGCAGTAGTGTCTGATTCACACACCTGAAACAAGCATGCAGCTAATTTTGTCAGATTTTTATCAGAAACACCTGATCTGCATACTCGTTCAGGGGTCCATGGCTAAAAGTATTAGAGGCATAGGGTCAGCGGGACTGCCAGGCACTCTACATTGTTTAAAACTGAATAAATATGTCATCCTCCATATCCCTCTCACTTCAGGTTCCCTTTAATTTATTCTGCTGCTGTCCAACAAACATTGAAGGCCTCTATTGTAGGTTTAAAATTACAGAACACTATGTTGAGGTCAGCTGTTTTGAAAAGCGGGGACAATTCCAAGGGCAAAATTTCCAGGGACACAGCCATAAAAAACCATAAAAGCATCCCCGACCTCTGGAAATTAGGGATATCTGACAGCTTATATTATTGCTACTTGAGCCAACATCTTAGAATTATTAGTAAAGAGATGAGCAAACAAACTGAAATTTAAATATATAAAATTATATATATACATATATATATATATATATATATATATATATATATATATATATATATATATTTATAAAAACTGCACACAGATATTGTGTCTCTAAGCATGATCACTCAGGATGCTTTTCCCCCCACCCCTCCCTCTAGCTGCCATTTCCTCGGTGTCTTTACGGCCGCCCGGACTCCGCTCTCTGCCAGAACCGATCGATAAGGGGAAAAAAAAAACAATTATTTTGTAATAATGAAATGTCCTGGGTATTCGGTTGCCGTGACAACAGCACTCTCTACCTCTCTCGCTCCGTCAGTCAGCCAGTGACAACGCTGGCTGGGCTGACCCCTGACCTCCCTCAGCCAGAAGTACCCCCACACACTTGGGGGGGGGAGGAAGGCTAGCAAATGCCACAGACCTACATGCACAATGTCTTCTTAAAGGGGCTATGGTCTCCCTTAACCCCCTGGCTGCTAGCAGGCCCTGCAGATCCGTGTTTTGATAGATCATTGATATAAAATCTGCTTAACAATTCCTTGCTGAGTGATTACAAGCGCCTGGCGGTCAGCTGTGAGAAATGGCACAGTCATCTGCATTTAACTCTTTCTCTCTTTTGCATCAGTTCAAGGGGTCACCTAAAATAGAAGCGTTAATGGCCAAGGGGCCTTTAGTGACAGGGACACAGAGAATTAACAAGACAAAGGGGGTTCATCAGGAACACGTAAGATTGCACGGAGACTGTGGTCGTCCCTTTGCGGTCACTGCTATATTGTGAATTTAATTTTCACACTTTACGAGCTGACATTGCAGGGTTCCTATCATAACCTCAGCTCATATATCAGCGGAGAGGAAGAGGGGGGAATAGGGTGGAGGAAGGGTCAGTCTGAATAAGAAGGGCCCCCTAGTTATCCTTCACTAGTCACCAATATCATCCGTACTCTTTGATCAGCTAAAGGTTATTATGCTCACTCTAGTAACAAAATATGTATTGCCTTCTGTTTTTTTCCCCCAAGACATATATATATATATAGATAGATAGATAGATAGATAGATAGATAGATATTTTTTTCCCCCTATTTTATTTTTAAGAACTTTTCTCATAAGTAATTTTAGCATTTTTGTATTATTTTGGCTTCTGCATGCTTTAAATTTGCGCATATGTTCAGGCCAGCTTCAGCACGCCCATGGCACACTTGTATAATACGCTGGTGTGCTGCCAAGGGGGTGACTGGTGATACCCACATATTCCCAGCTCAACCTATTCCCTGTATTATAACCTTTTCAGTGTTTCACATAGCTCTGTTACTATGTACTATTTGTATTACCCTTGTTTGTAACATGCAAATAATTGTATTATTATTATGTATATAGCGCCAACATCTTCTGTAGCGCTGTACATAGTACAAAACAAATAGTGAGGCGCATAGATACATGAGACGTTCAAAACTCTGTACAGTCTGGACATCCAGCAATAGAAATACAAATATATACATTGTTGATATGTGCCGAGGTGCTTGGCTAGGCCAAAGACTCACTGAGTTATTCCTTATTTGCCCGATGAAGCGGAATTATCCTGCGAAACGCGTTGCACGGTGGAGTTGTCAAACTTTTTTTGAACAGCACTCACATATACCACACTATCTTTTTCTCTTTGGATACAGCACTTACATATACTGTACCTCTGTCCACTATGGGGAGGTAAGTCAATCACTACCTCCCATTTTTATCAATTTTAAAAGGATTGTTTTATTCTTTTGGCGCCTCTGTTCCAGTTGTTCTTCAATTGTTGATTTGGGGTTTGAGACATCACCAATACTGGTGCATGTTCAAATTATAAATGACATTAGAACAAGAAACAGTAGGAGGAGGTCCCTGCCCTTGCCAGCTTACAGTGTAGAAGGTAGTGGACTAGAGACATTAGGGAAGGAGACACAGGGGTTACCAGATGAGGCAGTAAACCTCCAATGCTACCTTTAACAAATCATAGGCTTGTCTGTTTGTATGTGTAGTTTGTATCTCATTAATTGTAAAGCACCACAGAGAGGTAACACTAATAATATTCATCATTATCATCATCATCGGTGGAGAGTTACAGTTTATCAAGCAATCCTGAACCACAATCAAAACATTTTCTAGAGCACATCAAGCTGGCAGTTGTGAGTTTGAATATTTGTAGAGGCTTTTCTCCCTACCTTTGTGACTCCTGAGCTTGCAGTCCAGCTCGTCAGTTCTGCACACACCTGAAATGTATTAGCAAAGGAACCTGAGAATGAAATAAGCTACCCCCAAGGCCAAGTTCACACAGACAACTGACAGTGGTGGATTCGCTGCCTGTCAGCTGTCCTATGTGTATGCAGTGGCTGGATAGTGTACTGGTTAAGGGCGCCGCCTCTGACACAGAAGACCAGGGTTTGAATCTCAACTCTTCCTCTTCAGTAAGCCAGCACCGATTCAGTAAGGAGACATTGGGCAAGACTCCCTAACACTGCTACTGCCTACTGAGCGCACGCTAGTGACTGCAGCTCTGGCGCTTTGAATCCACCTTGTCCTGAAGGTGGCTTTGGAATAAAGGTTACGTGGCACCAATTCAGAAGCATCTACATAGGCAGCAACCTCCTGCCAGACATGTTTGATGGCTTTGTATCAGTGTGATAGATCACTGCCTGGCAACCAGCAACCCCAACCATACATACTGATGCCCCTAATGTTCAGTATCTGAAGGGGTAGTCAACAGTTGCTAGGTGGCTGGACCATACTATCACCACATGGCTAACAGTGGCAACGGGTTCTGTTTTGCTGCAGGGATTAGTTCCAAAGGTGGCCATTCACAGACCATTTTTTTTATTGAATAGGTAGTAAGTTTTTGCCCAGTTTTCCACCAGTTGGTACGTTTCTGACTGATTTCAGATAGTTTATCAATAACAAGGTTATTAGGAGCAGTGATACATTTTTGACGAGTGAGCAGCAGAGGTTCCGTGACAGCTTAGTTCTGTACAAAACTGAGCCGTGTAAAGTCAGCTTCTGAAATCTGATCAAGATTGGGTGGTGCAGTAACCAAATCAACCCTATCTGCAAAATCTTGACCTGTGCATGAGTATTATAGTGGAGATTTAAGAATCACTCCGCTCAGCTACAACAAATCTGATTCACAACACTGTATGCCAATAAGTCTCCTTCAGGGTGACTTATTTTTGGATTTGGTGACTTAGTTTTGGATTTGATTTCCATCAATTCTTTGGAGGTTGTGTTGTTTGGAAAATTATGAAACTTCCATATTTTTTCTTGCATAAAAAGGAACCCAAAAATTAGACAGGACAAATCACACAAATCAATGCCTCTATCATCATTTCTATTATTATTTGGAGTGAGCTTTAAACATCAGATAGATCCATAGCTTTTATTGAGAGAAAATCCCCTAAAATTAAACAATAGTAAAAATAAAAAAAAAATCATTAAAAATATAGTGCAGGTGTGACCACTTTAACTAAGGTGTAAAAAGGTGAGATCCCTGCCTAGCTGATGCAAAAGAAGATAAAACATTTTGATAGCGCAACACATGTACAGGAAACCACATAAGGGGAATGACAATGGATTTTTTGTTTTATTTGGAGCTCCACCTGCTGGCAAGTTTAGTGAGCAGAAAAGCATCCAGCTCCACTGCTGTGTACTAAAGATTAGATAACATTGCAGTGTACACCAGGAGGTAGAAGATAACGGAAGACATTGGACTAAATTACCCTCACTGCACTGGGTTCCTCTAAGCAAGCTTGTTCTGTGGTAAAGGTGCTGCCATCTGCTGGTTAAATTGTGCATAATGAATAATTCATAACTCATATTTAACCACAGCTAAAAATAAAAACATATTTAAATAACATTTTTAAAGACGTTAAATATATATCTATAAAATAAATACATAAATGAATAAAAATACTATGCGCCCCATCCAGTTCACTTTTTCTCCTCAGTTTTCTTCCAGGTGATATTTTCACATTTGATCAATAAATGCCTTTTAAACAAGCAGGAAAATACCCAGAATAATTTTGATAGTACTTTTTCACCTACTTTTTGCTTCTTTTTCCATTGCAGAGTACTGAAAAGTTATTTTAATAATAAAATTAAAAATGATCTCCTAGTAGAAAACTAAGAAAAAGTCAATTGGATCAGGCCCGATATGTCTTTTAATGGACACTGTACATATACTGGCTGTGGTTTGTAATTTGATCTACTGAGCTAGATGTAATTATTATTATTATTATTATTATTATTATTATTATAAACTGCCTTAGGAAGGGTCTGAAGAATTTAATCAAACAACCATAAACATGTCACCCATAAGAACAGTCAAAGTCTTACAGTGTAAGATGTATCCTGCTGAAGGTATTATGAGGGAAGACAAATGAAGCCATATGGGTGACAGAGAAAAATGAAGATTAATTGCAGAGTGTTTAAGCCGCAGTCTTACCACAGACACACCAAAAATGTTCATTTAACAGAACATTATTTTAACTGATTATACATAAAAATGTTTTGTAAACAAACTGTGCTTTTTTAAAAAAAAAAATATCTGCCTGACCAATTCTCATTTTCATCTTCCCATCAGCATCCTACAGCTGCCTGCTCACTCCCTGAAATACCGGTCCTTTCGCCATATGGATGCGCAAGCAGGAAAGTGATTTCTGCGCCAGTTCAAGCCATGCCTTCCGACTGACTCACAGCCTATCATCGCTTTCAGTACCTACCAAGCAAGGTGGGGCTTCAGACTGCCAAGGACGGTGGTTAGCAGGCAGCAGGGGCTTGCTGGGAACATGAGGATCTAGGAAATGGACCAATCTGGATTTTTATTTTTTTATTAAGAAAAAGTGGATTTAAAAAATAAAACAAAACATTTTTTTTCATGAATAGATAATTAAAAGTAATTATCTATTAAATACATAAAAATCTATGCCTGATCTTAAAAAAAGTAAAGAAATAATACGATTGGAAAAGTGGATATAAATTTATATATATATATATATATATATATATATATATATATATATATATATATATATATATATATATAT
The DNA here is from genome assembly GCF_040937935.1 of Hyperolius riggenbachi. Classification (NCBI taxonomy): domain Eukaryota; kingdom Metazoa; phylum Chordata; class Amphibia; order Anura; family Hyperoliidae; genus Hyperolius; species Hyperolius riggenbachi. The sequence goes on from NC_090651.1 coordinate 332,970,450, forward strand.
ATATATATATATATATATATATATAATGTATTTACCAAAATTAATATAATTTTATTTGTTACTTTTCTTTCTCCTTATTTCTTTGGTCTTTGCCCTATATTTATTTATGAATTTATTTATTTTGGGTACACATAAGCAGACGGCCTCACGTCTGATGATGTATTTGCAAAAAAGTGCATGTAAATTGCCTGTTTGTTGTTAAATTCCAATAACAATTGATGAAAAAAAGCAAGTTATAAGAATTAGCCTTCACTTTAAATATAAAATATTCTAATTTCCACCTCCATCTTTCAGCTAAACTCAGTTTGCAATATTGCAGATGGGATTTTAATAAAAGACAACGCTGGTAAATAAACTCATGTAAATAATTCATGTTTTGTTTCGTTATGAGTATGTTAAAAGGGTAACAAGAAGCTATTGAGTCTAATACATGTCGTCACAATACTTTTAGGTTTTTACTGTGTTTTACAGCTGTTGTTTTTTTTTTCTTTTCCACTGCTCGCCCTGAGGTAGTCATATATTGTTGAATGACTCCGTAGCTGAAATTACTTTTATTCTATATATAGCCTTGACAATGTATTCAGAGCTGTACACAGATAGATTTCCATGGACGCTGAGCTCCTAAATGAAACAGCTCGCAATTTAAGGGTTTTTGTCCAGGATAATAGAAGGTGGCGTGACCTTGAATGGGACAAAATGACAGCGGACATAGGCTCGTTTTAAAGACCACAGGGCCACAGCCATTTCCACTTAAAACATATGTTCTTATCTGACATGATGGCGCAATCTTATTTTCATACAAATATTACCTTGTATAGAACATCTTAAACGTTCAACTCCGAGAACAGCTTTAAATTAGTTTTGTAAGGGAGGTATAATAGACAATATTTGTTTTTGAAGGACCAGGAAGCATTTTCATAAAATAAATTTGTTTACGCTCAAGTCTTATCTGTTCAGGTATGTGCCCCGCTGCGAAAGCACTTTTTGCATGTGTAGGACCCAACAGAGACACCAGAGTAAGGGCTGGTGCACACCAGAGCGGTTCTGGAGCGTTTTCAAAAACGCTAGCAGTTTGGAAATTGCTTTCGTAATGTATTTCAATGGGCTGGTGCACACCAGAGCGTTCTGTTTTTTCTACAAACGCAAACTCTGGGGCTGCAGCATTTTTTAGATTTCTGTTTATAACTCAATGTTAAAGTATAGGAAAGTGGAAAACCGCTCTAAAAAACGCTAGACCAGAGCGGTTTTTCAAGCGTATTGGTTACAGAAGCTGTTCAGTAACAGCTTTACTGTAACAATATATGAAATCTGCTACACAAAAATGCTCCAAAAAACACTAGGCATGTTAAGAAAATCTCTCTAAACATGCCTAGAATCGCTCTGAAAATCTGCTTCAAAAACCTCTAGCGTTCTGCGGATCTGCTAGAGGTTTTTGGTTTGCATTGGCCCTTAGACTGATCTTGCTGCTAGTTTTGAGGCTTCTTAAACATCCATAGAAATGTGAAACTGACGAATTATTATTATTATTATGTATTTATTTAAATAGGGCCAACATCTTCTGTAGTGCTGTACATAGTACAAATATAAGTAAAGTAAAAGTAAGTAAGTTAAAAAGTATTGGGCGACATATGTACATGAGAAGTTTAATACACTGTACAGTCTTGACATCTAGTAATACAAGTAAAAATTCATACATACATTCACAGTTAATGTGTGGAATGAGATATTACTAAAGCAGGTACACGTTCATATGGTAAAATACAGCAAAATAAGAAATGTTAGGATCAGGTCCCTTCCCTTACGAGCTTACAAACTAGAGGGTAGTGAGGTGAAAACAATAGGAAAGGGAACACAGGGGCTAGTGGATGAGACAGTGAACTTCCTATGCTACCTATAGCAATTTATAAGCTTGTCTAAAAAGTTGTGTTTTTAAAGTACGTTTGAAGGTTTCCAGGCTCGAAGCATGATGGACAGGCTGTGGGAGAGAGTTCCAAAGTAGAGGTGCTGCACGTGAGAAATCTTGGATGTGAGAGATACATCTTTTTTATGCTGGATGTGTCATGTATCCACTACCTTTAATTGTTTTGACCCAGAAATTTTCTTTATTGAGCTAAAACAAATAAATGCACAATAATAATGTCAGTTTTTGCCATACTTTTGGTGTGGGGAACACATGTCCAGTATAGCGAGTTTCTGCCCCACCCCTCAGCCTTGCTGACTGAGCTCTGCTTTTTGTGTTATCCATCTCCGCAGCTAAATCAGTCTTCTAAAAACCCAACAGTCAAGGATCATGTGATTTAAACACTAAGGATCATGTGATTTAAATTCTAATATCATTTTTAGTGTAGTGCTAAGCAAATTTTACGTTCTGCCGCTTAAACTGTTGATGAGAAGGCATTTCGCTTTCTGTATACTGTATGTCTTTGGATTGCAGCCCAGATCTCAGTTTTAAAACATGACTTGTCATGTCATCTACATAAAAAAAAAAAAGTTTGCACATGCAGAATTTTACTAATTATATAAAATAATATGTTTCTGCCAAGATTGTGTCCTGGTTATTCCTACCACGCAATTATAGTTTCATTCTAGGTGCAGCTACATTGAATGATCCTTTGTAGCACCCAAGACACACAGAAGAATCAATCTCTGCAATGTGTTACATTGAAGAGAGAAAAAAATAATATTTTCCAGCGATTACTTGGCAATGGTACAATGGGGGAAGCATGATCTTTCAACTCGCTTTAAAAAACTGTGATCTCACATATAGCCAAAGCCCTGTACACATGCCCTATTTTATCATTATTATTATTTTTTATTTATATCGCGCCAACATGTTCCATGGCACTATACATAGTACAAAATAGCGGGGAGCGTAGATACATGAGAAGTTCAAAACACAGAACAATCAGGACAGTGGCGTAGCTAGAGACTATGGGGCCCCATAGCAAAATGTTTATGGGGCCCTCAAATGGAGGCACTCTTGAGCAATGCCACCTGCCCCTACCCTATGGATATGAGTTAATTGGGCAATTTACACTTTCATACAATGAACACTGTGTATAGACCATGGGCACTGAGGCAAAGTCTGAGGGTGGAGAAACAGAGGGAACATGTCAAGTACCACCTGGTCCCCCTCATCTCCAGGGCCCCATAGCAGATGCTATGGCTATTGCTACGCCCTTGAATCAGGACATCCAGCAACTAAAGTACAAATACATATGTAGTGTGTGCACAATTTGGGTAAAGAGGCGCCCCAGTGTGAATAAAATTTGATTAAAAACAAGATTAAAAAAAAAAAAATTAAGTGGCTTACCTCAATGACGAGATCTTTGTATAGACAAAGAAATATTTATTTAGCACAGGCAATGCGTTTCACGGGTCTAAGCCCGCTTCCTCAGGCCAATAACAGTGCCAATTGCAAAAAGTCGATCAGCAAAGGGAGCCTCTCTAAACCATAGCAATAATCTGTCACTTTTACCAAGGAGCGCGACCACACCCAGGTCCGGCTGGACCACCCCGAGTGGAGTCGGGATTGTTGTCTCCACATGCTTCCTGTGGTCGGTTGCCCCTCTGCAACCCGCCTTTGTGAGTAGTACAATTACCTTACCTGTTGATATCCCATACATAAAAACATATTGCGCTATTGGGCTCCCTTTTTTTTTTTTTCTTTTAATCCTGTGTCTTGTTCTCTAGGGTGCTGAGACACCCCTACTACTCTACATAGTGTGGGGTTTTTTGACATCACCAATACTGGTACAGGTTCATATGATAAATGACAGCAGAATAAGAAACACTAGGAGGAGGTCCCTGCCCTTGCAAGCTTACAATATAGAGGGTAGTGGGGTGGAGATCCTAGGGAAAGAGTCACAGGGCTTAGAAGAAGAGGCAGTGAGCCTCCAATGCTACCTATAGCAGATTATAGGCTTATTTGAAAAGGTGTGTTTTGAGAGTACTGTATGTTTGAAGGTCTCCAGACTTGGAGCATGACGGACAGGCTGTGGGAGAGAGTTCAAAAGGAGAGGTAACGCTCATGAGAAGTCCTGGATGCAGAAGTGAGAAAAGGTTACCAAGCTAGAGAACAAGAGGGTGTCCTGGGAGGAGCGAAAGATGGGGTGGTGTCTTTGGATTTTCGAGGAAATGTATAGAGGTGACAACTTATGCAGAGATTTTTACAGTGTGTTGCCCTAAATGATTGTTATTTGATTGTTAGGGCGACATTGTGGGGAACGAATGTTGTACAGATATGACTGTAGCCAAGCAGCATGCATTGTTAATGGAGACAGGAGGAAAGTTGATGAGGTCGCATGAGCAAGTTAAAAAAGACTGGTGATAACTGTGCAACACACCGTGGACTAAGAGAATCTGTAGATTATTGCATTTTATATTACTTTGGTTTAAAAACCTAGAACTGGATTATCTGTATCTACATACGCTAGTAAGGTTGTAGAGATTCCTGCGGTGTTGCCTGGTAAGTTACTGAAAGCTTCTGTTGTCCCCTAATCATGCACCACCCAGGGGACGATATCCACGTACATTAAAGGAGTACTGTATGGGTAACAAAAAGGAGAGTTTAACTTACCTGGGGCTTCTACCGCATCCCCCCCCTCCCAGAAATCCTCCGGTCTCCCACCGTGGCTCACTTCCAGATTTTGCGACTTTCATTTCATTAAGGGAGGTGGAGAGACAACAAAGTGGCGCGTGCATGACGTCATGTGGGGGAGCGGCGTCTTCAAAGTCAAGTTGAACCACCAGGCGGATCGCTTGCCGAGCAGCCATTGCTGGCCTCTGTACATATGCCTATAGGTTGAGACGGTTGTTATCGGCTGCCTCGGCCGACTTTAGTCAGGAGTATGTATGAGGCTTTATGCATGATTGTCTGCAGTTACCACTATACAATAAACAACATTAAATTTGATAAACTTGTGCAAAGTTGACCAGTGATGATCCTGCTTGAGCACAGCTAGAGAATTGGTTGCTGAGAATTGCTAGAGAATTGCATGTGCACCCCAATCCTATCGTATGCTCCAGTTAGTTGTGTGTGGTTGCCTTTCAGCGGAATGACATGCTTAATTCTAATATTTCTCAGCAACTTCATTGCTCCAGGCTGAATTTGTTGAAAAGCCATAGAGGTCTGGACACAGGGGGACTGTAGCCCCAGAGGGCAGCTGTACCTGTAGGAGGGGATGCTGCAACACATGGAAGAGGGGAGCTACTGCCCAGGGGAGCTGTATATAAAGGGCATACATTAAATAAGGGCAAAATTGAAAAATATATAAAAATGAAAACAAAAAAATAATTACAGTCGTAATGTAACATTTAAACATTGTTAAGTATTACCAATATTTTACTACAACTAATCCTAACCCTAGTCTTACACAGAAACCCCCCCCCCCCTCTGATGCCTAACCCTAAGACCCCCCTTTCTGACGCCTAACTCTAAAACCCCTTCCCCTTCTTTTTCGTAAATACAAAAAAACAATACATTTCTAAAACAATTCATTCCAAAATGATAATTTTCAAAACTAATTTCAAAACAGTAAATAACTCAAAACCATCATTTACAAAATGATAAGTCTCAAAACGAATTTCAAAATGATTCTGAACCTTTTTTAAAACAATAATTCTCAAAACAAAAAATTTCAGTTGGACAAGCCCCGTGCCCGCTATTTATCGGGCGTCCAAGCTTCTGCTTTTGGCGCCTAATCGCTGATATTTTGCATTAGGGCTCATTCACACTAAGTGAGTTGCAGTGAGTTTTGATGCACTGCACATACTGTGCGTTTTACAAGGGAACATGAAAGTCCATAGACTTTCTTGTTATCATTCACGCTACAACAGTGAGTTGCTATGCGGTGCATTTCAACTCGTCGGGAAGTTAAAACTCATGGAAATATGTGGAAATGCACAGAAGCGCACATATCCATTCACACCCATTCATGAGTTTTTATTCATGCATTTCCATGCATTTTAACTCACTGACTAGTATGAATGAGCCCTTAACGCCTATTGAGCGCCCAAATAGTCCGTTAACCACAGGCGCCCAAATTTCTTGCTTCCCATAAAGGTGCACATGGGTGTTACACATGGAAGAGGGGGGGGCACATGGAATGGGTGCTTTAAAACAGTTTGGCTAAAGTTGAAAATGTGTAGCTCTGACCTTGCTAGTGCTAAGGGAATTATACTAGAAATTCTAGTGATACTCCTCTAATAAACTCAGATGACAAGGGTATAATCGGAATCTCACCACCAAAGTCCTGAAAGGTTTAGGAGCCTACAAGGTGATTATGTGATCTGCTGCCAAACAAGAACTGAAGTATGCAATTTGGATGAACTAGGCCTTCAAATGTCACCAAACCCAAGACTGAACAAGGTGAATTGTAATAGCTAAGGCTATAGGATGATAAGTGAATATAATCAGTGTATAGAAGCAAAGAGGTTGGCAGCATTATCCAATGGTGAGGAAGATCAGAAGAGCTGGCACTCGATACTACTGGCAAACACATTTAGAGGATAATTAAGTCTGAACTGTGCTCTGCGGCCATGTACAGTCAGTGTAATCCACAGTTTTCCAGAAGAGTAGAACTGGACACCAGTTCCATAAATTGCAACGACTTTAATGTAAATCCTCAGGAATAGCAAATTATTATTATGCACTGGGGATGACTAAGATTGGCCTAGGCCTAGGTTGACGAAATACCTGCTTCCTGGGCCAAATATGTTACAGACTGCAATTCAGTTTGCTTTCTCTCGTTTCTAGATTTAACTTTTGGTTGGGTGAATCAGGTATCATAGTAGTCCAAAAGTACAAAGAGCAATACATGCCAGACTACATTTCCCAGAATCCTTGTATGACAGTAGCCGGATCAATCAGGTATGATGATATAACTACCAAAGTAAGAAGAGCAATAAATACTCTTCACAGTCCAACTCCCAGGTCTGTGAGTATGGTGTAAACAAGGATTCTTATCTCAGCTAACAACCTCCAACCCCATTTAGATATTCTGTTTCACTTAAGGCATCTTAATGACATGTATTTATGCTTGAAAAAAATCTATGTATACCCTTTTGATGTTGCATGTATAAAACTGTCTGTACCATCAGCCTGCGAGCAAACAGGACTTAAGCCCGACAAAGGCTGCAAAGCCAAAAGCTTGCTTATTCTTATTCTTTTTAGTTAGCCAATAAATGGTATCATCCTTATTTAAAACCAGTAAGAAGTGAGTAGAGCAATACATGCTTTTCCCAGTAAGAAGTAAGTAGAGCAAGACATGCTATTCCCAGTAAGAAGTAAGTAGAGCAATACATGCTCTCCCCAGTAAGAAGTAAGTAGAGCAATACATGCTCTTCCCAGTAAGAAGTAAGTAGAGCAATACATGCTCTTCCCAGTAAGAAGTAAGTAGAGCAATACATGCTTTTCCCAGTAAGAAGTAAGTAGAGCAATACATGCTTTTCCCAGTAAGAAGTAAGTAGAACAATACATGCTCTTCCCAGTAAGAAGTAAGTAGAGCAATACATGCTTTTCCCAGTAAGAAGTAAGTAGAGCAAGACATGCTATTCCCAGTAAGAAGTAAGTAGAGCAATACATGCTCTTCCCAGTAAGAAGTAAGTAGAGCAATACATGCTCTTCCCAGTAAGAAGTAAGTCGAGTAAGACATGCTCTTCCCAGTAAGAAGTAAGTAGAGCAATACATGCTCTTCCCGGTAAGAAGTAAGTAGAGCAATACATGCTCTTCCCAGTAAGAAGTAAGTAGAGCAAGACATGCTCTTCCCAGTAAGAAGAAAGTAGAGCAATACATGCTCTTCCCAGTAAGAAGTAAGTAGAGCAATACATGCTATTCCCAGTAAGAAGTAAGTAGAGCAATACATGCTCTTCCCAGTAAGAAGTAAGTAGAGCAATACATGCTCTTCCTAGTAAGAAGTAAGTAGAGTAAGACATGCTCCTCCCAGTAAGAAGTAAGTAGAGCAATACATGCTCTTCCCAGTAAGAAGTAAGTAGAGCAATACATGCTCTCCCCCGTAAGAAGTAAGTAGAGCAATACATGCTCTTCCCAGTAAGAAGTAAGAAGAGCAATACATGCTCTTCCCAGTAAGAAGTAAGAAGAGCAATACATGTTCTTCCCAGTAAGAAGTAAGGAGAGCAATACATGCTCTTCCCAGTAAGAAGTAAGAAGAGCAATACATGTTCTTCCCAGTAAGAAGTAAGTAGAGCAATACATGCTCTTCCCAGTAAGAAGTAAGAAGAGCAATACATGCTCTTCCCAGTAAGAAGTAAGTAGAACAATACATGCTCTTCCCAGTAAGAAGTAAGAAGAGCAATACATGCTCTTCCCAGTAAGAAGTAAGAAGAGCAATACATGTTCTTCCCAGTAAGAAGTAAGAAGAGCAATACATGTTCTTCCCAGTAAGAAGTAAGAAGATCAATACAAACAATACAGAGCTGCCAAGCATAGTCTGGACCCCTAGCTGCGTGCTACTCCTGTTGTTTTATTGCCTGATGAAGCGGGATTGTGCCCGTGAAACGCGTTGCCAGTTACTACTAGGAGTATGTGAATAAATTCTATTTAATATATCGACAGCATCGTGTCTGTTTGGAGTGTCTGGTCCACCGCCGCCTCCTGAACGGTTTTAGATGTTTTTAGCGTATTTTACTCTTTTGGCGCCTCTGTACACCTCTACATAGTAAGTGATCCACCCTTGGTGGAAGGGTGATACACCCTCCTTTTTCTTCTATCCACAGAGAGCGACATCTTAACCCTGAGTGGGGACAGGTCTAATCTCCCCACCTGCTTCTACAGTGGTTGTCTATGCGGTAACCCTGGTTTGTGAGTATAAATACTTACGTTACATATTATCTCCCCTCTTCCAAAACATACTACACTATATTGGGCTCTCGGTTTTATGTTTCTTAAGATCAATACATGCTCTCCCCAGTAAGAAGAGCAATAGATACTCTTCCATATATATATCCCAGAATCCTTGTATTACAGTAGCATCCATGTGTCTGCATGAAGTAGAATTTTATAATGCAGGAAGTAGTTGTGAACAAGACCTCAAATTTGTTAACAGGTGACAACAGCCAGGAAGGATCATAAGCTAGAATGGATGGGTGCACAGCTGCAACAATCACGGCTAAAGGGAGGATTTGCACTCATGAAAAACACAGTTCCAAAGATAATACTTATAGTTTACACTTATCAACACTATTGATCTCTAGAGTTACCTTGCTCAATGTCTGGATTAGTTGGGTTTACAAGCTTTAGGTATCCCCATTGTATTGGTCATTGTAAGCTAAGGTTGGTAAGAAGACCTATTAGAGTCCACTAGAGCAGGGATGTTGAACTCCAGGCTGAGGTCCTCACACATTTTTGGCACAGTTCAAATTAATGGATGAGACTGAATCAGGAAAGGTGTGGTTCATCAAGAAGAACACATTTCTCAGAACATCCTACACACTGGCATAGATATCTCCATCCAGGACTGGAGTTTGACACCTGTGCACTAGAGGTTATGATGACCACAGTGTAGTACCATGCTACAGGTATTTTAACAGGAACGTGAGCGAATTGTCTTCTTGGCTTAGAAACCAGGCTGAGAACTTTTGTCAGGCTCCCTGTTGGGGAAATTTCTACTCACATCTTGTCCCAGTAACAGATGGCCTCATAGTCAGAATAGGAGCTGAACACAACACTTCACAAGCAACAAAGAACAGGACTTTCAGATAATTCATTCAATGAGGGCACTTGTGCTGGTGATAAAGTAGAATTTTACCATCCTTTAGGAAACGTCCTTTAATTCCTTGTGAAATAAATATAAAATGAAATGGTAACATTTATGTAGCGATCTTTACTTGTTGACTCAAAGGGCTTGAGAGTTGCAACCAATCAGTGCACACTCGGTAAGCCACCCTGAAGAGTTATGGAGTTCTGCTTAAGTACTCCTTTCTGGTTAGGCATTGGTCATGTCTCTGTAACAGGCAGGGCCACATTTTCCATAAGGCACTGTAGGTACTACAGACTCCTGATGATGAAAAGGTGTTTCTTACTCCCCTTCCCCAGTTCCCCCCTCCCTCCTTCCTTATACTGAGTCCTGAGAAGAGCCTAAATGAGAGGTTACTCACCTGGCTCTCTGCATTCCACTGACGAAATCTCCCTTCAGCCAGGGGCATCTCTGGCTACCTAATACTTGGGGGCACCTTTAGCTACTTAATATTGAGGGTACTTCTTGTTACTTAATACTAAGGGACACCTGTGGCTACCTACGCTGGGAAAGGGAAGTAGGGGGCGGAGGTGAAAAATGGGCCAGCCAGCACACTTGCAGTGTGGTCTGGTGGTGATTTGTAGGTACTTGGAGGGTAAAGTCTAAGGTGCAAGGACATCTGTGCCTATAACAAACAAACAAACACAGAACATTTATATCTCACTTTTCTCCTGGCGGACTCAAAGTGCCAGAGCTGCAGCACTAGGACGCGCTCTATAGGCAGTAGCAGTGTTAGGGAGACTTGCCCAAGGTCTCCTACTGAATAGGTGCTGGCTTACTGAACAGGCAGAGCCGAGATTCGAACCCAGGTCGCCTGTGTCATAGGCAGAGCCCTTAACCTATAGGCACCTGCCGCTCCTGTGATGTAAATCCTGGCCTGATAACAGGAAATGAAAGGAAGTTTCTCCAAGAGTGATACAGATAACCATAAAAACCCTAAGTTCTAACCCTCCCCACTTTATAAACAAAATGACCTCATTTGTTACAATAGGCTAAACAATGCACTAAGTACTTTGTTGTGCATTTTAATAACAATAATAAAAATAACACTATACTGTATATTAATAATATGAGAACATCTGGAATTGGAATCCTCTTCTGTATCAGTGGCCTGTTATGTGTCACCTGCAGGGTTAATATGTAGCTGTCACATGCAGTAAGACCTGACATGGCTCACTGTATGCACATTATCATCCCTCTGATATGATCAGTCATGATCAGCAGCTCTGCAATACTGCCATCTGCTGGATGAAAGCAGACTTACTCATTTCCTTTTTATTTTCCAGGGAATATATGAGGTTTTTATTTGTAGTGGATATGTTGTTTATTAAAGGAGTCATCAGACAAAAAACGCTCCCCCCCTGCTCTAATTACCCAGGGCTTCCTCCAGCCCCTTGCAGCTGACATATCCCACGCCGCAGCTCCACGGCCCGTGGTCCCACTGATGCAGAGGGCGACCTCGAGATAGTCTCTACTGCGCCTGCACGAGCGCCGCTGTCAATGAAGCCCATGTTGTCCACGCTATATTGCGCCTGCGCAGAACCACTGTGCCTGCGCAGTGCATCGCGGACAACATGGACTTCATTGACAGCGGCTGCGAACGGAGATGCGGTGTGGGGCATGTCGGCTGCAAGGGGCTGGAGGGAGCCCTGGGTAAGTAGAGCGGGGGGATCGGTTTTTACCTATTGACTCCTTTAAGTTAAAGAATACCACCACCAAGTGTTAAAGCACACTTGTAACTGAAAAAAAAAAAAGTTAAATAGATCATTAGGGGGAAGTCTCTGGATGCTCCAGAAGCTTCCCTGATCCTCCGAGACCCCTCCACTGGTGGCCGGGACCCTCTTCATCTTCATGGCCGCACTCTTCTCTGTTTATGAGTGTAGCCGCACTGCGCAGGTGTCAGTGTGTGAGGTGTCAGGTGATCACCTCTGACAGACTGGCTGGTGCTCCCTTCCAGAGTATGAACATGGGTTGTCCAATAAAATTTAACTGGCAACTTAGCAGGAAAAGGAACTACAAGAACCAGCAAGCCAAGTAGCGTGCTCCACTGTGGAAAAGTCCCAAGTTTCATCCCTATCCTGGACATTCCTGGAGTTTGTATTTTCTCCATGTTTTCGCCAACATCTTAGAAACATACTAGCAAATTAACGGATTCCTCAAAAATTTGCATAAAGGTGCCCATACACGGTATAATAAAAACATTTGATTTTCCCGTTTATTCGACCATAACAATCGAATTGAATGAAAGTCAAAAAAAAATTTTTTCGATCAAGAAAGACGAGCAATTATTCTGTTTTGGGGGTTTTTTGGGGGGGTTTTTTTTATGACATGTTGGGAAAATCTTTATATTTGATCTAAAGTAAAAATTGAATGAAATTTTCTAATCAAAAAATAAAATGAAAAAATTGTCCCATGGAAGGGCACTATAAGGGCTATGTACACACTGCTGCGCTTGCGCTGCATTTTTAAAATCGCATGCATTTTAAAATCGCTAAGCCTTCCAAACCCATCGTGTGTACAGGTCTTCACGATTTTCAGGATTTTTCAAAAGACCTTGCAATTAAAAAACGCATACGATTTTAAAAGCGCAGCAGTGTGTACAGGCCCTTAGGCTCAGTTCACTCTGACAATTTGCTTCCGTTTCACAGGAGGCGGAAACGGACTTGTCAATGGATCCTATGTTGTACACAGGGTTCGTTCACACATGGCATTTTCAATAGATCTATTCCGGGATTCGGAACTCCAAGTCCCCACCTGTTCCATTTTTCAGAACATTGTACAAAAAGCAGATGAAGATGGTAAAAATTAAAAGTGAATACAAAATGCTTGCAGGCATTTCAAATGGAAAGCGTATATGAGGAGATCCTGTTTTCCTCCCGTGGACAGTGCCATCTTGGAGGGGAGCACACCAGGAGAATATTTGCAGTGCAGGAGCACCCTGCACTGTATGATGAAGGGCACCCAGACCCACAAAAGAAAAGTAAAGTTCTGTTTTTATTCCGATTTGCTGTACACAGAAGACAAGAGAAGACACAGAACATTTATATTGCACTTTCCTCCTGTCGGATTCAAAGTGCCAGAGCTGCAGCCACCAGGGCACGCTCTAGGGCAGTAGCGGTTTTAGAGAGTCTTGCCCAAGGTCTCCTACTGAAAAGGTACTGGCTTGCTGAACAGGAAGAGCCAAGATTCAAGCCCTGGTCTCCTGTGTCAGAGTCAGAGCCCTTAAAGGATACATCCAGGCTAAAAGAAAAATCGAAATCCACTTACCTGGGGCATCCTGCGGCTCCTGGCAGCCGTCCTGTGCCCTTCGCCGCAGCTCCGGTGGCTCTCGGTGTCCTCGGCTGCAGAAGCTGACCTCGCCAGGTCGGCTTCCGGGTCGGCTTCCTGTGCACTCCAAAAAGAGCGGGTCACGTGGTCTGGCCGTCATTATAAGGATTGTACTGCGCAGTACAGACCTGATGACGTTGGCTAGACCACGTGACCCGTGCCGTGGAGCGCACAAGAAGCTGACCCGGAAGCCGAACTGGCAAGGTCAGCTTCTGCAGCGGAGGAGACCAAGAGCCACCGGAGCTGCTCTCCAGGTAAGTGGATTTAGATTTTTCTTTTAGCTTGGATCTCTCCTTTAACCAGTACACTCTCCAGCCACTGTAGAAGAAGACGGAACAAATACTGATACAAAATGTGTGAAAAGTGTGTAGATTTAAAACGGATCAATTGAATTAGAGAACAAAATTGTTGGCAAAGTATCAGTTTTTAATCAATCGCTGAACTGAGCCTTGGAGGCAATTGTCCATTATATGGCAGAATAATTCTGTACATCAATTAATTGCCCACACAGTTATATGAGCATGTTCACATTTCTGCCATGTAATGAATTGCATTAGTCTAATTTGCTGAATGCAGGGTAAATTGTGAGATTCAAAGAGGAACTTTATTGAAAATAGAAGTAGGGGGGAAATACATTTAACACATTGCAAAAAGAGAAGTAAAAAAATAGAAGCGAGATCAAGAAATGGTTGATGTTCGCCATGTAGTTTGTTCATGTTATTTGGTCCACAATCAGATTGTATTCCAAACTGGAGTGGTGGTTTGGGGGGGGGGGATAATTGAATTCTGGATAGTGTTGTAAAAGGGATAGAACCTCTTTTGTTTTAATTGTTGTACAGTGTCCCTATATGTGAGAATTCCCAACATTTCATGTCCAAAGAGGATGTTGGGACATATCTCCAAGAGTGTGTAGAGCAGCAGAATCCCCAACTACATTTTAGTGCTGTGCTTTCCTGTTTCAAGAACTGCTGGTTATCTTATTAATCCTTTCCAATCCATTTTCACGACTACCCTCAACCCCTCCTACCCATACCCCCCCCCCCCCTCCACGTCCCCTACACACACGCACACTTACTTTTTTCCTGTGTGCTGGGGGGGAATGTGGATGATTGTTCAAATACTGCTTCTGGTATCTGGAGGGCCTCCATGGAAGCAATCCATCACCTTACACGCATGCCAAAGTGTTGGACTTTGTCTAACACTTTAATCTGCATAGAGTGACACCGTGTCAGACCAATATGGCCGTGGCACCCCTACAACAAGCCCAAATGCACACACGTAATATTGACATTACATGGCACGGCAGAAGAGGATGGGGTCGGCGGTGATCAAAAGTCAGACTTAAGGCCATGCCTCTAGCAATAATGGGCAGATTCCAAGAGACAAATCTCTCTCTTAATCAAATCTGATTACAGAGCGATCTGTTGGCTGACCATACACCGCAGGCCAATTCCCAATTAGCATGAAATCTCTTGGGAATCGGCTGAGTCAACCACATCTGCCACCTTTTCCTTAGTGAATAAATGCGCAACCCATGTGTGCATTAAAGTGGTCTGAAAGCCAGCATTTCTACTTTGCTCTAAAAGATTCCTCACAGCTTGAAAGCTACTATCCCAGAATTTTTTTTAAGCAGAACATCACTGAAATGGTTAAACAAAGCACTTTGTCCTGCTATTTAGCTTCAAATCTGCATCCAAACTAAAGATAACAGTATCTTTACACACGTAACAACATTGGAATGTAAACAAACACAGTGTAATAAGTTAAAAGGAGCTCTCTGTAAAGTTCTCTGTGCTTCAGATACACACAAAGTTCAGAATAGCTCATTAGAAGATGTTAACATATAATAAAAAGCAGTTTGAATAAAATGCAATGACAGCTTTTAGGGCACCATAAACTACACTTTGGAAACTTGTAATTTGTAAACAGACAATATTACTTATGCACAAAAGCAAATATGATAACTGCATAAGTAATAAAAAGTAGGAAAACACATTTTTATTGAATGTTATGTCAGAGTTTCAGATCACTTTAATACATTTGTAGTAGGGGTGGATCAGCACCCTGTTAAAAAAAACTCTCTTTTGGAAAAATGGCGGATTAAGCCCACTGTGGGAACTCCACTAGTGGTCTATCACCACCCCTCGGACAGGATACGTTCGAGGGTATACTTAGCAACAACAAGGAAAAGAGGCGCCCTGATATAATAAAAGCATCTAAAATCAGCTTAAAAACGATAGAAAATATGAGGTGGCTTACCTCAATGACGAAAATCTCAGTAATAGATACAAAAGATTTTTATTATTAGCACAGGCAACGCGTTTCACGGGTCTCAGCCCGCTTCATCAGGCCAATAGCAGTGCCTAAAACAGCAATAAGAACTCCTCAATATACCCATTCACGAATGGGTATATTGAGGGGGGGGCACATTTATACACTAGGGGGAGCAGCGTTGGGAGTTTCCTCGTGTTAGTTGCTCGTCCCAATACCACTCGCCATTACCGCCTCGCACTCGATTGACCACGACGGCTCTACATCTTGCTGCATGTCCGATATATGTGATCAATTTCAGCCTGAAATGTATTGCATCGTCTATCGGCCATGCTCTTGGCGGCACCGATATTCATCTGACTCGATAATAATTATCGAATAAGATAGTCGATCGGCTGCCAAGTCGAGAAATGTATGGCCACTTTTAGTCTGACACTTTGTTATGAAGAGGGTAGTAGTAAAAATGTTTCTGTGTTTACTATTTACCTGCATCAGTGTTTTACTACAGCTAACATCTGGAAATATGCCTGAAGAAGGGCACTAGATCCCAGAAAGCTTGCATTATTTAACTTTATCAGTTAGCCATTAAAAGGTATTACTTTTACAAGACTTTGTTGTTGTTTTTTGTTTTGTTTTTGTTTTGTTTTTTACCTACATATTCTGAAGAGGGTGACACTGTGGGAAGCAGTAGATTTGGGCGCATGAGACAAGTGGACAAAAAGGGCGCCCCATTCACTTCCATTATAAATATCGTTTAATGGGCGCTGAACGGGGAAAATAAGGCGCCGGAGATTTTTAAGGATTTATAACGGCGCCCGGAGATTTTTAAGGATTTATAACTATGTTTGTGATGATTTAAGTTTACAAAATGAGCCCGTGACGAATAACGTTTATGAAGATAATGAATCACTATTTCTAAAACATTTCTAACACATTATTATCCACCCAAAAAAATAATTTACATTTTTTTTCTTTACATTTTTTATTTATTAATGTCTGTAAAACATTATTATCCATAGGGGGTTTTAGGTTTAGGCACCAACAGGGGGGTCTTAGGTTTAGGCACCAACAGGGGGGTCTTAGGTTTAGGCACCAACAGGGGGGTCTTAGGTTTAGGCACCAACAGGGGGGTCTTAGGTTTAGGCACCAACAGGGGGGTCTTAGGTTTAGGCACCAACAGGGGGGTCTTAGGTTTAGGCACCAACAGGGGGGTCTTAGGTTTAGGCACCAACAGGGGGGTCTTAGGTTTAGGCACCAACAGGGGGGTCTTAGGTTTAGGCACCAACAGGGGGTCTAGGGGTTAGGGATAGGTACAAGGAAGGGTTTTTAATAAACGAAAATATAAGTTTCACTTTACAAACAGGGAAGATTAACGTTTTAAGAATTGCCGATCTCATACACATTATTTAGTGATTTATAAATTCTTAAAACACTATTTATAAACGAAATTCTACACAATAATTTCTATAAACGATATTTCCATTTATCGTTTATACCACGCGCCCTTTTTTCCCGACGCCCTTTTCGTACGTACGCGACACTGTGTTGGAGTTTCTCCTGCAACACCGCCTCCTAGTGGCAGCCAGTTTAACTATGTCCCATATTGGAGCTATACAAGAAAATTCCATAGGCCAACATAGGATTGGAGAGGGTTAAGGCCAATAAGCTCTATAGAGGTCTCAAAGTCAGGATGTGAGGAAAATGTTCTTAATTGACTAGACAGGAATAAAAATCGCAAACTGTGTCTCACCCACTTCTTTTATAAATCTGGGTCATTTAGTTCAAGTTATTGAATTACTAATCAGAGCCTTATTTTAGGAAATTTTAACCTTAATTATAAATACAGTAAATCTAATCACTGAGTTCAACAACAACAAAAGAACGACTGCAGCAGCAAATTGCTGTACATTCCCTTCAAAGCAAAGGCTGTGGCACTGAGTCGGCCAAGTTACTGGTGATTTGTTGCTGCCACCAAGACTTTCCCCATTTATATCAATGAAGTCAGCCAGTTACTAACCTTGCTAATGATTCTCTTTCTCTGCTGAATCCTTAATGAGTGAGATTCAGCAACATCTTCCTACAGCAATACAGCCACTGGCAACAGACACTGCTATTATTTTCTATAATTAGCTATAGACTGAAAAGAGAGGGGGAGGGTTAAACTCAGGCTAGTATTGCTTTCTACAGCACAGTGGGCAAAAGAGGAATCTTAAAGCGCAACAAAACATACTTGTAAGAAGTACACAGAGCATGGCTAGTGCTGACTGGTTCAGCAGCACTACTCTACATTGCTCACCACTCCCTGCAGATAATTTCCATTGGTAGTGAGGTGTGCTGCCTCCCAGGAGTTTGTCACTGCCTTAAAATAAAACTGAAGCCACCTAAAAAAAACAAAACATAGTAAGGATACTCACCTATGGAGAGGAAAGGGTCTGAACAAGTGTATCTAATGCCTAAGTTACACTGGAAGCAGGGAAGGCTAAAGGAGTGAGACTTGATGGACAACCCAGGATGAAATGGAGCCAAATACTTGCTACTAGGAGCAGAGGGAGTCATGTCAAGTCATTGACTGAGACTGACCTGTCTCATCCACCTTCTAAGCGTCTCTGTTTGAAGTGACACTGCCTGGTCCATAGCATGGAGTGAGAAGATATTAGATTGGACACCTTGCAGCAATGTGCATAGTGCAGGGTCACTGCACTATGCACATTGCTGCAAGGTGTATTGCTTCATGTGAACTTGCTGCGTGTATATTTACGTAAGTAGGCATGTTCACATCCCTGCACAGTAACAGACCAGGGGCCATATGCAATTCACTTATTCTCCTAGGAGATTATTCTCCTAGGAGATAAGTTTTCATCTTCAATTTAAAATAACTTTCCAGCACTATTCAACTAAAAAAAGTACAAAAAAGCAAGTTAAAAAGTACTACCAAAATTATTTTGAGTATTTTCTTGCTTGTTGTTGGCTTAAAAGGCATTTTATTGCCAAGTTTAAAAATATCACCTAGGAGAAAACTCAGGAGAAAAAGTGAATTGCATATGGGCCCAGGGGCGTAGCAATAGGAGTTGCAGAGGTTGCGAACGCATCGGGGCCCTTGAGCCAAAGGGGCCCTCCCTCAACTACAGTATTAGCTCTTTATTGGTCCTGTGCTGATAATAATCCTTTCTATAGATACTTTGAATAGTGGTTCTTCGTCCCCTATTAGCTCTCTATTGGTCTTGTGCTCATAATAATCACTTCTATAGATACTTTGAATAGTGGTAATTATTAAAGCAGTATTGTCACCATAAAAATCAAATTTCAACAGCAACTGGTCTGAGTGTATTACGTGATAAAGATGCTAATACTGCATTCAAAACTTGCAAAACCTTTTCTGCTGTTATGGTTTGTAGTTATCACATACTTTAGGAGCCCTGGCCCTAGTGTCAAACAGTGCCAAAGAGTTGAATGCTGGGAGTTCTTTTTATCTATAATATATTCCTCCTCTTCCATTTATTTCCCTGCTTTGCTGCTTATCAGAAACACCCTCTGATCACTTGTGTTTACAAGCAAGGCTGAGGTGACTTAGCGATTGGAGGATAAGACAGTGCAGTTCCTAGTATACACCTCAGTGGGACTGTCTGAAGACTCTGGGAGGAGGGCAGCTAATGAATACACAATGAGCAAGAGAAGGGAGGGGGGAAACAAGAGTCAGGGAGGATATGATGTCAGCATTAGCTTGGCAAGATGGTCACTGCCTAGAATAGGATTTTCTGCTTTTCCTTTATAAAATTCACAGGAATCATTACGTGGATAGCACAACACATCTGTTATGTAAGTAGAAGTAGTATGTATCTACTTATATATGTGTTTTTTATTTCTAGGTTAACATGGGTGTCGCTTGTTCTTTAACAAACTATTCCCCATCCCCTTCTTGCACCTCTGACACTGTAGTTGCCATTGGCAGGTTTTGGTGCGCCGTATCAATTGTTATTTATAGAACGCTTGGGGGGCCCCATTGTAAAACTTGTATCGGGGCCCACAGCTCCTTAGCTATGCCACTGTAACAGACCATGTAATCCAAATGTACTTTCTGCAATGCGTTTTCACATGATTTGTGCATTACAGCAGGTTTCCTGCAAAACATGCGCTGCTGGTAGGCCTTGAGGACGGGGTTGGGGAACACTGCATTAAAGGACACCTAAAGTGGGAAAATGGAGGCTACCATATTTATTTCCTATTAAACAATACCAGTTGCCTGTCTGTCCTGATGATCTCTTTGGCTGCAGTAGCATGCGGCTAATCTAGCCAGACTTCATTCAGAGCACCTGATCTACATGCTTGTTCAGGGTCCATGGTTAAAAGTATTAGAGGCAAAAGGATCAGCAGGACAGCCAGGCAATGTGCATTGTTTAATTAGTTCACCACTAAGGGGTTGTTCCCCTTTCGGCCAGAGCACTTTTCACATTTCAGCGCTCCTCCCTTTCACACGCCAATAACTTTATCCCTACTTATCCCAACAAAATGATCTCATTTTTTTTTTTGCCACCAATCAGGCTTTCTTTGGGTGGTACATTTTGATAAAAATTATTATTACTGCATTTAAGAGGAATAATAAGGAAAAAAAATGAAAAAAAATCATTTTTTCTCAGTCTTGTCCTAACCATGGGTATGAGCCACCTGCTGTCTCGTGGATGAACTGCATCCAATGACGCCTCTCAGTTGCTGACTCTTTATGCTGGCATCCATATTCTCCAAACAGACCTGCAGCCACAACTTATAAGCCCCCAGTGTTGTGCACTACTGACCGCCGCAATGCATGAAAGAAGATATAGGCCTTTGATGTGAGTACATATCCTGTACTCACATTGAAGAACTACATTTCCCGGCATGCATTGCATCAGTCAGGGATGTGCTTCAGTCTGATTCTGAGGTACCTGCTGGTCTCCCTGGAGAAGATTGATACCAACATAAAGATAAGGGCAAGGGGGAGGGGGCTCAGGGCTATCATATAGTTAAACCCTGTTCCTATCTCCTCACACTTAAGTCTAGGGTTGAGACAAAAGAAATACAGAGAGCCCAATATAGTGTAGTATGCAAAACAAAGGGTTGGAAATGAAAAGTATATAATGTATATACTCACAAACGTGGGTTACCTCCTAGGTAACCACTGTATAGGCAGGTGAGGAGATTAGACCTGTCCTCACTCAGGATTAAAAGTTGCTCTCTGTAGATAAGGAAATAAGGGGCAACACCACTCCACCAGGGGTGGATATTGATAATGTAAGAGTGAACAGAAGCGCCAGCAGGATAAAAGGTTCTAAAAGGCTTAAAATCCCTCAGGAGGTGGTGGTGGACTCGCTTTCCCGAAGCAGACAAGATACCGTCAGTTTTATGACAACAGGTTTATTAATATACTCCAAAACAAACAGTGCAACGTGTTTCACGGGTATGTTCCCGCTTCCTCAGGCAATAAACAGATTGCCTCTCTGAGGCGCTATTCGTGACCTTGAGACTATACTGTGTACTCCTATCTGTTTATTGCCTGAGGAAGCGGGAACATACCCGTGAAATGCGTTGCACTGTTTGTTTTGGAGTATATTAATAAACCTGTTGTCATAAAACTGACGGTATCTTGTCTGCTTCGGGAAGGCGAGTCCACCACCACCTCCTGAGGGATTTTAAGCCTTTTAGAACCTTTTATCCTGCTGGCGCCTCTGTTCACTCTTACATTAAGTCTAGGGTTGCTCTTACAGAGTAGCTACGTACTCACAGCTTTTCGGAATCGAAATTTAAATTAGCCGGCGCTGCCCGCGGGAAATGGGTCGTTAACTTACCCATGTCACCGCTGTTAGACAATGCGTTCCATGTCGCGTTCCGCATCATTCATATGCTTCCTCCTCCCAGGTTGAATGAGGAAGCAAAGGAGTGACGTGAAACGCAATGTGGGATGTGAATGGAGCGCATCGTCTAACATCAGCGGCATGGGTAAGTTAACCCCCCTCTCCCGCGGGCAGTACTGGCTAACTTAAATTCCTATCCTGAATACTCGGTAAGAGCAACCCTACTTAACTACTTAAAGACTGCCTAACGCCAATTGGCGTCAATTCCTGGGGCTGCAGTTTCACAGGGAACGGCCGCACATATGCGCGATCGTTCCCTGCCACTTCACGGAACGGAGTTCTGTGTTTAGCCTGCTAGCCGCCGATCATGGCTAGCAGGCTGTTTGTAAACAAAAGAGGAAAGAAATCCCCTTTGTGTACAACTGTACAGCGCTGTGGTCCCCAGCAGCGCTGTACGAGATCGGCGATCCCCGGCCTCTGATTGGCCGGGGAGCGCCGTCCTCTCATAGGCTGATGCCTATGAGAGGCTGAACAGGACGGATCGCCGTCCTGTTGCATAAAGATTACGGAGGGTAGGAGGAAAGGGGAGGGAGGAGGGAGAGAGAGCCTCATAGAGGCTGGGGGGAAAAAAAATAAACAAACGTCCGCATCGATCGGACCACTCCGGCGGTATGTCCCCTTAGGGACAAAAACAGGAGGTGAGTCCTATCGCTGGGCTCCTTAGCTGGGCTGTGCAGGAGGCTGAAAAGCCTGCACAGCCCAGTACTGCAAAAAATGGCCTGGTCTTTAAGGGGGGTTAGCACTGTGGGCGTCAAGTGGTTAAGTTTCATCCCTGCTAATATCTGAGTTTAGCTACACAGGGGGCTGTTACTAGTGTCACAGAACGCTGAAGAACAGGAAGGAAATGCAGTGTAGTGTCACATTTTGCTGCGCTGGATCCTGGTTAGGTTAGTTTCCTGTTGTGCCCCCCCCCTGCACTCTGGCTACCTTATGAGGGGGCACTCTGGCTACCTTATGGGGGCATTCTGGCTACCTTATGGGGCCACTGTGGCTACCATATGGGGGGCACTCTGGCTACCTTATGAGGGGGCACTCTGGCTACCTTATGGGGGGCACTCTGGCTACCTTTTGGGGGGCACTCTGGCTACCTTATGGGGCCACTATGGCTACCATATGGGGGGCACTCTGGCTACCTTATGAGGGGGCACTCTGGCTACCTTATGGGGCCACTATGGCTACCATATGGGGGGCACTCTGGCTACCTTATGAGGGGGCACTCTGGCTACCTTATGGGGGGCACTCTGGCTACCTTATGAGGGGGCACTCTGGCTACCTTATGAGGGGGCACTCTGGCTACCTTATGAGGGGGCACTCTGGCTACCTTATGGGGCCACTGTGGCTACCATATGGGGGGCACTCTATTTATTGTCCAGCGCTGCGTAATATGTTGGCGCTTTATAAATACAATTAATAATAATAATACTTTATGGGGGAACACTGGCTACCTTATGGAGGCATGTACATTTGGAGGGACAGCAGCGGATGCGGCATCACAATGCCAATTCCCAAGAGTTTTCATGACAAAATTGATCAGGAATTGGCCCTGCAATGTATGGGCAGCCACTATACCCTACTGTGCCCAGCCTAGTTTGATCCGGTCACACTTGCATTGATTGTTCCTTTAGTGAACTCTTTGACTGGAACAGCACCCACTGCTCGGAGTATCCATGTGCTGAATCAGCACAGCCTCCATATCCCTCTCTAGAGCCTTCCAATGTGATGTTGCTTGACCGACAGCACCAGGGCCGGGCCGAGGCATAGGCTGGAGAGGCTCCAGCCTCAGGGCGCAGTGTAGGAGGGGGCGCACAATTCATTCAGTTGTCATTCCTAATTGTGTTTGAAGCAGAAAGAAATAAGAAAAGGGGATAGATGGCAGTGACTGCAAGCCAGATAACTAGATATTAAGGTGTTGGAGAGGTTGTGGGCCCTGTGGCACCTCTTAGTGTAATAGCAATCAGTGTGTGACGGCTGGGGTGGGAGGGATGGAGGGGCGCACTTTGGTGTCTCAGCCTTGGGTGCTGGAGGACCTTGTCCCGCCTCTGGACAGCACCATGGCAGAAAGTAAAGCTTTTAAATATTTATTGTGACAAAGTAACAGATCTAGCATGAAAAGATAGCCTGCTGTTTTGGATAGTTCCTTTTTCAAGCCCTTAAAGGACATCTGATCATCATGCTTGTTCAGGATTTATGACTAAAAGTATCAGAGCAAATGTACAGCAGGACAGCCAGGCAATGTGCATTGTTTAAAAGGAAATAAATATGACAGCCTCCATACCCCTCTCAGGCCAGTTGTCCTTTAAAGTGAACCCAAGGTGAGAATTATATGGAGGCTGCCATATTTATTTCCTTTTAAGCAATACCAGTTCCCTAACTGACCTGTTGATCCTCTGTCTCAATACTTTCAGCCATAGACCCTGAACAAGCATGCAGCAAATCAGGTGTTTCTGACAATATTGTCAGAACTAAAAAGATTAGCTGCATGCTTGCTTCTGGGTTACTTCAGACACTACTGCAGCCAAATAGGTCAGCAGGGCTGCCAGGCAACTGCTATTGTTTAAAAGGAAATAAATATGGCAGCCTCCATATCACTTTCACCTCGGGTTCACTTTAAAGGAAACCAGAGATTAAGAATACGTACTGTTTTATACATACCTCGGGGTTTCCTCCAGCCCCATGCGCACAGATCGCTCCCACACTGCCATCTTCCGCTGTCTGCAGCTCCGGTACTGGGTCCCGTAACTCCCTCCAGTCGTGGCCAGTCTGCGCAAGAGGAAGTGCGCTCTTTACGTATCTCTCCAGCGGCTGCTGGAGAGATATGTAAAGAGAGCAAGAGGAGATACAGTACGTGAAGAATGCACTTCCTCTTGCGCAGACTTGCCGACTGACTGGAGGCAGTTACAGAACCCGGTACCGGAGCTGCAGGCAGCGGAAGACGGCAGCTTGGGAGCGATCCGTGTGCATGGGGCTGGAGGAAGCCCCAGGTACGTATAAAACGGTACATAATCTTAATCTCTGGTACACTTTAAAGGACAACTGAAATGAGAAGTATATGGAGGCTGCTATATTTATTTCATTTTAACCACTTCAGATCAAAGAGCAATTTTCACATATCAGCACTGCTGATGCACTGGTCTGCTCCCATTCATTCGTCAATAACTTTACTACTACTAATCACATCTAAATCATCTATATATTGTTTTTTGTTTCAGGACAAATTAGGCTTTTAGTGTGTGAAAATTTTGTTTAATAATTACCGTATATACTCGCAAGCAAACCGACCCGCATATAAGCCATTTTAATTTTCATGAAGGAGTTCGCACACAAACCGTAGAAGCAATAAACGTGAAGTATTTATTCTCCCATCACATACATGTGCAGACACGGTCTGACCTGCTTAGGTCGACGCACGTTTCGGGGCCACGCAGGGTCCCCTTTGTCAAGACAGATAGCAGATAAGACATACACGCATATAAGCCGACCCCTAAGTTTTACCTGAAAAAACAGGAAAAAATGATTGACCCTCATATAAGCCGGGGGTAGGAAATGCTGGCCGTGTGATCCCCCAGTGTGTCCCAGTATAGCTAGTATAGTGCCCAGTATGGGTAGGTAGTGCCCTCGTATATCTAGTAAAGTGCCCAGTATAGCTAGTATAGTGCCCAGTATAGCTAGTATAGTGCCCAGTATAGCTAGTATAGTGCCCAGTATGGGTAGGTAGTGCCCCAGTATAGCTAGTATAGTGCCCAGTATAGCTAGTATAGTGGTCAGTATGGGTAGGTAGTGCCCCAGTATAGCTAGTATAGTGCTCAGTCTAGCTAGGATAGTGCCCAGTATAGCTAGTAAAGTGCCCAGTATAGCTAGTATAGTGCCCCAGTATAGCTAGTATAGTGCCCCAGTATAGCTAGTATAGTGCCCCAGTATAGCTAGTATAGTGCCCAGTATAGCTAGTATAGTGCCCCAGTGTGCCCCAGTATAGCTAGTATAGTGCCCAGTATGGGTAGGTAGTGCCCCAGTATAGCTAGTATAGTGCCCAGTATGGGCAGGTAGTGCCCCAGTTTAGCTAGTATAGTGCCCAGTATAGCTAGTATAGTGCCCAGTATAGGTAGGTTGTGCCCAGTATAGCACCCAGTATAGCTAGTATAGTGTCCAGTATAGGTAGGTAGTGCCCAGTATAGCGCACAGTATAGCTAGTATAGTGCCCAGTATAGGTAGGTAGTGCCCAGTATAGCGCCCAGTATAGGTAGGTAGTGCCCAGTATAGTGCCCCAGTATAGCTAGTACAGTGCCCAGTATAGGTAGTGAACCCAACCCCCCCCCCCAGGCCCCGCTATCACCTGAGCTGGCGCCGGATCTTCTATTATTTCCCTCTCCGCTCGTATAGTAATTCAAAGCGGCGCGCAACACGGCGGCTGCTGTGATGATGAAGCAGGAAGCCATAGAGAGAGAGAGCGGTTCCCATAGCTACAGGAAGACGCTCTCTCTCTATGGCTTCCTGCTTCATCATCACAGCAGCCGCCGTGGGGCGCGCTGCTGTGAATTACTATACAAGCGGAGAGGGGAATAATAGAAGATGCGGCGCCAGCTCAGGTGATAGCGGCGACCGCGGGGCGGGGGAGCAGGGGGGGGGGTGCGAACCACAGGTGACTCGCAAGCAAGCTGACCCCCCAACTTTTGACCCCCTTTTTGTAGTATATACAGTACCTTATTTTCTTTTTTCTGCATTTTAAAGGGAAATTAGGGTAAAAAATTGAAAAAAACACACTATTTAAAAAGGAAGAGACACAGAGAGCCCAATATAGCGTAGTATGTATTGGTTAAGGATGGGCAATGAAGGTAAGTAAAATAACACTCACAAACCAGGATTACCTTTTAGGCAACCACTGTAAACGCAGGTGGGGAGATTTAGGGACTGTCCCCACTCAGGACTAAGAAGTCGCTCTCTGTAGATTGGAAAGAAAGAGGTATATCACCCCTCCACCAGGGTCCCCTTTGTCAAGACAGATATACACAGGTATCTCAGACGGTGAACAGAGGAGCCAACAGGATAAAATATAATAAAAACCTTAAAAATTGCTAAGGAGGCAGCGGTGGACTTACCTCCCTTAAAGTGAGTGTTTCCCATTTTAAAAATAAAAAAGTCAGTTACTCACTTAAGGAGAGGGAAGGCTCGGTCCTAATGAGCCTTCCCTCTCCTCTCCCGGTGCCCTCGGTGCTGCGCTGGCTCCCCTGTTCGCGTCCGCCGCCGCAGAGATTTCGGAGGGCTTCGGGAGCACTCGGGCTTCCGAAGACGGGCCGATCCATACTACGCACGCACGAGTGCGTCATAGAGGGCGCTCGCGCATGCGTAGTATGGAGCGGCCCGTCTTCGGGAGCCCGAGTGCTCCCGAAGGCTTCCGAAAGCTCCCTTCGGCATGCGGAAGTGGCAGTATTTGACCGAACTGGTCGAATACTGCCACGGGGGATCCTGCGCGGGACCAGGCACCGGGAGAGGAGAGGGAAGGCTCATTAGGAACGAGCCTTCCCTCTCCTTAGGTGAGTATCCGACTTTTTTATTTTTAAAACGGTACTCACTTTAAAGGGAACCAGAGATGAATGTTAAAGGGGAACTTCAGCCTAAACAAACATACTGTCATTAAGTTACATTAGTTATGTTAATTAGAATAGATAGGTAATATATTTTTTTACCCACCCTGTTTTAAAAGAACAGGCAAATGTTTGTGATTCATGGGGGCTGCCATCTTTGTCATGGGGGCAGCCATCTTTTTGGTTGAAAGAAGGTGACAAGGAGCAGGAGACACAGTTCCAACTGTCCTGTGTCCTGATAACTCTCCCAGCTGCACACGCTAGGCTTCAAATGTCAAATTCAAAATGTAAAAAAAAATAAATTGCACCAAAACAGCAGAATGAGAGCAACAACATCAGCAATCCCATCATGCTTTGCACAGCATCAGGGAAAAAAAGCCCGGGCAGTTTTTTTCTGTACAGCTTAAAATGAGGCTTCTATAAGAAAAACAAAGTTCTGATGCTGTGAAACTGTTAAAGAAACACCAAGCCTTTTCAGTGCTGCTGAGTCGATTTTTAGTCCGGAGGTTCACTTTAACACACAAAATATATATACATTGATAGCTTTTGAAGAGGAAATTATTTTACCTCTATTTTCGCCGCTCTGGTGTGCCTTATTTCTTTTATTTTTACATTTTTCCCCCGGGAGATATCCAAGATGGCCTCCGGCTCATACCCTTCTTGTTCCCGGTCATGAGCAGCTCAAATCGTTACTTTGTACGCTTGCAGCGCTTCTGCGCTGCTCAGCGTACAAGCCTAGCTTGGGGGACGCATGCACAGTGTAGAGAGCCCTAATGCGCACGCCCGACCACGCTGAGGAGCGCCGGTGACGTCATCCTCCCACAGCAGCAAACACTCCCTTCTCATCACAGCCCGCCGTGATGCTGTGTATGCAAAGCAGGAAGGCAGAGTCAGGAGGGGGAGGGCTTGAAATGACTTCACACAGCAGACAGACTCAGCTTATCTGATTCCAGGTCAAATTTAGACTGGCTCAGTCGGGCTTTCTTATCACAGCTGATAGCAGAGTAATTGGGCAGAGGAGAAGGAAACTAAAAGCATGGTAGGTGTTTACTGTCATGTTCTCATTGATTTGTATGATAAAATACATGAGGGTGCTTCGTCTCTGGTTCTCTTTAAGCAGACATGAAACTGTCAATTTTCAAAAACAAAGATTTATTAGCATACTCCAAAAAACAGTGTTGCAACGGGTTTCGCAGGTATATTCCTGCTTCATCAGGCAAGACTGTTGTTTATTGTCTGATGAAGCAGGAATATACCTGCAAAACGTGGTGCTGTATTTTGGAGTATGCTAATAAATCTTTGTTTTTGAAAACTGACAGTTTCATGTCTGCTTAAGGGAGGTAAGTCCACTGCTGCCTCCTTAGCAATTTTTAAGGTTTTTATTATATTTTATCCTGTTGGCGCCTCTGTTCATCTTCTGAGATATTTCTTCATTTACATTTAATATAGCTTTACAAAAAAACAGAATAAGTTAAACCCACTAATTTTATTTGCTCATGCATCCTGGTTATTACAACATTTAGATTATGTTCCTAGCACAATGTATAGTGACAATATTGTATATATATTGTGTTTTTTGCTTTCTTATTGTACATTATCATTGATTATGAGACCTTATTTGCAAAAATAATAGTAATATACCCTCATGGCATATACTGTATGCCTCATTTAGTAACAAACTGGTGGTGTAGTCTCCACAACTACACTGGACAAATATATTCGTCCAGTTAGGCTTAAGTGGTTAAAGGACACCCGAGCCGAAAATAAAGAAATGAAATAAACGATTGTTTCTATTTTCCTTCTCCTAAAAATAACCTTTTAAGATATTCCACAGTTTTATTTTAATTTATTTTAATTGTATTTTTAAATCTACTTTTTACGTTTTAACTGTTTTATTGTTTTTGCTCAATGACACATTCATTGAAGTATGCTAGAGCTAAAATTTATGAACTATTGATCCTTTTTTCTTTTTCCTGCTCTCAGAAGCCATTTTCTGCTAGGAAAGTTTTTTATAGTTGGAATTTCTTATCAGTGAGGTTCGCACTGTAGTCACTTCCTGTCTGAGTCAGGACTGAGTCAGCCACTTACATACCTGATATATAACTCTTCATAACTCTTCCAGGCAGAGAAAGAAAAAAAGGAACACAGCTTAGTTATTTGTGTGCTAGGCACTGTACATGCCCATGTCTATCTCATCATGTCACGTCACCTCGGGTATCCTTTAAGCTGCCTCTATTAACCCATAACAACAGGAGCCCTGTTTATTTATCAATTCCCCTAGCGTGGGGCCAATCAGAGAGTTAGGATTCAAAACCTGCTGAACTAATAAACAATCACCAGTCCAAGTGGACCTGATGGGGAACACTATTTTACAAATTAGAGAAAGCCTCTTAGAGTCAAACCCCTATTCCGCCTTCATATGCATATTCGAGTATTTAGAGCCAAACCAAATCACAACAGTGAAAACTGCACCCTTAAATAAAACCCAAAAACGAAAATAAATAGGGTTATCTGTTCCTACTTTGGAATAATCTCCTGCAACATAAAGCCAATCCTGTTTCTAAACACACATCTGTTTTAGTCTGACTCCTGTAATTCTGCCCTGTTTCTTGTCCATGTGCCAATGTACTTGTACCAATCCTTTGTTTTGTAAGCCCTGTTTCTGCTTTTACCATGCCCTGCCTACTTTATGTCTGTGTTGGCCCTTATTGGCTATCCCCTCGAAGTCACACTTGCATCGTTCCTTTAGTGACACAGAACTACTGTGAGATAGGGTGGTATGTTAGCCATGGAGGTGACAGACAGAGTCAACTGGCAACTATTAGGGGCATTTGCTGTCTGACAGTCCAAGAACTCAGAGATCCTAGGCCATCTGAAAGGTATGTAAAGACACATACCCACCCTGGTCTGATCTCGGCCGTGGCGGACAATAATGAGAATCGGTAATGGGTCAGACCAGTGTGGTTACAGCGGCGTGTGTGCTCTGAGGCCCTGCAGGGATTGCTACCCCTTTGGGCGACAGAGATACAGCAGACCTCACTAGGCGATTGGTAGATAAGTATGTAGCTTAAGAACACCTGGCAACTTCAATTTGGTGGATGTCGCATCTGCAAACAGAGAACATAGCTTCAAGTGAACACAAGTTCACTTTAGGGTCTGCATAGGCCTGCTTTGACAGCCATCACATGATGACTGCAGATGCCAGAGAACCTCTACTAACCTCTATGGTGAACAGAAGAACTCTTGTTATGTGATGCAGGGACATCTGCAGTAGAGGTGAATACGGGTCAGTTGACAGCAGATGATATCTATGGAAACAGCTATATCCATGTGTAGAGGAGCCTTTCAATAAGCCCATGCATGACCCTATATAAATAAAGCACATGCATTTGTGTCTTATCGGTGTAAGTGTATTATACTATAACACCCACGGTTCTACATTAGTCTCTGCCCTTTCCTCTGCTCCAAGGATAGATCAATGAGGTCAGCAGCAAGTAGATTATTAATTCATAGTGACAGCAGGACTGCAGAATACTTCCCACAGGTGGTGCAGAAAACGCCACTGCTGACTGACAGCGTGCTGGAGAACTGTTCTGAGGTCACCACATCATTCCGCCTCTCAGTGTGATACAGAATTATTAAGACAACTCACTCTACTACTGATTACACTACGCAAATTGCATTTTCCCGAATTTGCTTTTGTCGCACATCTAATTCAAGTCAGTGGCATTGCACTTTACAGTGCGTTTAAATGCAAATGTTCGCATCCAGATTTTGTGTAACCCCCCCCCCCCCCCTCCATGTACAATGTTTTTTTTTGTGACAGGATTAAGAATTACATACAATGCAAGTCAATGGAAATGCACTTTTTTGTAAACCAAATGTGAGAATTTGCATAAAAATGTGAAATTAACCATTTAAGCCTTTTGGATGTATAGTATTCGTCCAAAAGGCTTAAATGGTTAATTTCTCCCGCAGCCGATCACGCGCGTGTACGCATGCTCCAGGGTCGCGGTTCGTTAGCCTGGGGATCAATGAATTGGGACATGGTGCCCAATCATTGATCCCTTTCCCCGGCAGAAAAAGCGACAGCTTCTCTCAGAAGCCTCGCTCTTTCTGCCTCTTATGTCCCCCCTACGTCCCTCTAAGCGTACATGTTACGCTTAGAGTGACGTAATGTAAACAAACTCATGGTTGCCATCTTGTGGCCAAATAGTAAAACTACATCTACATGTTAAAAAAACAACAACACATATTTACATAAAAACATTACTATTTACATCTTACCCTCCCAAAAATACCCAAATAAAATGTTTAAATTAAAAAAACAAAACACTTATTATTATAAGCTTGTAAATAGTGATGGATGCAAAACGGAAAAAATGCACTTTTATTTCCAAATAAAATATTGCCGCCATACATTGTGATAGGGACATAATTTAAATGGTGTAATATCTGGGACTATTAGGGAAATACAATACGTGGGTTTTAATTATGGAGGCATGTATTATTTTAAAACTATAATGGCCGAAAACTGATGAATTTTTTCTGTTTTTTTCTTATTCTGCCTGTTAAAATGCATTTACAGTAAAGTGGCTCTTAGCAAAATGTACCCCCCAAAGAAAGCCTAATTGGTGGCGGAAAAAACAAGATATAGATCAGCTCATTGGGATAAGTAGTGATAAAGTTATAAGCGAATGAATGGGAGGTGAAGGGCTGAAGTGGTTAATTACATCCAAATTTATGTAAATTAACTTCATTGCTCCCAGGGACAGGAGCGTGATAGGGGAGCGCGCCTGTGCGATTGTCACGATCGCTTCTGCAGCGTGTACTGCTGGCTGCAGTGGTATTGCAACCCAAGCAGTTCTGATGTCATTACATGCATTTGCTTGCATAGTTTGGTTTGCACTCAAACTAGTTGCTGATTCCAACTGTAGTGGCTCTGCAGTTCTGGCCAGCTCAGGGTTGAATAATTACCATTCACCTGTGTGGGAATCTGCATGTCTGCTCCCATTGGATGACCTCAGTATAAAGATCTGCTTCCTGCAGGGTTCCTCGGGCTATCATAGTTTCAGATCAGTCTGTTACTCTGCCTGGGCCCCCTTCGCTCCTAGATGTCGTGTGGACTGCACTGACTCCTGCAAAGGGGTCAGTGAGTCCTTCTAAGTCCTGTTCTGTTTATTCAGTAATTGTTATTTGCTAGTCTTGCAGCATATATTGGTTCATCGCCAATATATACGCATACTAGCGTGTTTGTTATTTTCCTTGTATTCGTGCTACGTTGATACATCAGTGTCGCTGATATATACGTACTCGAACTGTTTATATCCTGTGTTCAGTCAGTCAGTTTCCAGCACGTTTTGGTAGGTTGCGCGTATCGTTATCACCCGTGCTCAGCTAGTTCAGTCCTGTTCCTGTTACCTTGCGTGGATTGCGCTCACTTCTGCATAGAAGTAGCAAATCCTTCCTAGTCCTGCTCCAGTTCTTAGTTAGTGTTCCTTGCTTATGTCATATATCGGTTTATCGCCGATATATACATATGTCAGTTAGTCATTTGTAGTTCATTGATAGCTGTAATCATAATACACTAGGAAATCATACCTATGTATATTTGTGTGTATTACGTCTGCCTTCTTTGACTCTATTTCCCGACTATTCTGTCCTGTCCTTGTGAGGCAGGCCACCGCTGCAATCGCATTGGCTGCCTCATTCCAGTCTGTCTTGTTATGGACGCTTGCTGTCACTTAAGCAGTGACTAGTTTAGTAAGCGTTCATTCTGTTACCTGTCCTGATCTTCTGAGTTCTGGTTTATGCGCTCAGCGCTACCTTGCGCTGAGCCACTATAGTGGAAGGATTGTTAGTGGCTGTTCGGATCTACACCTGCTCTGTGCGCCACATCTCCTGTTGGAGTCAGTCCTCTCCTCCACTAAA
The DNA here is from genome assembly GCF_040937935.1 of Hyperolius riggenbachi. Taxonomy (NCBI): domain Eukaryota; kingdom Metazoa; phylum Chordata; class Amphibia; order Anura; family Hyperoliidae; genus Hyperolius; species Hyperolius riggenbachi. The sequence continues at coordinate 333,003,198 of NC_090651.1, forward strand.
CTGGGGATATCCTGGTTCCTTTTGCTAGCGTGTGTACCTCCTTCACGTCAGGATATACACCACGTGCTGACTGGAGAATATACCACCAAGCGTAACAGCGATGAAGCGCGACACAGCCAGGCTTTCGGGCTTAATTGACGGGACTGGTGCCACCTGGAAATATGGCAAGGGACGAGTGGCCCTAAGGGGGCTTAAAGGAGTCATCAGGCGTTTTATGCTACCTTTAGATCTACTTACCGGGGCTTCCTCCAGTCCCTTGCAGCTGACATGTCCCTCATCGCATCTCTGCTTGCAGCAGCCGGCCCAGGGCCGATGTTAAGAAGTACTGCGTCTGAGCAGAACAGTCGAGCCCATGTGCGAGAGATTGACAGCGGCGCTCGCGCAGGCACAGTAGAGGACGATCTTGAGGATGGCCTCTGCACCAGCGGGGACCCTGGGCAGGCGGCTGCAAGTAGATATGTGGTGAGGGACATGTCGGCTGCAAGGGGCTGGAGGAAGCCCCAGGTAAGTAGATCTAAAGGTAGCATAAAACGCCTGATGATTCCTTTAAGGAAGCCCCAGGTAAGTATGGAACTTGAGACGTTTCTCATCTCAGGTTCCCTTTAGGCATCTTTTCCACGGACAGTTGAACTGTGTGCTCAGAAAGCAGTTACCAGGCGGCAGTGAGCAGTTACCAGGCGGCAGTGAGCAGTTACCAGGCAGCAGTGAGCAGTTATCAGGTAGCAGCAAGCAGTTACCAGGTAGCAGCAAGCAGTTGTGAGAGTTTGAGAGGCATTTCACTGCCTATCAACTGCCCATGGAAAAGAGGCCTGGAACCCACTAAAAATGTCAAATCGCTATCGCAATAGCTGGCATTTTAATTAAGCGATTTCTTGAGCGTTTTCTGGTGATTTTGGTAGCGATTTTAAAAAATTGTAAGCTTTATGCCAGCGATTGTGTAGCGATTTGCGATTTTAATTCTGATTGGTCCTTTCAATGTATCATAATTTTATTTACAGTTTGCATTAATTTAAAATTGCACTCAAATTGCTATGTGTAGCGACTCATGAGCAATTACGCCAGCGTTTATATATTTTACATTGCAGAAACGCAAATGCTAACGGCACAAAAATGCTGCATGTCCTGCGATAGCGATTTTGCTAATCGCAATCGCTCGAGCGGAATTTGGCCCATTCATTAACTTTAGTTGAGTGTTTAGGGAATTCGCTAGCGTTTTGAAACGCTCCCTAAACGCTCAAAAAAATCACTCTAGTGGGTTCCAGCCCTAATGGTGATGTAGTGGTGGTTATTTGTATATTGTTAACCATTACCAAGTCATCCCTTTTTCTCTGCGCTCACCTCCGTCACACAGTGGCAGCCCTTGAAAAGCTGGTTTTGGTGGACTCTATTATGTAATTATCATATATACAGTGAGGAGCAAGGGGTCCCCGAGTAAAATTTTCTTAGGGACCCTTGCTCTGTAGCTAAACTACTGCTTGAAATTGAGGCAAATATGCTGATTAGCTACTGACCAATTCACTGTACATAGTTTACTGCAAGCTTTCAAAACTTTAAAGGGTACCGGCAACTGAGATGAAGGGCTTGTTCACACTAAGGCCACAAACCCACTAGGAGCGATTTTCTGAGCGTTTTGCGAATTGAAAGCTCTTGCTAATGTAATGCTATGGGGTGTGATCCCACTTAAGCGATGTGATTTTATAAAAATCCCCCATAGCATTGCATTAGCAAGAACTTTTTCAAATCACTAGCGATTAGAAATCGCTCATAGTTGGTTTCTGGCCGAAGGGCGCTTTTGTTTTTTTTTTAAGTGTCGGCGATTTTCAAAATCCTAAAATCCAGCCTAAATGCGCTTGTGCAATGATTCCCTATGAGAGTGTTCACATATGAGCGGTTTGATGTCTGATGATTCCGATCCGCTCACCAAAACGCTGCCTGTACCATTTTTGGGGCGATTTGCCTCAATGGAAGGTGTAGGAAAATCGCAAAACTCTTGAAAAAGCGCTTTGTATAGCGATGCAGAAATAGCAGTGTGATCAGGTCAGCTCTACTGCAAAGGCGCAAGCTGTCTGCACCTGTGCAAGTAGAGTAGTATAGCAGTAGAAAGCAAACAAATACTCAAAAAGTTCATTTTAATTGAAGATGTAAAATTATCTCCTAAGAGAAAAAGTAAATTGCATATGGGCCATGTTGTTAAAGTTAACAGTGCTTGTGTAACAGCAGCTCTACTTTGCAGCTTACATAAATGTGTCCCTGGTGTATGACAACTTCCTGTAATGTGTGCACAGTATGTGGCACCCTCCCCTAATGCCTGCAGTGTTTGACAACCTCTTCTAATGGGCCCACAGCATGTGACAACCTCCTACAATTTGTACACAATGTGCAACAGCCTCCTCCAAGAGTGGAGCCTGTACTGGGGGCCGCAGGGCCTGGGGAGGGCGGACATGATGGGGCTAACTTGCCTCCAGCTTGGACAGGGTTAAATTCAGGGGCGTAACAATAGACCCTGCAAGGGATGCCTCCGCAGGGGGGCCCAGACGCCACAGGGGGCCCGTGGGGGGAAACGTTTGAGAGACTGACAGCTAAGGGCATGGAGAAAAAAACGTATTCTGCTCTCACAGCATTGTTATATTGACTGCATGTGTCCACCACACAGATAAGGAATCACACACACTTTGGAATTTGTACACTGTCCCTGCTCCCTAGGGTTCGTAAAAAAACATCTGTCTCTCACTGCTGCAAAGTTCTAAAGACTTGATGTACAACCTTACAAACAAAGGAGTCACATTTTGAAAAAAAAGTTGTAGACTTTCCCTTTTCAGCAAAAGGATTTCTAGATTCTTATCACACGGGCTAATGACTTTATGACCTCTGAATACTTTTACAACAATGGAGTGGAGATTGATGTCTTACTGTTGCTGCTTCATTAAGAGCTTGTTGTCTCACATGGAGTCCAAGATCCCGTAATAACAGTATCAATCAGTGACATTCTGAATGTTTTGCCAAAGTTTCAGTGAATGCTATATCTTACGTTCAGCATGTCGTTATTGTTCCTCCATACAGCATGTGCTCTCATGTAGTAAAATAATACAGCTGTGTGTGTATGTATGTACTGGGAGCAGAGCTGCAACGAGGGACTTGTCAGCTGCAAGGGGCTGGAGGAAGTCCCGGGTAAGTAGATCTGGGGGTAGCATACTGTAGATTGCCTGACATTTCCTTTAAGTCTAAGTGTTTTTATCTGCACGGGGAAAACACATTGGTCCTCAGTTTTCCTGTGCAGAAAGAGAGGGGGGGAGGCCCCATCCAAAGTTCTGCAGGGGGGCCCAGTGATGTCTAGTTACGCCCCTGGTTAACTTCCTGTCTGTCTGTGCCCTGGGAAGGGGGCTGGCCAGTAGGAATCAGGAGGGGGCTGGACGGGCGGGAAAGGGGAAGTTAAATAGGGTGGGCGGTGCAAGGCTTCACAGCAGGAGAAGCTCCTTCCCTCCCTCCCTCTTTTTGATAGGATGTTGTTTGTGTGTCTTTTTGTCATTGCAGCTGGAGGGGGTATGGTATCTGGAGGTGGTCAAGAGCTGGGAGGTGAGGTGTGCGCCTTGGTGTGTACACCTCCGAAGAAGTGCTACGCTTTAAAGACTGCTGTGTTGGGCGGAATGCAGCTGTCCCTGAGTCGGCGTTCGCGGCTGAGGGCCGGTGTTAAGAGCTGCTTCCCTTTCGTTTAAAATATGTTCATGTTTTGTACTTCCGGATCCCATCATTAAGTTCTATTTTTGCACTATTGTTAACCTTATTTCAATAAAGACTAAGGGCTGCTCTGGCCTTTTATTCCCCACGTTATATCGGAGTCAAGTGTATTTGTTATGAGAGTGTTTGGGGAAAAGGGGGTGTCAAAAGGTACAACAAAGGTGGAGGCTAATAGGTTATGCCCTCATCATGTCCACCATATGTTACTGACTTCCTTGTATATTGTGTCCAGTGTGTAAAGGTGGCCATACACTGGTCGATTTGCCATCAGATTCGACCAACAGACAGATCCCTATCTGATCGAATCTGATCAGAGAGGGATCGTATGGCTACCTTTACTGCAAACAGATTGTGAACCGATTTCAGCCTGAAACCGATCACAATCTGTTGTGGTGGTGGTGCTGCTGGCGCAGCTCCCCCCCCCCCCCGCCGCATACATTACCTGCTCCGCCGGCGCGACTCCCGGGTCTCTCTCCGCTCTTCTTCTCCGCTCTGGTCTCCGGCTCCAGCATGCTTCACTTCTTCCTGCCGGGCAGGAATAAGTGAAGGCATGCCGGAGACCAGAGCGGAGAAGAGCGGGGGCAGTCGCGCCGGCGGAGCAGGTAATGTATGCGGGCTCTATTGCGTCGGTCGTCGGGCACTCGAACGCCGCTAGCGATGCGCTCTTTACCCGCGGGCGATCGGCGGTAATTTTCCGCACGGCGCGATCGACGGGATCGGACGAAATGAATCGAAATTCGGCGTGTAGCGCGAACGATTGGCAGCAGATTCGATCCCAGTGATGGAATCTGCTGTCGAAACGCCGGTAAATCGGGCCAGTGTATGGCCAGCTTAAGTCTCTTCTGTTGTGTCTGCAGGACAGGACAGCCTCCTATAATATGTCTGCAGTCCATGATGATGACAGCCCACTCTAATGTGTATACAGCATGTGACAAACATCTCTAGTGTATTTGCCATGTGTGACAACCTCTTATAATGTGTGTGTGGAAGCTTCCAGTAATGTGTGCAGTGCAGTGTGTTATATGCACTAATGTGCCTGTGGTGTCTGACAGGTTTCTGAATTGGGCCCACAGCATGATAACCTCCTATAGTATGTATGCAGTGTGTGTCATTCACAAACGTGTTTGCTAACCTCTTGTAATGTGTCCAGTGTTTGACAGCTTCCTTTAATGTGTGCACAGTGCATGACAGCTCCCTGTAATGTGTACATAGCGTATGACACCCTTCCCTTGTGTGCCTGCAGTGTCCACGGCATACGTCAGCCTCCAATAATGTCTCCACAGCCGTGACAGACTAATATATCCACCATGTTCCTTCTGTTCTGTGTCCAATATACAGTCTCTTCCCTCGTGTCTGCAGCTTATGACAGCCTCCTCTAATGTGTCTGCAGTGTATGACACCCTACTTCAATATGGCTGCCAGTGATGGTCAACAAGATGCGAGTTTACCACTTGAGGACCACAGGCTTACACCCCCTAGTGACTAGGCCATTTTTTACAATTCAGGCCACTGCAGCTTTAACAGCTCGCTGCAGACCCATACATCTTAGCACACAAATGACTCTTGCCTCCTTTTCTTGCCACCAACAGAGCTGTCTGTTGGTGGCATTTGATTGCTGCTGCAATGTTATTTTTTTATAAATATTTTATAATTTTATTTTTATAAAAATGTCATGTTTCCTTTCATTTTACCTCTCACCCGAGAGCCAATCACATAGATCACCTCTCATAGGCATCAGCCTATGAGAGGGATCAGCTTACGATCCTCTCCTGGGGACAGCTCAGTGACAGAGCTGTCCCCTGTACAGAGCTGCACTAGATGGCAGTGCTGTACAAGTGATTTCGGTGTTTTGTTTTTTTTTGTCTATGGAGCGGAGCGGGGTAGCCCACACACCCACGCAGGCGTTCCCCGCTAATCTCCTGGGGGAGCCACCTTCCTGATGCCTATTGGCGCTAGCCGGTCGAGAAGAAGTTAAAGAGGAACTGCAGTGAAATTAGCAATTAATAAAATTGCTTATTTATTACTATATTAATTTATAGATTATTTAGTCAGTATTTGCCCATTGTAAAAACTTTCCTCTCCTTGATTTACATTCTGAAATGTATCACTGGTGGTGACATCTTCAGTTCTGCCAGGTGATCTGTACGGAATGTTCCCTACTGTGCGTTATATCCACAGAGGGAAATATTGCTTCCTTGGCAGCAGTGGCGTAGCTACAGACCTCAGGGCCCCGATGCAGAATTTGGACATGGGCCTCCCCCCATACTTACTCTGCCAGTGCCCTATGTATTGTTTCAAGTGATGTGGAAGCAGACAGCAATATAGCTGTCACTGCAGGCCAGTGTCCTCAGCAAACAGGCGTGTGCACCATGTGACGCCGGTAGCATTGGATCTGGGGGAGGGAGGGTAAGGAATATTGAGGGGGTAGTGAGAAGAGAGAGCGGGATTATTAGGGGTCTGGGAAAGGGAGGGTGGGGAATATTGAGGGGGGAATGAAGAGAAAAAGGGGGGTTATTAGGGGGGGTGAGTGAGGAGAGACAGGGGGGTTATTAGGAGTCTGGGAAAGGGAGGATGAGGAATATTGAGGGAGGAGTGAGGCGAGAGAGGGGAGTTATTATTAGGGGTCGGGGGACAGTGAAGAATATTGAGGGGGAAGTGAGGAGAGACAGGGGGGTTATTAGGGGTCGGGGGAGTAAGAAGGGATAGCAGTTAGGAGTCTGGGAAAGGAGGGTGAAGAATATTGAGGGGGGAGTGAGGGAGGTTATTAGGAGTCTGGGGGAGAGAGGTTGAGGGGGGGGGGGGGGGGCTAGTGAGAATTCTGGGGGGTGGATAGAAAGACAGGAAATTACTAGGGGTCTGGTGGAGGAAGGTTAGTGAGCACTGTTGCGGGCTCTGGATACAGTAAAGGCTGATAAGCAGTGACAGGGAAATAAAGAGGGAGACAGCACTCACCTCTCATACCTCCCGCTCTGTTTGCCTGGGGGACAGAGGAGAATGCGGGGAGCAGGGGCCGGTACGGGCCCTAGGAGATCGCGGGCCCGGTCGCCAGTGCGACTGCTGCGACCCCTGCTCCTACGCCAGTGCTTGGCAGTTGGAAAATGCTTTTCTTTTCAACAATGCAATGAGGTCTACAGAAAGCAAACTGTCAGGACTATGGCCATGACATCTCACTGTGGGAGGGGTTTTACCACAATATCAGCCATAGAGACCACCCTGAGGATCTATTCCAGAAAAGGTAAAGATTTATTGTGGGAAAGGGGGTATCAGCTACCGATTGGGATGAAGTTCAATCCTTGGTTAACCACTTTACCCCAACGCGTACGGATTTCTCCGCCCCTTTTTTCCCTCCTAAAAAACCAGGGACGGAGAAATCCGTACCTTCCGCGCTGCCGCCGCTCGTGCGCACGCACCCGCCGCTCGTGCACGCCGCCGCCCGCTCGCCCGGAGATCAATGAACGGGAAAATCCATTCCCGTTCGTTGATCTAAGCCCCCGCAATGATCTGCTGCTTCTTTCAGAAACAGCGAGATCATTGTGAGTCTCCCAGCCTCCTACTGCTTCCTGTAAGCGTCCTTCCGGACGCTTACAGGTCGCATGTAAACAAACACTCTGTGGCCATCTTGTGGCCAAATAGTAAACTACACCCTAAAAGCATTTTACATATACAAACATTACATTTACACAATAAATTAACTCATTACCTCCCACACTCCCCAATTTTTTTTTTTTATTTTTTTTTTTGTAATTAATTAGTAATTTTGTGATAGGGACATAATTTAAATGGTTTTATAACCGGGACAAATGGGTTAATACATTTCATGGGTTTTAATTACAGTAGCATGCTTTATTTAAAAACTATAATGGCCGAAAACTGAAAAATAATAATTTTTCCCACATTTTTTCCTATTTCCCCATTAAAACACATTTAGAATAAAATAATTCTTGGCATAATGTCCCACCTAAAGAAAGCCTAATTGGTGGCGAAAAAAACAAGATATAGTTCATTTCATTGGGATAAGTAATAATAAAGTTATAGACGAATGAATGGAAGGAGCGCTGAAAGGTGAAAATTGCTCTGGTGGTCAGGGGGTAAAACCCCTCAGTGGTGAAGTGGTTAAAGAAAACCTGAACTGAAAATTAAAAGTCAAAACAAGCATACACAAGTCATAGTTGCCTCCTGTGTAGTCTACTCCTAAATCTCTTTCTCCTCTCCCGCGTCCTGTTTGTCCACTGTGATCAAGGGAATTCTCTGTCCTCCATTTTGAAAATGGCCATTACCACATAACAGCTTTCTGGTCAGCACACTATTAAACTGTAACATCGTCCACTTGAGCCATAGGGAAACATGGACATTACCGGGCACATCAGTTGTCCTCTCAGCTATTACTGACAGCAACTGATATATTTCAGTTCTGACAAAATGTTGTCAGAACTGGAAGGGATCATTTTCAGAAGAAAAATAGTGAGCTTCTGAGAGGAACTGATGGCAAGGTAACTATTTAATGTTCATTTGAAGTTACCTCATGTGTTTATTTTAAATAATTTTACTCAGTACAGGTTCCCTTTAAAGATCCTCCTTTAATTCAAATTTAGTTAAAAGGTATGAAGCTTGAAATAGGCCAAATTGTGCAACAATGTTACTTCTTAAAATTTGTGTCCTATTTCTGAAAAATATGTTTGCCAAAGATACAATGTATCTCAAGGGCATTGCATTTCCAATGTTGTGCTAATTTGCATTTGCTCGGTCAGCAAGTCATGTGCTATTCATGTTTTAATGCAAGTCAAAGAGAACAGAGAGAATTTTCATGATAATTTGCACAAAATTTGAAGTTACTTATATGTATTTTCATGTAGATTAGAAATTAACAGGAAAATTGTATACAAGGCCTGGGAACCACTAGCAGCGCTTTCCTGAGCGCTTGTGATTTGTAAAGCTCTTGCTAATGCAATACTATGTGGTATTTCTTCAGGCTAGGTGCACACTTAGCAGAAACGCTAGCGTTGCAGAAAACGCTGTGTTTTTGCCGCTAATGGAAGTCTATGGGCCGCAGGAAAAACACATATGTGTTTTGTATGCATGCGTTTTTAAAAATGCTGGTTTTATTGCATGATATGCAAAAACGCATCAAAAACACACATGATGAAAGTCAATGGAAACACAATGACATGCGTTTTTCATGCGTTTTTATATAACAAACATTGTTTTGTGATGTATTTCTGCTTCCTGTTGTCTTCCTAGTTATTTGCATAAAATGCAATTGTAAAACGCCTACAAAACACATATTCGTTTTATATATGCGAACCGCAAACACATTAAAACGCACACAAAATTAAAAAATGCATCTGCGCTAAGAAAAAATGCTCACATACAAAAAAAAAAATGCACAACATAAGATACAACCTTTCATGTTATGTTATGTGTGCACCTACCCTCAAAATCACATCACTCAAGTGGGACCACACACATAGCATTTCATTAGCAAGGGCTTTTCAAATCAAAAGTGCTTATAAAAGGCTTAGAAAAGCGCTGCTAGTGATTTCCAGGCCTAATACATTTTTAAGCTTCAGTTTGCATTAAAGCAGAATTTTCTGCATCTTATTGACTATCCCTAGTTATTGCAACCAGTGTAGGACTTGGAGATGGAAAAGCTGAGGAAAATCCACTTGCTGGCCAAGCAGCAGTAATCATTTGTTGCTGCTCACAGTGAAGACCTGCTACAGGTTTCTATTAACCCCCCTGGCAGTAATCCCGAACTGAGTTCGGGCTGAGTCACAGCAGCTCAGAGCGGTAAGCCCGAGCTCAGTTTGCTCTAGCTAATACCGCCGCGTGGACAGTTTTCCTGGGTTCCGCTGGCCAGGCTTCTCCCCCACGGCCGCCTGGATCCACATTACCTCTGCAATTCTTCCTAGGGACCTGGCAGCCAATCAGGATGGCGGAGCGGCGTGATGCCGGGGGAATTTGTGATTCGCTGATCTACATTTCTGACTACCTGATACTGATTTTTGCCTGGATTTTGACTATGCTCTCTGCTTTCTGCCAGCACTGATTTTTGCCTGGACTGATTTATTTACTTTTGTAGATTTTTGCCTGGATTTTGACTACTCTGCCTGCTGCCTGTACCGACCACTGCCTGGATTTGACAACTCTCTGCCTGCCATGTGCACCGACCTCTGACTGCCTGTCATTTGCTATGGCATCAGCCTCCAGAAGCAGTCTCACTGCAAAAGCGCTGGTGGAGTTGGAGGACAGTGATCTGCAGTCACTGACGGACTTGAGTGACAGCGAGCACATCCCCCTGGCCTACCTGCAGCTCTTCTTCATGGATGCAGTTATTGAAAAGATAGTGGAGGAGACTAACCGCTACGCCACCCAACAACTGGCTGCTCCACAAGGGCACTTTGTGAGGAGCAGGACATGGGAGCCAGTCACCAAACAGGACAATTGGTTGTTTTTGTGCCTAATTATTTTGCAGGGAGTAGTGGGAAAGCCCCTGCAGAAATGGTATTGGACCACCAATAAGATCATTGCAACCCCTTTCTTCGGAAAGGTGATGTCCAAATATCGGGTTAGTCTTATCATGAAGTTCTTGCACTCTGCCAACAACAACTCCTTTGAGGAGTCCACCCACCCTGCGCCAAAACTAAAAAAAATCTGGGAAGTTTATCAGATGGTGGTTGGCAACTTCCAGACTACTTATGTACCACAGAGGGACATAAGCGTGGACGAGAGTCTGATGACATATAAGGGGAGGCTGAGTTGGGTCCAGTATATAGCATCCAATCGGGCCCGCTTTGGTGTAAAGTCATACATGCTATGTGAGTCGGCAACAGGATACATTTGGAACACTATTTTGTATACCGGAAAAGGCACCAAGTTTATCCCCAGCAGGGATGCTCGGATGTGCCTCATCCACGAATTCGGCAATCCGCGTGGTTGCAAAAAAAAATCCTCATTCGGCCCCGCCGCATGCGGATTTTCGTCCGCGTCCACGCAACCACGCGGATTTTCTGCCGTGAATGGCGTAATCACGCGTGGATTCCCGCCCGGAGGCGGATTTTCTTTTAACGTTAATAACAAAGCCCCCATACATGCTACAATCCCCCAAATTGCATGGATTATCGAGGTGATAAGGGGCAACATAACTTCAACTTTTTTTTTTTTTTAATGGCTTTTAAAGACAAATCACCACTGTAAATGGGGCTATTAATTGGTAATACGTGGTTTTAAAAAGGGATATACGCGTTAAGCAATCAAAGAGGTGAAGGCGAGTTCCAATGGCACTTGGCGGCGAAGGTACCGCTGGAGGAGGATGAGTGGCTGACGCCAAAAAGGCCCCAGAGAGGTTTTTGTAATTTGTTTTTTTTTTGTTTTTTTTGCAGCAATTAGCAATGACATTGCAGCAGAGTTGTCAGTGGACACGGGCAGTGTGAACGCAGAGTGCAGTGGTGGTAGCGACTGAGTCAGGAGAAGGACTATGCGGGCGGTCAGTTCAGCAGCACAGAAGGACCACGGCAACATACTGGTAGTAGTAGTAGCAGCACAGCGTCATAGTGCTGGCTAAAAAATTAAATGCACCCGGTGACCCGGGCAGTGTGAACGCAGACAGAGTACATTGGTGGAAGCAAGTGAGTCAGGAGGAGGAGGACAATGCGGGCGGTCAGTTCAGCAGCACAGAAGGACCATGGCAACATACTGGTGGTAGTAGTAGCAGCACAGCGTCATAGTGCTGGCCAAAAAATTAAATGCACCCGGTGACCCGGGCAGTGTGAACGCAGACAGAGTACATTGGTAGAAGCGATTGAGTCAGGAGGAGGAGGACAATGCGGGCGGTCAGTTCAGCAGCACAGAACAGAAGGACCATGGCAACATACTGGTGGTAGTAGTAGTAGCACAGTGTCATAGTGCTGGCCAAAAAATTAAATGCACCCAGTGACCCGGGCAGTGTGAACGCAGAGTGCAGCAGCGGGAAGCGACTGAGTCAGGAGGAGGAGGACAATGCGGGTGGTCAGTTCAGCAGCAGCAGCACAGAAGGACCATGCCAACATACTGGTGGTAGTAGTAGTAGCACAGTGTCATAGTGCTGGCCAAAAAATTAAATGCACCCGGTGACCCGGGCAGTGATAACGCAGACAGAGTGCATTGGTGGTACCGTGGTAGCGACTGAGTCAGGAGGAGGAGAAGGACAAAGCGGGCGTTCAGTTCAGCAGCAGCAGCAGCAGCACAGAAGGACCATGGCAACATACTGGTGGTAGTAATAGCAGCACAGCGTCATAGTGCTGGCCAAAAAATTAAATGCGCCCAGTGACCCGGGCAGTGTGAACGCAGAGTGCAGCAGCGGGAAGCAACTGAGTCAGGAGGAGGACGACAATGCGGGCGGTCAGTTCAGCAGCAGCAGCACAGAAGGACCATGCCAACATACTGGTGGTAGTAGTAGTAGCACAGTGTCATAGCGCTGGCCAAAAAATTAAATGCACCCGGTGACCCGGGCAGTGATAACGCAGACAGAGTGCATTGGTGGTACCGTGGTAGCGACTGAGTCAGGAGGAGGAGGACAAAGCGGGCGTTCAGTTCAGCAGCAGCAGCAGCACAGAAGGACCATGGCAACATACTGGTGGTAGTAGTAGCAGCACAGTGTCATAGTGCTGGCCAAAAAATTAAATGCACCCAGTGACCCGGGCAGTGTGAACGCAGAGTGCAGCAGCGGGAAGCGACTGATGCAGGAGGAGGAGGACAATGCGGGCGGTCAGTTCAGCAGCAGCAGCACAGAAGGACCATGCCAACATACTGGTGGTAGTAGTAGTAGCACAGTGTCATAGTGCTGGCCAAAAAATTAAATGCACCCAGTGACCCGGGCAGTGTGAACGCAGAGTGTAGTAGCGACTGAGTCAGGAGGACAAAGCGGGCGGTCAGTTCAGCAGCTCAGAAGGAGGACCATGGCAACTTACTGGTAGTAGTACCATAACACCAAAAAATTAACCAAGGTAGACACTAGGCAGGTAGTAACTGTCTTTATAAAGGCAGGCATAGTTAACAACAGCACATGCAGCAGCCACTTCATGTCCCCCTGTGTCCGACAATAGGGGCCAGGAACTCACCTTCCACCCAAGCCTGGTTGATTTTCAGGAAGGTGAGTTTGTCCACAGAGGCGTGGGAGAGCCGAGAGCGCTTCTCTGTGACCACGCCACCGGCCGCACTAAAGCATCTCTCTGAGAGGACACTGGAAGGAGGGCAGGATAGGAGTTCCAGGGCGTACTGGGAAAGCTCGCTCCAGATGTCCAGTCTCATGACCCAGTACTCCAAGGGGTCCACGGGGCTGTCGGTGTCATTGAGCCCGCTGGATGACCCCATATAGTCAGGCACCATGGTGGTCAGTCGTTGCTTGTGCTGGTTGGTGGTGGATGCTGTGGCGGGCACCTCTGTTCTGGGCTGCTGCACTGCATACAGGCTCTTGCTTAGGCTCTTCAGGTCTCCGGGGCGCCAGTTGCTGCTGCTGCTGCTGGTGGTTGTTGTTGTGCTGCTAGTGGCAATGGCAGGCACCTCTTGCTGGCTTGGCAGAGCAGTTACAGTGGGGGTGGAAGGCTGGGGGAATGCTTCCAGTAGTCTGCGCACAAGGGCCTCCTTCAACTCCCTTGTGCGTTGCTCGGTGGTGTCATTAAGTCTCCCAGCTTCCCCTTCAGACGGGGATCAAGCATCAAGGTAATCCAGATGTCCTCCCTTGAACGCATCTGGATCACCCGGGGGTCCCTGCGAAGGCAGCGCAACATGTGCACAGCCATGGGAAACAAGTGGGCCCTGCCAGCAAGATCTTCCTCGTCCTCGCCATTGTCCCATAACGCATGCCTGTCCTCTTCCTGTGCCATGTCGTTGTCCTCCTCAAACCGCCATCCACGTACAACGCCTGCTGCACTCTGCTCCTCCTCCTCCTCATTCAGGTTAGGGACCTCCAACTCTTCCACTACCTGCTGTGAGCCCTCCTCTGAGCTGGACTGTGCTGCCATCTGCTCCTGTTCTTCCAACTGCCTCAGGGTTTCATCCCCACGCTCAATTAAATTGTCCATTGCCTGCTCTAGTAGACAAACCAAGGGCACCCACTGGCACACAGAGGCCTGCTCCTCACTGACCATCTTGGTTGCCTCCAGGAAGGGACTCAGCACCAGGCATACTTGCTGCATCAGTGTCCACTGAGTGGCAGTAATCATGGGGACTTGCTGGTTGCTGGGGACACTTGGGTCTAGCATGTAGGCCCTAAGAGCCAGCCTGTGCTGACACAGCCGCTCCAACATGGCCAGAGTCGAATTCCAGCGAACTGGCATGTCGATGATCAGCCGGTGTTGTGGCCTTCCATACTGCTGCTGTAAGGTGGACAAGAGTGCAGAGGCAGTGGCTGACAGGCGGAAAAAGCGTACCACCGCCCGGGCATCCTGCAGCAGCTCGCTCATCCCCTGGTAGGTGCGCAAGAAGCGCTGCACCACAAGATTGAGCACGTGGGCCAAGCAGGGGATTTGCTGGAGGTTTCCCTGTTGCACTGCTGCCACCAGGTTGGCCCCGTTATCGGCTGCCACATACCCCACTTCCAGGCCTCTGGGGGTCAGCCACCTCCGCTCCTGCTTCCTGAGGGCGGCCAGGACGTTGGTGGCCGTAAGCCTCTCCTTCCCCAGGGTCACCAATTTTAAAAGGGCTTGGCAGTGCCGAGGCTTGGCGCTGCTGCTGCCGAGGCGGGCTTGCTTTCCGGGTGCAGAGGGAGTGTCGTGACAGGACCCTTCTGCATCCCCCCTGATCCCGCGTGGTGGCACCACTAGCTGGGCTGATGCGCTCTTGTCCTCCCTCCCTTCCATCAGTGTCTCCCAGTGGGCCGTAAAGGACAGGTAGCGACCTGTCCCAAATCTGCTACTCCACGAGTCCATGGTCACGTGGACCCGCTTGCCCACAGAGTAGTCCAGGGAACGGGCCACGTTTTCCACCGCAAACTTGTGGAGTGCTGGGATCGCGCTCCTGCTGAAATAGTGGCGACTGGGGACTTGCCACTCGGGGATGCCAAATTGGAGCAGCGTGCTCATGGCGCTCCCCTCCTGCACCAGGGAGTAGGGAAGCAGCTGTGATGCCATGGCCCGGGCCAGCAAGCCATTTAGTTTGCGGATCCGCCTGTGGCTTGGAGGCAGAGGCTTGGTCAGACCCTGAAAGGTGTCGCTCAGCAGGGTCTGATGACACTGGGATGCATTGGAGACAGAGGAGAGAGACGAACACTGGCTGCCAGCCTCAATGTCTGTGTCCTGAGTAGCCGAGGTGGAAGAGCGCTTGCGTGCTACTACTGCTGCTGCTGTGGGGGATTCACGACCCTGAGGGAGGGATGATGCTGCTGCGCTGGTGGGCCTTCTGCTCTCAGGAACCCCTGCCAGCAGTGCCTGCTTCCTCTTAAACTCCGCATACTCGCGGCAGTGGCGGCTTCTCAGGTGGCCCTGGAGGGATGAGGTACCCATCTTGCTCAGACTTTTCCCACGGCTCAATCTTTTGCTGCATAACCTGCACACCGCATACCTTTTGTCATCAATACATTCGTCAAAGCAATCCCACACTGGTGACTTTAATTTACTGCGGCCCCCACTAGCAGAGGGTGCAGCGGAACAATGTGTGGTAGTAGTTGCCGGGGGTTGCATGGTGGTGGTGCCGGCTGAAGCAGTGTCCTGTCTACTTCCTCCACGCCCACTGCTGCCGATGCCCCTGCCCCTGCCTGACATATGGCGATATCCTTGCCTAGGCCGAGGTGACTCGTCATCCTGCTCTGACCATTCTTCCACGGACTCAGCAGGCTGCGCATAGTTAGGGTCCACAACGTCGTCATCATCAGCAGCATCATCATAATCCAGCTCTTCCTCTGACTCCCCCGCCTCCTCTTCTGTCCCTACATCCCCAGACACAGACCCCTCTTCTTCATCACCAGAACTCAACAACGCTTGTGATTGTGGCCCGATCTCAATCTCTGCCACATTAGTCCCCAGTAAGTCCTGAGCTTCTTGCATCAGCAGGTTCCCAGATGCCGGACTGAGGGACAGAACGCTGTCATCCTGGGAGGGCTGCTGACCAGTGGGTGCTGGGGTGGATGTCACAACAAGCGTGGGACGTTGGCTGCTGCTTGGAGTGGTGCTCACAGTAGAGGTCTGGGAGGAAGTCATGATGTCCATGAGTACGTCAGGTTCCATTTGCTCAACCACCACACGGGGACCAGAAACTTTAAAATATTTGGACAATGGCGTCCGCTGACTCGGCCCAGGCTTTGCTGCCCCCCTTTCTGCTGCATCAAGACCACGTACAGCTGGGCGTCCTCTCCCTGGACGTGGAGCAGTCCCAGAAGTGGCTGAGGCAATTGAACTCCCTTTCCTCTCACCCCACGAAACCCTGCCAGACATGTTGCTAGTAATGAATCACTGGATGCAGTGGGCACAGTACAAGGTCACTGAAGGATGCACCAGGCACAATACAACGGCACTGAAGGATGCAGTGGGCACAGTACAAGGTCACTGAAGGATGCAGTGGGCACAGCAGTGGGCACTGGATATACAACTAGGTCACTGAAGGATGCAGTGGGCACAGTACAAGGTCACTGAAGGATGCAGTGGGCACAGCAGTGGGCACTGGATATACAACTAGGTCACTGAAGGATGCAGTGGGCACAGTACAAGGTTACTGAAGGATGCAGTGGGCACAGCAGTGGGCACTGGATATACAACTAGGTCACTGAAGGATGCAGTGGGCACAGTACAAGGTCACTGAAGGATGCAGTGGGCACAGCAGTGGGCACTGGATATACAACTAGGTCACTGAAGGATGCAGTGGGCACAGTACAAGGTCACTGAAGGATGCAGTGGGCACAGCAGTGGGCACTGGATATACAACTAGGTCACTGAAGGATGCAGTGGGCACAGTACAAGGTCACTGAAGGATGCAGTGGGCACAGCAGTGGGCACTGGATATACAACTAGGTCACTGAAGGATGCAGTGCGCACACAAGGATGTCACACTGTGTAATGAGATGCTTATATGCCAGCGAGCGAGCAGTGGGCACTGGGCACAGCATAAGGTCACTGACAGAATGAATGAACAGCGCTGGCAGAGAGTGGCGGCGCCGGCGGTGTGACTGGCTGCCTGCAAATAGTACAAGTGTATAACTGTCATTGGAATATACAAGTGAACACTGCAGTTGCACTAACCTGCCTGCCTGCACTACACACAGATAATCCCCACTCCCACTACACTGCAGCACTGAACCTGCCTGCACTACACACAGTAAGGCCTGGTGCACACCAAAAACCGCTAGCAGATCCGCAAAATGCTAGCAGATTTTGAAACGCTTTTTCTTATTTTTCTGCAGCGTTTCAGCTAGCGTTTTGCGGTTTTGTGTAGCGGTTTTGGTGTAGTAGATTTCATGTATTGTTACAGTAAAGCTGTTACTGAACAGCTACTGTAACAAAAAACGCCTGGCAAACCGCTCTGAAGTGCCGTTTTTCAGAGCGGTTTGCGGTTTTCCTATACTTAACATTGAGGCAGAAACGCATCCGCAATCCAAAATCTGCAGCAGCCCGGGAGTATGCGTTTCTGCAAAACGCCTCCCGCTCTGGTGTGCACCAGCCCATTGAAATACATTACCCTAGCGGATCCGCACCCGCAAGCAGATCGCAAACCGCAGCGGAAACGCTCCGGTGTGCACTAGGCCTAAAATAATCACTAGACTCCCACACTCCCACTACACTACACTGACTACAACTAACTACAGCAATCACTCACTGACTAGCTAACTGTGTACAGTATAAGAGCAGTGTTAGCAAAAAAAACGCTTTGTTTTTAACACAATAAATGCACTTGCTCAAACAACAATGGCCTCAAGATAATCCTCTCAGCACCACAGTCTAGCAAGGACAGAGCTTTTCCATCATGGCCGCCGCTTTATATTCAGGAGGGGAGGGCATAGCTCCCCTCCTGTGATTGGTTGCTAGGGCCTGGCTGGGGCCCTCTGATTGGCCTGCAATGTGTCACTTCCGCATAGTTTGACGCATTTCCGCTAACCACGACTTCAGTGCCGGGATTCACGAGCGTGAATGCGGATTTCTGTCCGCATTCACGCGAAGCCGAAGCAGATTTTCGTGGTTGAAAATCTATTCATGGCTTAGCGTGTCCGAGGCGGAATGCGGCAAAATGGTCGTGAATCCACGCGTAAGCGTGATCACGACCTGGCGGTGAGCACCACTGATCCCCAGTTTCAGCGACTATAGAGTGGCGACATCCTCTGTACTGTCCCTTGTTGAACCTTTACTGGACAAAGGCTATTGTGTCACCACTGACAATTTCTACAACTCCCCTGAACTAGTTGAGTTCCTCATCAAGCATAAGACTGATGCCATTGCCTACTGTACCATTAGGACTAAAAGGCGGGAAATGCCATCAGCATTTGTCAAGCAGAAGCTGAACACTGGGGACATAGTTGCTTGGCAAAGGAGGAAAATGCTGGCTCCCCGCTGGCGTGACAAAAAAGATGTGTCTCTCCTCAGCACAGTCCACAACACCTCAACTGTCACCACCAGAAGGAGAGGAGGAAAAGACATTGAAAAACCTCAGGTCTGGTGGACTATAATTTCACGATGGGTGGTGTGGTTGGTGTGGACAGAGCCAACCAGGCGATTACCTTTTATCTCGCAGTCCGCAAACAACAACAAAAATACTACAAGAAAATATTTCAGCATCTCCTGGAACAAAGTCTGTGGAATGCATACATCATCTACAAGCAGCGCAGTGACAGACCACTGAGGCCAGTAACTCATGCAGACTTTATATGGAAGATTTGTAAGTGCATCTGCCTAATATATCAGACCACGGCAGATGCCAGAGTGGGGCGCCGTGCCTCCTACATTGTAAACCCGGAGTGCCTCACTGGCTGTCACTTTATGGAGTATATTCCACCCACTCCCCCAAAAAATACACCAACCAGGATGTGTTGTTTGCTGCTCTAGGACTAATGATAAAGGGAAAAAAGTCAGTAAGGAATCCTGAATGTACTGCCCTGATTGTAATGTTGGAATAGTTGTTCCGTGCTTTAAAATTTACTATACGTGGGAGGTGTATTAGGTATACATGTACAGTGGTTTGCAAAAGTATTCGGCCCCCTTGAAGTTTTCTACATTTTGTCACATTACTGCCACAAACATGAATCAATTTTATTGGAATTCCACATGAAAGACAAATACAAAGTGGTGTACACGTGAGAAGTGGAACAAAAATCATACATGATTCCAAACATTTAAAAAAAAATAACTGCAAAGGGAGGTGTGCGGAATTATTCAGCCCCCTGAGTCAATACTTTGTAGAACCACCTTTTGCTGCAATTACAGCTGCCAGTCTTTTAATGTGTAACAAACGTACCTGGCGTGGTCTCTGCAGGCTGCTCTGATAGTTTGGAGCAGCTGGAGGAAGCTTCCTCTTCCTCTTCAGTCAAAGGCATTCCCGGCTCCAGTGTAGATGTGGGTCGGTGTGTTGTTTCTGGCAGGACGCACTCAGTTCAGAGCTGCCTTTATAGGCGTGTCTGATGGGGTGTCAGCTGTGATGTCATCAGCTGACACCTTATTGCTGGAGGTGCTGTCAATTCTGGGGGCTGGGCTTTTGCTCTGCCTCTTGGGTATTTAAGGCCAGAGTATTCACTTGCTTGGTGGCCTTGATACTTATCAGTATGCTGGTTCTTGGCCTAGCTAGTGAGCAATTTTAGCTACATTGATATAATGTGTAGCCGCACAATATATATGTACTCTAGTTAGTCAGTCTTGTTATTTTGTAGTTATATTTTGTAATATTATTATATTGTAGTTATCTTATTGTAATATTGGATTATATTAGTAACATCATATTGTATATTTTCTGTGTACCGACCTCCTGCCTGCCTCTTGACCTCGCCTTTGCCTAGTTCTTCTGCTTTACTGCCATCTGATTTCCATGTTGACTTGGCCTGTCCCCGACTACTCTATTGATCTTCCTTACAATATGACTGACATCTGACTTATATGTATGACCCTGATTGCTTATTGACTACGATTATTGCCTAGCTATCGTGTACTTCGATACCTCTGTCTTTGTGTATGACTACGGCCTGAAGCTGACTACGCTACTCACTTCTGCTGAAAATTTATACCAGTTGTGTTACCTCTACACGTATCAGTGTGATATAGGGTATGCCTCTACCAGCTTTGAACACCTGGAGACTGAAATCCTTGCCCATTCTTCCTTGCAAAACAGCTCCAGCTCCGTCAGATTACATGGGCAGCGTTTGTGAACAGCAGTTTTCTGATCTTGCCACAGATTCTCGATTGTATTTTGTAACGATCGGTGTAACACAGAGAGGGTCTGATTACCGGTGATCTGCAGTATCACCGAGAATGCAGAATATACCCGATTATTGATGATCTGCAGTATCACCGATAATCAGATATATCTTCTTACCTCTGGACACCTGAGAGATGAGAGTGTTTGGTGCAACAGTAATACTTTGAGGGTGCTAGACAGTAGGGGTAACTGTTATGGATCAGCTTCCTTTCACAGACCTGATGCTCCCCAAGGGGCGGAGCCAGGCTGAGATAGTGGGAAGGACAGAACGTGAGTGACACCAAGGAGAAGTGTCACTGACAGATCTGTGAACTATCTCCTAACAGGAGAGATAGTTCGAGGTCGGACAAGCCAGGTCGTTAACACACGGACAGATACAGTACAGAGACAGTAGGCAAGTACAGAATCCAGAGACAAGCCGAGTCTTGGCAACAGAGAATCAGAAAGGCAAAGGTACAAAATCAGAGGTCAGGAGAATGGTCAGGAATGCAGAAAGTCATAACAGGTAATCAACAATGCCTAGACTTGAGTGTGAGCTCCAAGATTCTCACACTCCGGGAAGTAGACTAGATAATACAAATAATACAGATGGTACAGAATTCCTAGACTAAGGTGTGAGTTCCGTGGCCGCCAACACCTTGGAAACTGGTCTAGATAACAATACAGATAATAACAGAATTCCTAGGCTAAGGTGTGAGCTCCGTGATCATCAACACCTACGAAACTGACTAATAAACACAGATACTGACAAGGTCTGAGTGCTACCACGTAGTGATCGCAACGGCAGACACCAGATGAATGACCAGCACCCAGTATATATACACTAGCGCTCACCAGCGCCTCCCCTAAGTGCTGGACCAATGGAAGTTACTGAAATTGTCAGCTGACCAGCTTGGTCAGCTGACCCTCTTCTGACTGCCATAAAGGCCCTGCCTCTCTGCGCGCGCGCGTCCTCCTAAACCAGTGTGGACTATCAGTCCCAGCCACACCAGTCATGTGTTGTAATGTTTCTGCTGAGTTGGATGCGGAAACCGCCGCACCGCTGTCAGTGCGTGCGGCGTTTTCTCCGCATTCCGCATTACTGAGAGGAGCAGGCCTATGCGAGCAACTTGCTGCATTGGACGCAGAATCCGCCGTCCTGTTGTTAGAGCATGCGGCGGTTTCTCCGCGCTCCGACTGCGCACCAGCTGCCATGTTGAACGCGGAGTCAGCCGCCTCATCTTGAGTATTGGCGGCTTTTCCGCGTTTTCTCACATATTTAGATCTGGACTTTGACTGGGCCATTCTAACACATGGATATGTTTGGTTGTAAACCATTTCATTTTTGCCCTGGCTTTAAGTTTATGGTCATTGTCCTGCTGGAAGGTGAACCTCCGCCACAGTCTCAAGTCTTTTTTAGACTCCAAGAGGTTTTCTTCCAAGATTGCTCTGTACTTGGCTCCATCCATCTTCCCATCAACTCTGACCAGCTTCCCTGTCCCTGTTGAAGAGAAGCTCCCCAGAGCATGATGCTGCCAACACCTTATATGACAGTGGGGATGGTGTGTTCAGAGTGATGTGCAATGTTAGCTTTTTGACACACATAGCGTTTTGCTTTTTTTCCAAAATGTTCTATTTCGGTCTCATCTGACCAGAGCACCTTCTTCCACGTTTGCTGTGTCCCCACATGACTTTTGTCAAACTGCAAATCGAACTTCTTATGCTTTTCAGTTAACAATGGCTTTCTTCTTGCCACTCTTCCATAAAGGCCAACTTTGTGCAGTGCGCGACTAATAGTTGTCCTATGGACAGATTCTACCACCTGAGCTGTAGACCTCTGCAGCTCGTCCAGAGTGTCCATGGGCCTCTTGACTGCATTTCTGATCAGCGCTCTCCTTGTTCGGCCTGTGAGTTTAGGTGGACGGCCTTGTCTTGGTAGTTTTACAGTTGTGCCATACTCCTTCCATTTCTGAAAGATCACTTGAACAGTGCTCCATGGGATGTTCAAGGCTTATGAAATCTTTATGTAGCTTAAGCCTGTTTTACATTTCTCAATAACTTGATCCCTGACCTGTCCGGTGTGTTATTTGGACTTGGTGTTGTTGCTCCCAAGATTCCTCTAAGGCAGTCACAGAGCAGCTGCATTTGTAGACATTAGATTTCACACAGGTGCACTCTATTTAGTCATTAGCACTCATCATGCACTGTCTATGGGCAACTGACTGCACTCAGGCCGAAGGGGGCTGAATAATTACACAGATCCCACTTTGCAGTTATTGATTAGTAAAAAAATGTTTGGAATCATGTATGAGTTACGTTCCACTTATCACGTGTAGAACACTTTGTATTGGTCTTTAAAGGGATACTGTAGGGGGGTCGGGGGAAAATGAGTTGAACTTACCCGGGGCTTCTAATGGTCCCCCGCAGACATCCTGTGTTGGCGCAGCCACTCACCGATGCTCCGGCCTCGCCTCCGGTTCACTTCTGGAATTTCTGACTTTAAAGTCAGAAAACCACTGCACCTGCGTTGCCATGTCCTCACTCCCGCTGATGTCACCAGGAGTGTACTGCGCAGACACAGACCATACTGGGCCTGCGCTATGCGCTCTTGGTGACATCAGCGGGATCGAGGACACGGCAACGCAGGCGCAGTGGTTTTCAGACTTTAAAGTCTGAAATTCCAGAAGTGAACCGGAGGCGGGGCCGGAGCATTGGTGAGTGGCTGCGCCAACACAGGATGTCTGTGGGGGACCGTTAGAAGCCCCGGGTAAGTTCAACTCATTTTCCCCTGACCCCCCTACAGTATCCCTTTAACTTGGAATTCCAATTAAATTGATTAAATTGATTGATGTCTGTGGCAGTAATGTGACAAAATGTTAAAAACTTCAAGGGAGCCAAATACTTTTGCAAACCACTGTACATACTGTATATAATCTGCTGCCTATTTTTTTCAGTTTATTGATAAATGTAATTATTTTAAAAAATGTGTATTCTAGTATTTTATTTATAAGCAGTATAGCTTTACCAGGCTTTTATTCTGACATATTTTGGTGAGTTACGACAAAGGAGTTGTCAGGCATATTTGAATAAAAAAAATGCTACTTACCGGGGGCTTCCTCCAACCCCAAGCTCACAGGACCTCCCTCGCCGCAGCTCTGCCCGCAGCCGTGTGCTGAAGCTCCTACCCGGTCCCCGGCGATGACGTCAGAGCGACCTGGAGGTTGCTCTGTACTGTGCCTGTGCGATCGGCGCTGTCAATTACCGCCACGTGGGTCTGAGCGGACT
The DNA here is from genome assembly GCF_040937935.1 of Hyperolius riggenbachi. NCBI lineage: Eukaryota > Metazoa > Chordata > Amphibia > Anura > Hyperoliidae > Hyperolius > Hyperolius riggenbachi. The sequence goes on from NC_090651.1 coordinate 333,026,556, forward strand.
TGCGCAGGCGCAGAACTACTGCACCTGCGCAGTCCGCTCTGGCCCACGTGGCGGTTATTGACAGCACCGATCGCGCAGGCGCAGTACAGAGCGACCTCCAGGTCGCTCTGACATCATCGCCGGGAACCCGGGTCAGAGCTCCGGCAAACGGCTACGGGCAGAGCTGTGGCGAGGGAGGTCCTGTGAGCTTGGGGCTGGAGGAAGCCCCCGGTAAGTAGCGTTTATTTTATTCAAATATGCCTGACAACTCCTTTAAGAATTGGAGGCCTGAAATTCTTGAAAAAAATGTTCCACTTTTAGACTCATAATTCCAAACAGAAATGCACCACCAGGGAGGTTAAGAGTGGCAACACATGGTATCTGCTGCTTGGCCAACAGCTGGATTTCTTCAGCTTTTCCAGCTCCCAGTCCAACACTGATAGCAACTATCTGCAATAATGTGCATAGGGTGTGTGATTGTCTCCTGTATATCTGACAAGACAGTAATGTCTGAGATCACAGCTCGCAGCTCTGAAAGTCTGTACTTCAAGAAATGGTCAAAAAGTGTGCCTTTAAAGAAAATATAAAATTAAAAAAAAACACGTATTTCGCGCCGTATAAGACGCTCCGGAATATAAGACGCACCCAGGTTTAGAGGGCAAAAACCAGAGAAAAAAAATATATATATACTAAACCTGGTGCGTCCATATTCCAGGAGCGTCTTGTACATGTTACCCCTCAAATGTTGTCCTCCTGTGTCCCATTGTCTCCCCATGTGTCCTCTGTGTCCCTCATACATGCCCCATGTGTCACCCATGCATGCCCCATGTGTCATCTGTGTGTCCCTCATACATGCTCCATGTGCCCTGTGTCACCCATGCCTGCCCTATATGCTTGCCCTATGTGTTGTCTGAGTCCCCCATACCTTTCCCATGTGTCCTCTATGTGTCCCTCATGCCTGCCTGCCCCATGTGCTTGTGTCCCCCATGTGTCCTCTGTGTCCCTCATGCCTGCTGTATCCTCTGTCCCTCATGTGGCTGCACCTGACGTATGCCTCTGCCCTCTCCCCCATGCCTGTAATGTGTCCGGCTGAGTGTTACATGCCCCCTCCCGCTGTGTTCCTTATCTCTGCGTGCCCCCGCGAGTGTCTAATATGCCCGCTCCCCCGCCTGCCTTATCTCCCTCCCCCATGTGAATGCTGGCCCCCCCCCGGGTGTTAATCTGCAGCGGCTTACCTCTCCGCCATGCCCGCGAGGATTGGAGACCTCCTTCACAGCCGCGCATCTCGCTCTAGTGATCGGCATGTGGTAATGACGCAATCACCACATGCCGATCACTAGAGCGAGATGCGCGGCTGTGAAGGAGGTCTCCAATCATCGCGGGCATGGCGGAGAGGTAAGCCGCTGCAGATTAACACCCGGGGGGGCCAGCATTCACATGGGGGAGGGAGATAAGGCAGGCGGGGGAGCAGGCATATTAGACACTCGCGGGGGCACGCAGAGATAAGGAACACAGCGGGAGGGGGCATGTAACACTCAGCCGGACACATTACAGGCATGGGGGAGAGGGCAGAGGCATATGTCAGGTGCAGCCACACAGGCAGGGAATTCCCGACGTGGCGGCGGGTCGCGGTCCGTATCGGCGGGCGTTTCTAAGTCGGGAATTCCCTGCCTTTGCCGTATAAGACGCAGGGACTTTTCCCCCCTATTTTTGGGGGAGAAAAAGTGCGTCTTATACGGCGAAAAATACGGTACCTAAGGAGGGGGAAGGCACTGGGTCCTATAGAGTCTTCCCATTCCTCTCACAGTCCCCTCGTCCCAGCGCTGTGTCCCCAGTTCAAATCTCCCGCCACGGGAGGCTTTAGAAGCCCAAGTGCTACTGAAGACTAGCGGTTCCATACTTGCGCACTCCATAGCCATCTTCTGGATCACTCGGACTCCCTAAGCCTCCTGCGGCGGAACAGAGCAGTCTTCGACCCATCAAGAGGAGAGGAACAGGAATGCTTAATAAGCAGAGTTCCCCAACCCTGTCCTCAAGGCCCACCAACAGTACGTTTTGCAGAAAACCACAAACAGTCACAGGTGAGGTAATTAGTGTCTCAACAGAGCTGATTAACTAGCTCTGTGGATTTCCACAAAACATGCACTGTTGGTGGGCCTTAAGGACAGGGTTGGGGAACATTGCTTATAGGTCCCAGAGCCTTCCCCCTCCTTAGGTAAGTATCTTTTTTTTTTTAATTGGCTTCAGGTTCACTTTAAAGGAAAACTAAACTGCTGTAACGATCGGTGTCAGCACACAGAAAACTCTGATTATTGGTGATCTGCAGTATCACCAATAATACAGATGCTATACCTGATTATATGGTGATCTGCAGAATCACCAATAATACTAGCATAGCCTTACATGTGACAACCAGTGGAGGATCGTGTTTGGGTGTAACAGTAATTCAAATGAGAGGCCTACCTGAGGAGCGGGTGACTCAGCCTGCAGCTGATGCTCACCTAATGGCGAGGTGAGTCAGACAGTACTGCAGGCAAGAGGGCTAATGTGTATAATACAATAATGCTGGATAACTGATCACCTGTGGAGCAAGTGATTCAGAGTGTACTGCAGCCCGGTAGTGTTTTGGTGCACAGTATAAGGAAAGAACCACAGTAGTGCTGAACTCAGGCTCCCCTGGAGAACAGATGGAGCTGACTGTTTTGCAGCCTAGTAGTTGATACAATTGGTGCTGTAGCCCCGTATAATTCAGGCGTACAGCAGCCTAAGCTAGAGTGAGACAGACAGTACTGCAGCTTACTGGCAAGTGATACAGATAGTACTGCAGCCTAATGGCAAGTGACACAGATAGTACTGCAGCCGAGGATGGAGTGAGACAGACAGTACTGCAGCCTAGGATACCTGAGGAGCAGGTATCCCGACTACAAGACAGTATTCTACACCTAGGAGATTTGTGTAGAAAACTGATTTCTCTCACTAGTGGCAGGGCCCACCAGTGCGGGTAGAGTGGTCAGACAGGCAGAGTTGACAACGAGCGGACAGACAAAGTACAGAATCGGAAGACTGATTCAACGTCAGGGACAGGCAGGGTCGGCAACGTGAATCGGATAGGCTGAGGTACAGAATTGACAAACGGAAGAATAGTCAGAGGAAGAAATAGGTCATAACAAATAAAAAATGCACCAGTACTTTAAAGCTATCAACAGAATCTAGCTAAGTGTGAATTCCCAGCTCCGGCTGGTTCTAACACACTTAGGGAACTGACTGGGGTCTGAGAGCTAACACAATATAGCATACGCAACAGCAGACGCGGAGCTACTGACAGGCCTGCTCTATATATACCCAGCAAGCTCCATAGCGCCACCCCAATTCGCAAGCCAATCCGGATGCCAGCTGGGGTCAGCTGACAGCAAGATCAGCTGACCCCCCTCTTAGCTGCATAAAGGTCCTGTCGCTCTGCTCGCGCGCGTGTAGCCCTTAACCTGTGAGCAATGGAAATACCAGGCGTAACTTGAGCATCTAACCGCGCGACAGAGGCCGCCGGCTGAAACGCGGAGATAGCCGCCATGCCGCTTGTCTCCGCAGCGGCATCTCCGCTATTCCTTACAACTGCAAGAAAAAAGTACAGTTTAACTTACCTGGAGCTTCTTCCAGCCCTCTGTAGTCCTTCTGTGCCCTTGCCGTAATTCTGCCCTCTTCTGGTCATCTGCAGCACAGTTCTGTCAACTGCCTCCTGACCTTGCTCCCATGTACGGATGCGTTCTGTGCATGCATAGTAGCCCGTGATTGACCAGTTTTTAGAGGGGCGCTGCGGCTGACTAGAGGGTCTCAAAATAAAGGCGGGGTCACAGTAGGACTGAAGATGGCTAGGAGAGGCCCCAGTCAGTCAAACAGCTTTTTATTTCCAGTTTAGGTTTCCTTTAAGATTACCTTCACACTATAGCCATTGCAATACGGATTCACAAAAGTAGGATCGCATCGCAGATGATGGAAAGGTGCATCACACATTGGCCATGATTCACAAAGCTTTTTCACCTGTTTTCACCTCATCTATGTTACATTTTTAAGCTCCCAAAGAGTAAAAATATAATTAAGATAAGAAAAGTAATATTGAAATTAAGTTAATAAGGAACAACTTACTTTGAGTGATTATTTTGCTTGTAAATGTGCTGAAAGGTTATTTTTTACCATTAAGGTTTCACGTATGAGACGTTTTGTGAATAGAGCCCAATGTCACTGTGTTGCAAAACATACAGTCCATAGACTCACCCCTTTCATACGTCTAGCTTTCCATTGCAACTCTTCCTCAATAGCACAGCAATGGTTACATTAAGTGGCATTTCACCTTAAAGAGAACCTGAGGTGGATCTTTGGGGGGCAGATGGGACACAGAGGCATGTTCTCTGCCTAATGACATGTCTCTGTGTCCCCCAACCGCCGCTCTCTGCCCCCCCACCCACGCTATAGCCCCAATATTTGTCGCTAACTCAGAGATAAACAGAGGGGAGAGGAATTCCCTGTTTAAAACGCCCGCCAGGGGCATTCCTACAGGGTTTCCTGAGCTGCCATTGGGCAGCTCCCTCCCTCTGGCCGCGCCTCCTGCAGCTCCCCCACACTCTATGAGAGCCAACACAGTCTCTCAGCGCATGATCCAGGGGTCAAGCAAGTGAAAGTGGACCATTGCAACCCACGGGACCATTGCAACTACCTGTTCTGCTCAGCCCTGTGGATCATGAAGCCATTTTTTTTTTTTTTTTTTTTTTAGCCCACCTCGGGCTCTAGTATCTCTTGCAGTTCCCTAACGCAATGCATGCAATGTGGGGCTATCACTGCTTTGGTGTGTCACTATGCACCAATTATGTGCAACGCAACAGCATAAGTGTGAAATAAGCCATATGCTTGCACTGCACCCAACCAGAGACATTGCCCAGTAACACACTACAAGCAGTGCATTAGGCTCTGTTCCCACTTGACCAGAGAACAACATTTTTTTGTCGGTTCTCCGCTCATTTCTAAACTGACAGCTTTTATTTTATAAATAGGACACGTTCACACTTGTCACTCTGCAACGGATCCATTGTGGTAAGCAGACTGCAATTTTGTGCAGGCTGTAATTATCCTGGGCATACGGATGCATTTCTCCATATAGCCTATGTGGGTAACGAATCAGAGAGAGCCTAAGCGCTTTGAGTCCTATGGGAAAAAAGTGCTATAGAAATGTTGTTAACGCAACCGCTCCAGGCTACAGCTGGACCGTTGGAGCGGACATTACACTGTCCGCTCCCGCTGATCCAGCGCAAGTGGGAGCCGAGCCTCATGGCTCACATCACGTCTTCATTCGATTATATTACTCGAGGCAATGGACATGGTGTGAAAGGCGCTTATGTGGTGAATATACCTCCCAACTTTGTGAATAAGAAAGAGGCTTAAAGAGACTCTGTATTATGAATAACTTCCCCCACTCTCCCTCTATGTCCCCCACTCCCCAGACCGAGGGAAAGCGAGGGGGAGTAATAAGTAGACGGTAGAATAGAGAAAATAGAAAGAAGCGAGAAAGAAAAAAAGACGAAGAAGAGGAAAAGTCCTAAGGAGCCCAAGAGAGTTCAATATGTTGTAAGCAGGTCGGCGTCTATGCCTGGGTGCTCAAGATCAATCCAGGGTTGCCATATACGAAGGAATTTGTTAAGTGTGTTGCGCAAAACACTTGTTAGTTTTTCGTTAACCATGAATTCTGACATGCGTGCTTTGACCTCTAAGAAATTAGAAGGTGTTTTCTTCCAGTTCTTTGCTATTGTCATTTTAGCAGATAAGAAGAGGAAGGAGGCAAGTTTGTTTTGATTTGTGGTGAGGCCATTAATCTTACCATGAAAGAGGACTATCCACGGGTCTTTCCGTATTGTAATATGGAAAAGGGACTGCTCCAGAAGCGGGTAAGACGTGGGCACTGCCAACAGATGTGATACATTGTACCCTCCCTTCCACAGCCCCTGAAACATTTAGAATCGAGAGTTGAGGATAGTTTATGTAGTCTAGAAGGAACCAAATACCACCTAGTGAGTAGTGCTGCTCGGATACCACTTTTCACTATCTGGAACTAATTCGGATCAGGATACCCCTCTATCCGATCTGGGTCGGATATCTGGATCACAAATTTTTCCAATCTGAATCTGGGTCAGATATCCGACCCCAGTATCCGGGGTATCTGGCCGGATTGGGATATCTGGATAGAAAAACCGGCAGTGCCCTTTAAATTGCTAGAAAAAGGGTTTTAGGGTCAATGAGGTATGGATCATCATTATTTTGCAAAGAGGAACACTAATTGATGATCTGGGGGACTTAAAATCCCCCCCCCCCCCAATAAAATGGCTGTCAATTAATATCAGGCCTAAGTTCCAGAGAGCGGTCGTGCAGCCCACATTGTGTCCAAGGTCCAAAATGCAAAGTGCCACGTGAAAACACGTGCGAAGTGCCACGTGCAAACTGCCACGTGCCAAGTGTGAAGTGCCGCGTGAAAACACGTGTAAAGTGCCATGTGCCACTTTGCACATGTCACTTTGGTCGTGTTTGCACGTGCCACTTTGCAAGTCACTTTGCACGTGTTTGCACGTCACTTTGCACGTGTTTGCACGTGGCACTTTGCAGGCAGCAGCTGGCCTGGTGTGTGCACAGCACACACACAGACACATAGCAGCTGCAGCAGCACACACTCTAAATGTCACACTATGACATCAATTAAGCTAATGAACAATTTAACTATAGTGTAGTGATAGTAGTGAAGGGGTTAATCAATGAACAGCTTTAGGTTTATAACTGTGTATATAGCCCTTTGTAGGGCACCAGCACTGGAGCATGTCTCTCAGAAAGCATTCAGCAAGCCAGGACGATCTGTCTCATCATGGCAGCCCTCATTATACAGGGGGGCTGGCCAATGTTCCTTTCTGTGATTGGGTGCCAGGGCTTAAGCTGGGAGACCTCTGATTAGCTCAATGAGGTCAGGTGGTGCCGGCCAGGGTTCCCCTCTGTGATTGGTTGCTAGGGCTTCTGCTGGGAGCCCTCTGATTGGCTCCAGGACGTCATCTCCTTAGTTACAGTAATTTCGGATCCGGGTACCTGCAATATCTGCGGATATCCGCGGTATGCGCCCAACTATCTGCAGATAGCTAATCAGATTTGGGACCAGCTATCCGGAATCCGGTCGGATAGGCCTAAAAAGTTCAGATATCCGGGTGTACCCGGATATCCGGAATCCTGATGGGCAGCACTGCTAGTCAGTACTTTGTAGGCGGATTCTGTACCGTATACATTCGTGGAGCAACTAGCAATGCGGTACCAACAGTCAGGCAAATCTTCCCTGTCTTTATGCTGACCTAATTCTTTTTCCCAGCCTAATATGTAAGGGTGTAATCTAGCGGACTCAGGGCAGGAGAGTCTGGAATGTATTATGGAGATTGAGCCAGGGCCAGACAGATTTCCAAGGCACACATTCTCAAAGAAAGAGGACATTAGTGGGAGTTCTCTGTCTCATAAGAGTGCAGATCCAATGTTTTATTTGTAGGAATCTGAAATATTCCTGTGGGGGAGGGTCATGCTTGTCCTTAATGTCTGCCCAGGAAAGGGTGAGGAAGTCTTTGACTTATGCTGCATACACACTTGAGATAAAAGTCTTTGGAAAAGGCAAGATCACAGACCAATTTTACCCCCTTCCATGTAGTATGAGAGCCATACTCTACACGTCTATTCTATGGAGCTGCACTCCACATCAGATAAAATCTTTGCAAGATGCTGCACACAAAGATGCCCGTACACATTCAAAAGATCATTATCTGCGACGGCAGATTATGGCGACGGGGCGGGATGACGTCACCGACGTCAGGACGTCATTGGGAGTCCCGATCAACCCCTCGGCGCTGCCTGGCACTGATTGGCCAGGCAGCGCACGGGGTCTGGGGGGGCGCGCGCCGCAACGGATAGCGGCGATCGGGCGCGGGGCGGCGGCGATCAGTGTGCTGGCGCAGCTAGCAAAGTGCTAGCTGCGTCCAGCAATAAAAATAATTATGTAAATCGGCCCAGCAGGGCCTGAGCGGCACCCTCCGGCGGCTTACCCAGTGTCACACACACGGGGTTACCGTTAAGGAGGTTAAACAAGGTGTGTATGAGGATCTGCAGATCTCATAGACTATGAATGAATTTTGCAGGAATAGATCTTTTGCAGGAACAGATCTTTTGCAGATAATGATCTTTTGAATGTGTACGGGCATCTTTGTGTGCAGCATCTTGCAAAAATTTTATCTGATGGGGAGTGCAGCTCCATAGAATAGACTGTGTAGAGCAGGGGTCTCAAACTCAATTTACCTGTCGGCCGCCGGAGGCAAAGTCAGGATGAGGCTGGGCCGCATAAGGGAATCAATCAGCAGCTCCCGCGCGACCCCACCCCCTTGCATTGATTTTGATTTCAAAATCAAATTCACACTGAAGCAAACTATTTTGCCTTTTTTACCTTATAGTTCGCTTCAGTGCTCCCATTACAAGTAACCCGCCGCATCCCCGCCTCGTTTAGCGGCGGGGATGCGGCGGATTACTTGGGAGCACTGAAGCGAACTATAAGTAAGCTTTTGCCGGCAAGGGCCACAAAATATTGTATCGAGGGCCGCAAATGAGAGACCCCTGGTGTAGAGTATGGCTCTCATACTACATGGAATGGGGTAAAATTGGTCTGTGATCTTGCCTTTTCCAAAGACTTTTATCTCAAGTGTGTATGCAGCATAAGAGGAATTGGTGGTCCAACCACCATTTAAAGGAGTCGGGATTATCATAGCCTGGCAGAAAGAGAGGGTTATGTGTAATAGGGCACAGGGGTAGGTGCGGGGATTGCAAGCCTCCTGAATATCTAAATGAGTCCCAGATATAGAGATGGGAAGCTCGGATCTTTTCAATGATCCGGATGATTCGAATCGGATCATTGAAAAGATCCGGATCTTTGATCCGAATCTCGGATCATTTTACTACGGAAGCATTTCGGGGGTGAAATGACTAGCAGGACAGGAGAAGGGGAGGGGGTGGACACACAGAGAGGGGGAGAAGATGGACAGAGGGCAGGGAGTGGACAGAGAAGGGAGGAGGGACGAACAGAGAGCAGAAATGTTTGCACACAATACCCACATGCTGCAATCATATGCTTTACGTGTATTTCACCTATATGCTCATCTGTGTACTTTGAATGCAAACGTCGCACAGTGAAAGAAAGCATTACCCAAAGCATTCCCAGAAGATAAGTGCAGCTGTTTAGTGCCGAGTGCAGGAGGATCATATTGCCCTGCAATCACAGTGCCTGCAAAGTTACTGAGCTGAGCCAAAAGCTTCCAATGTGTTCACTGTGCACAACTACGGAACAGACAGCCTATAATCAGCAGCACGTTATAGCCAGTATGTGTGCTCTACACATATCTGGCAGTGGCACCCATGTCCCCTCTCTCTCATCTACCTGTCTCCCTGCAAGGCTGCCTCCCATCCAACAGAGCGATCCATCTTAGCTCTGCTTCCAGGACCCCGCTGCCCGCTGAGAGGGGGCATGTCGCTCCTGGCCCCGCCCCTTTTGCAATCCGAATCACTCATTTTGATGATTCGACTCACAAAATAGATTCGGATCAAAGATCCGAATCGTTCATGATCCGGACAACACTACCCAGATAGCTAGGTCTGAGGAAAGGAAGAGGCTGAGTTGCTTTGGTCTAAGCCGTTTCGGGGGACTTTTTTTTTTTTTTTTTTTAGTCTCTTTAAGCCACTCTTCTGCCATACCCCTTACCACACCAATAGTTACGCATACCATAAAAGTTTCATAAGAAAAATATGCTGTTTCATAATTTAATCCACACTGGTCCTTTCTATCCTTATTCATTTTCCTTCATATTAACATCAGAAAATAAGAAATGTGTCAATTCAACGGATGGGAATAAAGTTTAGAGTAAATTAAACACATTTTTTCAGTAAATACATATATTTACATAGATCTGTACAACAGTCCTGAAAGAGGGGCAAGGTTCCCAAAGACGCACTCACCCTTTAAAAATGGGACAGTTAGGATCAATGGTGGTAAATACTTCATGTGACATCTCTAGGCCAATGACAAACAAAACAAGCTCAACCACAGAGCAGGAATACAGTGCACACAGTACCAATACATTGATTAGAGTCTGCTGTGAGTCACTAAAACAAAACCCCGTAAACAGCAGAGTAGGCCGCAGAAGCTGACGACACACACTACAAACATAACCATTCTAATCCACACACTGTCACACTCACACAAGCCTCCCAGCTTCCCCCACAGTCAGGAAGCCTGACAGATCACGTGACCTTCTCACACAGAGAGCAGAGCCGCCCTTCTGGCGGGAAGACTCACAGCGAGGCGCACAGTAATTGGCCAGCCTCGTTCTGGTGTGCCGTCGCGTCACGTGAGGGCGCTGTGCTTCCGAGATTCGGGGTGGGTGACGTGATTGGCGTAGCGGCGGTAGCCAGTGAGGTGACAGGATGCTGGAAGGTTCCCGGATTGAGCGCGGCGGAGGAGAGCTGTGTGTGTAAGTGCGGGGGAGGGTTGCTTACCTGTCCGGGCTAGCGGGGGCGCTCTGTGCAGAGTGTGAGGTGCTGAGGCGGGGTAGGCCTCACGCCGGTGATCTGTGGCCGGAATGTATAGGGTGATGCAGGCTGGCGGCCGCTGCCCATTCTCTGTGCAGTCTGATTGTTCTGCTACAGCCATACGGATTGCATGTCCGCTCAGTATACAATTTTATGTTGCTTTCCTGAAATGTTAGGTAAGGTAAAGGGACTCAGAGACGAACAACATAATAGATTCATACACACCTGGGGCTTCCTCCAGCCCCATCCCCGCCGGTACCGGGTCCCGTCACTTCCGCCAGATGCAACCAGTTTTCTGCATGCGCATTGACTCCCTCCGTCTCGCCGGCGCCTGCTTTACGCATGTGCCTGCACAGTACAGAGGGAGCGCACTGCACCTGTATTGACTGTCCGAAGTGACGGGTACCGGCGATACTGAGGACGGTGACGCGGGAGCGATCTGTGCGGATGGAGCTGGAGGAAGCCCCAGTTATGTATAAACCTATTATGTTGTCACTTGAGTTTCTTTAAAGGATACATCCAAGCAGTACAAAAAAAAAAAGCATTTACCTGGGGCTTCCTACAGCCCCTGGCAGCCGTCCTGTACCCTCACTGGAGCTCCGGTGGATCCCGATCTCCGCTGGCGAAGCCAAACTCTCCAGGTCGGGTTTCGAGTCGGCTTCTTCTGCGCTCCACGGCGCGGGTCACGTGGTCTACCCGATGTCATTAGGACGGTACTGCACAGGCGCAGTAGTTCTGGACCTGCGCAGTATTGTCCTAATGACGCCGTGTAGTGCAGAAGAAGCCAACACGGAACCGACCTGGCGAGGTCAGCTTCGCCAGCGGAGGAGACTGGGAGCCACCGGCATTGCAGCGAGGGCACAGGTCGGCTGCCAGGGGCTGGAGGAAGCCCTAGGTAAGTGGATTTTTTTTTTTGTGTTGCTTGGACATATCCTTTAAACAGACACTGAAGCGAAAAAAAATATGATATAGGGAATTGGTTGTGCACTATGAATAATTACTAGAAAATTAGCAGCAAAGAAAATATCCTCATATTTTTATTTTCAGGTATACAGTGTTTTATCTAACACTGCATCATTCTCTAATATGTGCAGATTACACAACACTCAGCATTCAAAATAATTCATTCAGAGCAGTCTGTGAACTAATGACCTCTCCTCTGGCAGAGAAAACGTAATTAGTTCACTTACAGTTGAGATAATAAAAGTCAGATAACAGCCCTCTCCACAACTTTGAAAGTGGTAGAGATTAATGGCTATGCACAAAGCATAGAGATAACTAGAGTTTCTTAACTCTTCCTGTACTGGAAACAATTAGACTGATATATCTGATCTTAATGTTTTATTTCTTAGCTGTACTACACATACAAATCATAATATCTTAATTTTTTTTTTGATTCAGTGGCTCTGGTCAGTGCACCCTTTTTGATGAATATTTCCTTTGTATTGGTGTTTAAAGGATACCAGGTGTGAAATAATCTAGAGAAATGGGTTCTCCTCTGCAGTCTAACTAAATGCCCCTCTGGCAGCCTCATCCAGGTCGCCGGAGTCTGGCACTACTGTGCAGACTGGGCTGTGCGTGTCCTACAGTGCGTGGCTGGGAGCCCTCTGCACGTGCGTGTGATGTCACTGTCATGCACAGTGCGCTCCCAACCATGGGCGCGTGATGTAGGATGTGTGCAGTAGTGCCCGACTTCGGCGATCCGGAAGAGGTGTTTAGGTAGACTGCTGGGGCAGAGAGGAGAATCGGTAGGCATCAGAACAGGTAACGGCATATGCCTGCTTCCCCCGTTTCTCTAGGTTATTTCACATCTGGTATTTTTTAAAGTGAACCAGAGACGAAGCACCCTCATGTATTTTACCATATATATCAGGGGGGACATTCGAGAAAACACCTACCCTGCTCTTTCATTCTTCACTGTTCAGCTTGCTTCTTATCAGCCCTGATAAAATCCCTAACTGAGCATTCAGTCTGGCTTTACTCAGGAATCATTATAGCGGAGTCTGTCTCCTCTGATGTCTTTTCAAGCCCAAGCCTGCCCCCTTCTGGCTCTGCTCAGGAATCATAGTTGAGTCATGATAGCAAAGCCAGACTGAATGCTCAGTCAGGGATTTTACCAGGGCTGATTAGAAGCAAGCTGAAAAGTGAAGAATGAAACGGAGAGCAGGGTAGGCGTTTTCTCAGTTCCCACTGATATATATATGGTAAAATACATGAGGATGCTTCGTCTCTGGTTCACTTTAAAGGATACCAGAGTTGAAAAGATTAGGAGAAACGGGGAGCCTGGCTGTGCGTGTAGAGTGTTCACACACTGTAGGATGCGCGCAGCTGGCACAGCACCTGCGCACTGATGCCCAACTCTGGCAACCCGGAAGAGGCTGCTGGGAGCATTTAGTTACGAAAGGAGAGGGACAGAGGAAAACAAGGGAGCAGTGGCCATCACAACAGCTCCCCGTATGTCTGCCCCCCTATTTCTTCTAATATTCTCAGCTCTGGTATCCTTAAAAGCTCTGCTGTGCAAGATCATTTCATTTAGCATGTAGATTTAGGCTCCTTTGCCACCACGAAGCGCACTTGCACGCAGAATCGTGCTGCAATTCAATTGTGCTTTCTTTAGTTGCCACACGTGGGAATTGTGCTGTGCACCAATCGGGAATGTACTGTGCTTGCACTGAGAATTGTGCAGGCCAGTGATTGCGTTTGTGGAAACATGTAAACATGCTACTGGAAAAGGCTCAGCGGATCTTTCAGAAACAGTCTTATCAGTCTGCGGACAGCGTGTACACTTGCTACTGTTGGCAGAAAGTCCGCCCAACAGGAGTGTCTAACAAACCCGTTGTTTGCTACAGTATGGCGTGTGTATGCGCCTTAAAGGGACCCTGAGCCGTGCCTGAAATGAAGAGTACACTTACCTGGGGCTTCTTCCAGCTCACCGTAGGCGGCAAGGTCCTCCCAGCTCCTCTCCTTGTGCCTCCGCCGGCCCCCCGTTACCGGCAACATCCAGGCCGGGTGTCAGGCCGGCTCTTCCTGGTCGGTGAGCTGGAATAAGCCCCAGGTAAGTGTACTATTTTAATTTCAGGCACTGCTCAGGGTCCCTTTAAGTTATCACAAGTGTAATTTGATATCATGTTTCAGCACATATATTCCACAGTCCTTGACTGACACAGCTAATATGTAAACAGAGGGTGTTACCCCTTTCTCTGCTTCCATGAAACCAGGAAGTAGACACTGTAGATTTATTGCAGGAGTTCTGTAAGCTGTAGCAAAGAAAATGTTATGTTATGTTGCATATCGTTTAGAGGAGAGAGGAAGTTCTGAGTTTAGGTCCGCTTTAAAGGAAACTAGGCACCAAATTCTCAAATTATATCAACTGACCCTCCCCCCTAAGGGATGTTTGTAAATGGGGGGGGGGGGGGGGTTTGAAGGCTTTGCTTACTTTTGGAGAGGCTGCTCCCTAGCCCACTGGCTTTATGCTGTCATCCATCTTTTCCAGGTAGAGCAGCAGATTTAAGCTTCTGGCAGTGTTGCATGTTTCTGATCGCTGCAATGCATGCTGGGAGATGTACTCCTTCGATATGAGTACATCTGCCAGCCACAGATGTACTTCGGTGGAAGGACTACAACTCCTTAAACTTGCATCTACGGTCCTCCCTGGAGAATATGAATGAGAGCATATAGATGGGGGTCAGGGAGCAGCCCCCTGGACCTGTGTGGACACCCCCAACCCCCCCCTCCCTGCAAAACCATTTACGGATTTTGATTAGGGAAGGTTCATTTTTATATATTATGATAAAAAGGTGGTTGGTGTACAATAAAAATATGAACATCACTTTGGCTGAAGCGTCGTAGAGACGATGCAATTTTTTGACAGATTTACTGTCACATCGACTGTTTCCAACACGTCTGATCTGATTTCCGATACATTTTCCTTTCACTGCTGTGGAAAATCGATTGGAGATCAGACCGGACATGTTGGAAATAGTCGATCTGACAGTAAATCTGTCAGAAAATTGCATTGTCTGTGCCTAGCATTAGACATACATAATTGCTGTCATCCACAGGGATCACTACCCAATTCCTCATGCAACAGG